>NW_009647830.1:6841884-6869627 GCF_000708025.1 Charadrius vociferus | reverse complement strand
GAGGCTACTGTATTTTTAATAATTTTATTAAGAAGTTGCTCAAATTCTATCATTAAGAATCAAACTGTAGTGTATGTAAAAGGTTAGAAAAAAACTTTAGACATAAAAACGAAATCATCTGTGATTTCCTAAATGAGAAGAGAAAGTTAAAAACATTAATTTTCCATTAATTAGGAGGCATTGGGTAATATTAAGTAAATGTAAATAACATCGATACTTTTTAAAAGGTTAGATAGTAGAAGGTGTCCCTGCCCATGGCAGGGGGGTTGGAACCAGGTGATCTTTAAGGTCCCATCCAACTTAAATCATTCTATGATTCCATGATTAAAAGAAAAAAGTAAAACAAACAACAAGATCTAATATTTTCTTGTTACTGCTTTACTATTTAAAATGCATATAAAACATAAACCACAATAAAACATAGCTAATGAGGCATTGTCCAAATCCACAGTTAACAAGGTTCGTATCCATCAGAGGCACTAGAATTTTTGCAGTGTCTGTGTCTATGTAAAATGCACCTAACACTTTAAAACCACCTGAGTCTTTAGCAAATTTTGGGGGCAAAAGCCTTGCTTTTTTAGTTTCCTGAGAAAAACTTGGAGTTCTTTTCTTAATATTTTTACATAATTACTGCATGTTTTGATAGTAACAATTTTAAACTCTTTGTAGCTCAATGTTAAATATACTCTGTTCACAGTCAGGCATCAAAGCAAATCAGGCCCAATCCTGTTTCCACTAAAGCTAGCTAAGAACAGTAAAGGTATAAAGAGTTCAAAGCTGCACAGGCGTACACTGGACGAAAGAAAATGAATCAGCCCTCTCATATATTTTAAACACAGCTCAGTGTTTAAAACACATACTTCCACAAGTTAGAGTCAAAAGAAATGGATATGGATATAAATTACTTGGAGTTTTCTCAGGGAATAAATGAAAAGTTATTTTGCACAAATGTTTTTTGTAATTGTATATACATAGGGGAAATCCATAACATTAAATAAATCTCAAATTCACAGTTCCACCTGTGTGTGGTGGCCTGATGTTAATACACCTGCAGGTAATATAAAATTAAATGATTCTGAGTTACACTGTTCTGTTAAGCTAATACACTATTTTGCTTTCTTTTTAATAAAGAGAACTTTAGAAAATGACAAACTCCAAGAGTAGGCCTAATATCAGATAACTTAAATGGTACGTATCTTGCGGTATAGTCACAAGAAGAGCTGCTGAATTATGGTTATAATAGATTTTAAAAGTCCTCATCCAAAGTTATATGCCATTTTTTTCCTGTAGTTTCAATTTCTTACTGAAAATTTCTCTCATCAAGAACTACCATCGATTTAACCAGAAAGACTGATATCCAAAAAAATACCTGTGGAGGTGAGTATTTGTGGAATAAGCAAAACAAAACCACAAGCCATAGTTGTGGCTTATATTGTGAAACGAACTGCTGTGTGAGAGAATTATGTGCTGATTACTTTCCATCTCCAAATAATCTTATAGTGGGACTCATTCAAAGAAGCACGAGGAGAATGCAAAGTCCTGTTTGTAAAGATGAGGCCAGGTGCCACTCATTCAGAAAATTATGCTATTGATAAGCAGTTCTGTAGAGGGAGGTTCCAACATCTGAAGAAAACTCAGAATAATTTGAATGATTTTAAATTTTATTTTAAAATCATTATCTTGCTGCAGTATTTGTGTAGAAACCTTGATACCCTGATCATTACAGTTTTGAGAGTCATAAAGAAGACATATCTATGTGCTACAATGTAACATATATTGCAATTATTTACCATATATTTTGTTAAGAAGTTCCATTTCAAACTTCATCTGGTCCATAAAATTCACACACTTTTTAAGGGGACATTAGCACTGCTGTCCAGATGTGATTAATTGTACATTTTACAGGGAATTTCAGACAGACAGCATAAGGGTTACAAATGTTGAAAAAGATAGCTCAAAATTCTTTTTTTCAGGGGGGAAATAAAATGACCAGAGAAATGCTGATTTTTTTCCAAATGAGTGAAACAAAAGCACCTCAGCAATTAAAACAACAGCTTTTGTGAGAGAGACTGAAAAGCAAAACCAGCATCAATAAAAGATAGATAAACTAGTCTGGACATAGTAAAATTAAAAAAAAAAACTTAAGGTCAAAACAGCCTTTGAACTAAAACTTGGGTTTGTTTTGTTTTGTTTTGTTTTGTTTTTTCCTAGAGGCCAAAATATTTAAATGCCACTAAAAAGACTTTTTTACTTTTAGCTTAAAAGAGACCACGTCAACAACTCTGCATGAAAGCACGATCTTCCAAACAGATATAAACTTGTTCTTATAAATTCATCAGTTTTTGAAGAATATTTATTTGAACATGGAATCTTTTGAGATTTTTTCATCATGAATGGATATCTGCCTTATTTGATCATTAAATAGTGCTTCATAATTAAATGTAAAAGAATAGAACATTATCTTATCCTGACACTTAATACTGATAAAAGTTTCAATTTAAGAGCAATATGGAGAAAGAGAGTGGCACTAATAAACTGTATTGCACTTGATCACAACATCTTTTCAAAACCAAAAATAGTTCTATTAAAGAAAAGTATATGCTTTTCTCTATCAAAGTTCCACCTTGGCGAGAACAAACCATTTTGCATATTTCAATTCTCAACTCCACTTTATCAGATTTCTTATCTAAAATATTAATTGAGTTATTATTGCTACATAGACATTTCTTATGCAGGGGAATTATTTCATCCAAAATAATCACAAGAACTGAGAAGAAAAGAATCATGGAAAAAGTTGTGATAATAGAACCTTAAGTTTAAAGTCCTGTTTGTCTGCTGTCTAGAATTCTCTTCAGCTTTTAGTTATCTGTGCTACTTTATTTGCCAATTTGGTTAGCGTATGATTTTCTCACCCTACTACAAGCAATATTGAAGTCTGATTAAGCTAATCAATTTCACAGGAGTTTGGAATTTATCTGGGATACTGCCCAAAACGGATTGTAGGTAATATCAAAGCAGCCATCTGTGGACAAAGCCTTCCTTCTCCTTTTCTGGTTTAGCCCTTCCTTTTCTGCCTCTTTCCTGGTGGTCAGCTGCATGCTGCGCATATGTCTTCCTGACATGTGCATAGATGCTTTTCAAGTGGTTTTCACAGCACATGTTCTCAGTTGACATCTCCAAGAAATTTTTCCTGAAAAACGAAACCAACTCACTTGGGACTTCTGTCAGTTTCAGAAAAAAAAACATAGTGGAAAAAAAATTCATTAGGAGATCATGGGGTTTTGTCATTGCAAAAAAATTTCAAGGCTGATGTTTTTGTTTTGGGGTGTGCAATCCCAGTGGAAAGAACTGTAAAGATCCAAAAGTAGAAGTGTATTGTTACAATACATTTATGTTAGGTACATATTATATAAAACATAAAAAGTGAAACAAATGAGACTTTTTTTACAAGTGTAGAAGCAATATTAATGAAAGAACGATTAGAATGTGCATTGCAAATTGTTTGCTTTCGCTTATATTTTCTGACAGAAAATTGACTAAGTGGGTCTCCCTCAGAGAACTTTCTGAGTTCCATAATGATATTATTTCCAATTAAGGAATCCTTTTTAATGTCTTAGATCCAGAGTTCATGAAAGACAATACAAGTCACTGTGCAGTAACACTTTCCATACAGGAAAAAGAGACATGCTGCATATATGCTTTCTCAAATTGTAGCCTGTCTGTGATATTTTCCATAAGACAGTACAGGCAAGGATAAAAATATGCAGTTATTTAATTGTGGTTTTGTAGAGCATTTTCTTTTGCACTGACAGTACTCTCTCTTTGCTGTTTATTTAATACTTCTTCAAGATTTTCAGATTAATTAGATAATTACAGAATAGACCAAGCAAATCAGTATGGCATTTTTCATGTCATGATATGATGTTAGTCATTTCCTCTAGACACATGATGACTCTAATTACTTTAACTTCCTTTGAATTATAGCTAACCAAACATTAATCAATGCACATTTTTAATAATTAAAAAAATTAATCTTCCAAGTCAACATTTTGTAAATGCTCCATTTAGAAAAAAAGTTCTGGCTTTTGTTTTACCCCATAGAAAATATTCTTACCAATTTATTGAATACACAGTATGTTTTTAGAAGAACAATGCTTAGTTTATATAAACATTGCTATGAGTTGCACTAGATTTTCCCATCCTTGAGAAGATACTCATGTTCCAGTGACATCAAGATGTCTTAGAAATAAGGACACACATGCGGTAGTTATTGGGATAAAATATCTTGAAACTGTGAACTGTCATTTCCGCCTATCATAAATAGCTTCACATCATGTCTTCATCTGGTATATGCACGCGGGGAAATTATTACAAATTAAGGAGAGATAACACTACATATCATCAAATAAATCTTAAAGAAAATTAAGAGTATATATCACTTTTAGCTGCCCTAAGACTGCTGTAGCCTTATGACAACCCCCACACCCCCAAGTTCAGTGACTGTCCAACTGTCTTGCCTGCAACTAAGGGAAAAGAAGAAAAGCTCAGGTTTTCAATAGCATTTGGGGACCTAATATTCTTCTAACAGTAAAGGCACTGGAACAGGTTGCCCAGAGAGGTTGTTAAGGCCCGATCCCTGGAGGTGTTCAAGGCCAGGCTGGACGTGGCCTTGGGCAACCTAGTCTAGACAGAGGTGTCTCTGCCCATGGCAGGGAGGTTGGAACTCGATGATCTTTAAGGTCCTTTCCAACCTAAACCATTCTATGATTCTATAACTCTTGATTAATGTTGTGAATTAGAATATATTCTCTTAACATTCTTCTTACACTGATGCTACCTGATGTTACCTCATCTAAGCCAACTCTCTTTTCCATCCTCAGTAGCCATTGGTCTGCTACGTGTAGACAATGGTACAAATGCAGATGTTGCTGGTGTCCTACCTTAAACAACTAGCTGGGGTGATAGTTGATCAGTACCTTGTTCTTTGGATCCCCTCTTCAAAAAACTCAAAGGAGCTAATGACTGTTACAGATACTGTTTTGCAATCAAACCACGTTGATTAAATGAGATACTTCTCATCTGTTGTCACATTGCACTTGGAGCTTTATATTTCCTTTAAAACTTCTCTTTTATTGTGCTACACATTTAATCAAATGCAGCTAAAATAACAAAACAGACCTGACTAATTTATCGCTGCCACACAAGAACTGGAAATAGCCTCTAGGCAATGCATTTTTGCTATCTCTTATGGGTAATAAAGCATTCATACAGTGATGTATTGATTTAACCTCTCACATGTCATTGAGTAAGGTTACTTACAGTATGCAAAGCCCCTTTTCTAAGACACCATAGAGTATACGTTCAAGATGCTACACAAGAGTTTTAGCCACATGACTGAGGTAAAGATCAGTCAGAGATCTATGAACATCCATACAAACTTTTAAAATCATTCCTTTATTTTATCAGCTACTGAAAAAGCTTCATAGCTGAGCTAGCATTTTCAAAGAAGTGAGATTCTGACTTAGTTTGTTTTAAATGTTACGGTGTGATTTATTGATTTATTGAAATTGATTTATTGGAAAACTGATCTGGAAAAATACTATTACTCCAGAATAATAAGTTGGAGTTTTGAATAACAAGTTCTTGTTTGCCTTTATTACTTCCTTCAGCAAGCAACATTTTTGGTTGCAATATTTCTCATGATTGAATAACAGATTATAATGATATAATCAGAGCCTGGCCTCAGTTATCCAGATGTCCTTTTCTGTCAGGTGATACCCACAATCAGGGAAAAGCCCAAGATACCATTCTGAGGTGCTGTGACTATTCATGTTTTAAAAAAGCAACCATTAGAATGAAGATTTTCTCAGATTAAAACCATAATATTACTTCCTGCCTATGTGGTTCCTTGTTTGATTCTTACTTGCATTTTTCAACAGTGAAAAGTAGCCATTTACTTTGAAATGAAGAAATAATAATCTATGTGTATCTACTAGACAATTTTCCCATTCCCTCTAACTTTATGCTCATTTCATTCTTGTGAAATCTCATTTATTTAGAACTTTGCCCATAGCCTAATGTTACCTAGACACTAAGACAAATGTTCCTATAGAATCAAAGGTAAGAATACCAAATTTATTAATATCAGTCACTTTGATTTAGGTATTTCAAAATGGTACATCACAGAATCTCTTTTTCTCTATAATGCACTTGGAAACTTTGGTTTTTAGTTAGAGGTGCTCATTCCTGTATTCAATAACTGAGTTTAGATTATCTGGAAGTTTGCAGTTTGCCACTCAAATGTCCAGCAATATAAACTGTCAGGAGATCCCTGAAGCCTAGATGGATATTCGGGGGGGGGGGGGGGGAAAAAAAAAAAAAGGAGAAGAAAGAAAAGATTAATAGAATTAATAGTTTTTCTTTTTTCCAAAAAAGAGCAATAGTTCCCTCTGCCTGTAGAATTCATAGTTAATTTGAAAGTACTGGGGGAAGGGTACCTTCTTTCTCAGATTTTCTTTGGGAAAATGCAGTCTAAAATATCAGAGAGATAGCTAACATCCTAAAAGAAAATAATTTCTTCCAAAACAAGGGACATGACACAAGAACCAAGAACCATTATTGTAGCAGTAAGCAGAAATGAATGTAGATTTTTTGAAGATTTCCACTCTATCTCCTAGTAAGGAAAAGCCTTATTAACTTTGACACTTAATCCAACATATCTTGCAAATGCTGGAATAGTGTTTGTAGCTTCAGCATTAGACATGATTACATCTACACCTATATATGCTAACAAGCAGTGAAACATAAGGCTGAAAGTAGATTTATTTTTTTGCGAATGAGCAAGGAGAAAAAAGGAGTTATTTTACTCCCTTCTGCCAGCCATAACTATGTAAGGGAACTACATAACCACTACAGAAACAAGTAGAATTGGCTGAGAGAAATGGGGAAGCTCAGGTTCTCTGAGCCAGGGTTCAGCACCTCAAGTCAGGGGAACTCTCTGCAGCAATGCAGAGGTCTGCCAACAAGCACTAAATTGCCTGTTGGAGACTAACGATAGCAATACCTATCTGAGCAACGTGTGTGGATCATTCAACTATAAGGTGCAAGTGTAATGCATTTTGCTGTGTAATTGTTCCCAAAGAGATCATCAGGGAGGCAAAAATGAAGAAGGAGGGTAAGCAATGGATAGGAGGGGAATTTTGACTTCTCTTACATCATGCTAGATATTTTATTTCTGCTCCTTTTTGATTTTATTTGTATTTCTATTTTATTCTTTATTCTCAAACATGTTACACTTCTTGAAGTATATATAGACTGTAATCTTGAAGGTGGATGTAAACTGTTTCTGGTTTGGGGTTTGTTATTTTTTTTTTTCCCCCAGAATAACACAAAGCAAAAAACTTTTTTTTTTTTTTTAACTTTTACATAGCTACAGCAAAGGTAACTAAGTGGGCCTATTTAGTCCAAAGTACTCAAAAGTTTATTTTGGAAACAGCTTTATTTCATAAATATTTTCATTGTCCTCAGAAAATATAGAACCAACTTGCTTTACATATAAAAAAAAAATAAACTGTTTAGTCGTTTCATCCACTCTTAGTGCTGAAGAGAATGGTAGGTGGAAATCAAGTGTCCTATCTAATGACCAAGGTTGTTATGGCTCCTGTTAGTTGATGTGCAGTGTGTATAATCCTTACACATGTCAGTATCAAGAACCTTTCTCTTCCCCAGAATTCTAAAACATATTTTAAATTTTAGTCAATGCCCTTGCTTGGCAGAGAAATCACAGCTTTCACCTTTTTGATCACTTCACCTTCTTTGTAGTAGCATATAATTATTAGAACAGACTTTATTTAAAAGTAACTTTCCAAAACAGTTGCCGAGCCCACAGCAAGCACAAAAGTAGTAAAAGCAGTATTCTAGCAGCTTTTAGGACTATGTTTACTGATCTGTGAAATATAAAATGGTATCCAGGGGAAGGAAAGCAATGCCAAGAATTTCTAACTTGCTTACATGAGAAACAACCAATGGTCTGAAAGACTGATCTACAGACTTTCCTGCAGCAACTAAAGTAAACAATATCAGCAAAGCAAAAAAAGAAAAAACAACTCATTTCTGTATGTTGGGGCTTATATAATAGAATTAAATTAGTTTGTAGGTCATATTAGCAGTGTGCCACTATACTAGGAAGGGTTTCAGGGGAGCACACTTTTATTGAAGATAAACCATTAAGGATGTTACTGCCTCAGCACTTTCTACTTCAGATGAAATATTCTCCATGTGATATCGAAGGAAGTGTTAAGACAGAGACTGACTTCCAGCAAAGATTGTCAATGCTGAACTGTGTGGCTGGTAAGAGATACTAAGACTGCAGTCAGAGTTTTCTCTACTATATTGGGAGATTTTGTGTTACCAAAGACAAGAAGGATGCACCTTCAAAATATGTTTAGTATGTTGTAACGTTGACAAATAAATGAAGGAATCAACTATGTAAAATCTTAGGCTTAACTCATCTAAAATCATAGAGTTATAAGAAATGCTTTCCTTTACCATCTTTCTGATCTTCTGCCTACTCCTTGATCCTGAAACAAAAATAGTAACTGAGTGGTGTCCTTTGCCACACAGGATGGTTTTAAATCTCTTTGATGCTACTGGAGCTAAATAGCACAGAGTACCCTTAATAGACGGGAGAGGATGCAGGAGAGGATATGAAAATCAACCTGAATAAATTAAGCTTATGTTCAGGAAATAAAAATTTGTTAGGACAGAACTCAATTGTCTCTTACCTCAGGTAACTCAGTTTGAGAGAATTATGTAATTTGTGGTTGTGGTAATTCCCTGTCTCAGGCTATAATAGAGTATGCTTGAAAAATACCTGTTGGCATAAACTATTTTCTTCCATTCAACCACAGCAGAAATCACCTCTGCCTTATGTTATAAAGAAATTAGGTGGTGGAGGAGGGAGTGTTTTAAAATAACTCTTTTAGTCTTCTTTCTTGCAAAAAAGTTTTGGTTATTTATGAAACTTGAATACATCAAGGTGTTCATTGACAACTAACAGCTTTCTTGTGTCTGCACAAAGAGTTACAGCGCAGTTGCACCATTGGGGTTGATGGAAGTTCAGTCAAATACATGTGTTTGAAAGCAGAGGAGAGTGTTCCAGACTTTAAATGTGAAAAACAGCAGAACATGTACAGTTTAGCCCAGAGTATAAGAAACAGAATCATTTCCCTCCTGTCCCCACTTGCTTGAGAATCTGCAGATGTAAACTACATCAAAACTGGGGGAGAAAAAGGTTGGGGGAGGGTGAAATTAATGATCATCCATAATACTCCCAGATAAATGGACACCCACATTTTATGGTTTTATTTTTAAAGAGAGGAAAGTGACATTTCTTTGAAGTAGAGCTGAGACAGCACCTAGTGAACAAACTTGTCTAAAAGAATCAATAATGAAACAGTTCTTCTGAGTTGGCCCAGGCTTGCAAATCTTGAATGAAATGGACTGAAGTAAATGGAAACTTTTAAGTAAAGGGGAACAAATTAGTCCACTATCAGCAACACTAATAAAACAGTAAATCAGATGAAAACAGTTAAGAAGAAGCCAGAATGGCTCAGTGGTGATTGGTCATCTGCGAGGTTTGGGATTACACTGGAGAAGGGAATGAAATAAGGATTTTAAATGAAAGGTTTTTGGAAAGAAGGGGATTGCAGACACCACCAATATGAAGCTCCTTTCCAAAGAAAATTCACATTTTCAGGCAAAGCTGTTATTCTTCATGGCAGTAATATCTCCACCCTCGTTAATGGAAACGTGTAGTATTTAAAGTCAATCCTTGTGTTGGTTTATGGGGATACAGCTCTATCATAGCCCACGTCTGTGCATGCATTGCTGCCAGTGACATTCTTTTCTACTATAAAATCCTGAGGGAATTTTGATCTCTCTGAGTCTTTCACGATTGCAGAAGATTCTCCTGTATATTGTGTCTCTTAATCCTTTCTTAACCTTCCTTTTCTCTTCAACAAATGACAAAATCAATTGCATCTTTCTTTATTTCCCCCCATCTAATAAATCAAAAGACTCTTCAGAGCTGATTAACAGAACTGCTTAATGCTGATCATTCCTCTGATCTTGTTCATAGCATCTACTGTTACAAGGCAGAAAATAATCTATGCAAAACCTGTCAAGTACACATCCAAGAGTGTTGTGAGTGTATGTGGGCTAGTTGAATCTGTTTAGTGCTCAGCTCAATCTGATTTCAGAACCAGATTCCTCAGCAAAACATTAGCTGCAGATTATTGACAAAATTTTACCCATGCTGCTGCTGGGCTAGAGGAAAGAGTAGAATCAAACAAGGTGGGCTGCTCGACACAATCAATCCTACATAGCCGTGCTGCCAGCTGTAGTTCAGCCACCTATGTTTCTATGAGAGTGAAAGCAGCCTGAATTCAGATTGCATCATTCCTTGTACTTATGCTGGAAAACATCAAGGCCCCTTTTAAAGGGCCCTAGAGTCATGTGATATGCAAGGTATAACAGAGTTGGAAAAGAAGCCTAGGCAGGCTAAGCACAGATGACTGCGTGCTTGATGACACATGAGAGAGTAATAAACCCAGTTTTTCCCCTCACATGTGTCCCAAAGGAATCAATGGATAATATTGCAAGAAAGAAACAGTTAAAAGTAAACATTTGATTTGTCCTCCCCAGGGATATGATGGAAGATTTGATGCATGAAAAACATACCTTTCTCATTTTTGCTTTGTCAGGATACAAGAGAAGCTTTGAAACTCCTGCTCTTATTTTTCCTCTTCTTTCACTTCCATCATGATTCTGTTGCCTTTGTAGAAACCTTTGTTTGTTCTTGATTGCTGCATAGATTCCAGTGTCTTCTCTTTTGAGAAGCTTTCCCAAAGCCTGATAAGCTGTTTTTCTGCAATCATGTCAGCTTTATCCACTGCTTTTGGATATCTTCTACATCAAGATTCCCTTGCCTTTAAACCTTCTCATTGCAAAAGTTTTATTCCTTCACCCACTGATCCTTATACATATTTCCAGTAGACTGATTCTCCATATTTCATTTGGATTTATTTATCTTTTTATTGTCTACAGTTGTATTTCTTAATTTCTTTCACTATCACTCTAACCATCAACTGAAGAATGACATCTTCCTTCTCTCTAGTTACAGCATCTTGCAGGCATAAGGTTTTTACCCCACTAGAAGTTGCGTTGATTTAAATATTGAAGGGACTAGTGCACTGATTTTAACAAAGGGTAGAAAAGCTTGGTCACAGCAGAGTGACCACTTCACAGGTAGACATTAATGATGACTCATTGCAATCATGAACACCCCTTTAGTGTTGGAATTCAAGTCGAGATTTTATTACAAGAGGGAATGTAACTCTTTATGAGGACTACATTTTCCATCATACTTTATAAAAATCTGATTCTGCCATTTCCAGTTGCAAAGCTCAACCAGATAAATTCTAGCTTATTACTAATGTCATAGTAAAAAGAATCCAGTAGTGTATATTAATCTTCATGCCTCCATGTGCTCTCTGTGTTATGTGTCATTGTGACAAAAGGTAATAAAACTTACAATAGCAATGCAGTAGTGCCTATTCCTTTTTGGCTCTGAATGGATATATGTAGAAAAGGTTTTTGTGTTTTGGTCATCATAAACTTGATTTTTGAATCTGAAACCAAGATTTTATATTAAGGCAAAAGGAATAAAATTCACAGGTATTAATTTTTGCTAGATTTTTTTTTTCCTGACATGTCTCCCAATTATTTTTGGATGATAAATCAAAGATGTTCTTCTTTTTTAGTAGCCAGTGGTTGTTGAAGGAAATTGTTAACGTTTGTAAAAGTAAATTGTGTTGAAATGAAATTTTACAAGACTGACCCTAGAGCAGTTATTACAGACTGCAATAAACATTGTCTAATTTAAAATGAAAACTGCATTTTATCCCTTTTTCATTTCCTTACCTTCAAGTCAATTTCCTATGCGTTCAGTTCTTCCATGACAGCAGCTGTGGGTATGCTTCTTCCTCTTCTTTGTGTGCCATCAACGTCCCCATTGCGTGACAGCAGTAGAACACAAGTCCAAGACAGTTCTACAGTAATTTCTGACTGCACAAATATTTTGCATACCAATAAACACATTTAGACATAAAACTCTGTAGTATACTTCAAATTTTTCTCATATGATTTCAAAGATCAGTGTCTCGTATTGTTCATTCAATTTTGCAGTTACTCCATCAGTATTTTTCTAATTCCTGCAACTTTCACTTTTGAATTTGTTATTATTTTTAGAACTTATGTTGCAGTATCAGGTAGATGGCACAGCAAGGTTGGATCCCACGGTCCAGCAGTGTCTCTTGAAAGACCTTATTTGCCTCCAGTGTATTCTCTTTTATCTAGACAGGGGTTTTGCTGGAGGTAAGAAAGACAGAACAATAAATGTAGTAACTTTTGCACCATTTTTTGTCAGAAGGGGCAACAGCAATTACATTTACCACCTCCTTCTTGTCATATGCAGAGATTACTGAAGACCTGATCTTTAGGAAGACAACTTGGAGGGCAATGTGATGAATACAGTTATATGGATATTTAGGGGGATTTTCCTCTGATCTAGAAAAGACCAATTTGGAGTCAAATGTTTGTTACAGAATAGAGCTAAGTAAATGCAAATTAATTTCAAAAAAGATTTTGGAACAAGAACATGGAACAGAGGTTTCTTTTTGAACAGCTGTCCTTCATTTCTGTCATGTGCTCTTTGGTATTCATGTAAGCCTTTGTCTCTCCTAATTGTTCTTTTGTTTCTGTGTAGAAAGATTATGTTCAGAAATTACACAGATAGGCATTTAAGCTTGTTTGATAATTTTTTTAAGTGTTCTTGAAAAGTGTTAATGACTGCTCAGATTATTCAGGTATTTTTTTATTACAACTTTGTAATTTACAGGTTTTGGTCACTCTACTTGCAAGCTATTTTGCTGTCAAACCGAGGCTTGAAGTGTTTTTGGATGCAAAGCTATGCCTGGAATAATTTCTTTCTTTCTAATTTCCACATGAGCGGATACCTTCCTATTGATTTTAAACCATAATGATGATTCATGGCAGGATGTTCCAGAATCACAGAGAATCATGACTTTCATGTCAAATCTCATCTTCACATGATAACTTCTCAGAAACTTTGGATTATGGTCATTTATCCTGCCTCACAAAGCAGTATTTTTCTGTTCTTACTATAGGTCCATAGGAAGCAGAGCATGTATTACAGGTTCCCAGTGGCTGTTCAGATTTATCCTTAAGGATTATAAACACTCTGGAATAGCATTTCTACAGTCATTAGATAGACAAAAGATATAGCAAAGAACTAGTAGACATTACTCATAAAATCATGAATGTCAAAGATCTTGAGGAGTCTCAACTACCATTACAATGACGGAAGCTAAAGGAAAATACTAAGCAGGTAAAATGTAGTTTTCAGTATATCTTGGGATGAGGTCTATTGTGTTCCTAGCCTGTTGTTAAAATGATTAGCATTGAAAGTTGCAATACTTCAAGAAAAATGTTCTATATTCTCTCCAAAATGCAGAAAGAAGGGGGGAAAAATGTGCAGCCTGTTTTTGATCAAAATTATTTATAAATGTTTCATTTACATTTTATTTTGATGCTTTAGTAGTTACCTATGGTGATTCACCACACAAATAGGTAATTATAGGATTCTTTATCTCAGTTAGAAAGTTTTTGAATTCTAGTTGATAGCTTTGGCAGATATAAAGAAATTATTTGTGTTGTGTGGTTTAGTGTTTGGTTTTAAGTTATGTTTATACTTTTAGTCTTCTAGCAGAATAAAATAGGAGAGAATAGAATGGAAAATAAATATACAAAATAATTTCTAAAATTAATTTTATTATATAGAGTTGTTAAGGATAATAGTTACCAAACCCTGGCCTTGGAACTAAGCTCACAGATTATATCTTAATAGTACAGTAGGAGAACTGTGTGCAATTCTGTTCCATAATCAGAAATGTAATTTAAAAGGGATTAAGACCGGTGTGATATCCGCCCAATGCAAGGAAAGCAAGTAAAAGCAGGCCAAAGGAAAGCTCTTAACTATTAACTTAAAACCCGTACAGCAAGTTTCCACTGACAGAGAGTGCCTCGGCATATTCACATATTCACCATCAGGCAATAAAACATACTATAGGTAATACATAAGTCTTTAATAGGGACTACCTTCCACTCACATGGTAAGGTGTTACTAAAATCGTGATCTCAGCTTTAATTAAAGAAGCATTTCTACACCTGACTATAATTAAGACTGGAATATAAAGTTCATTTTTCTCCTGAAACATATTCTTTAAGGAATAGCTCTGACTGTGTTTTGGGGAAAGCACGTTTCTATTTTTAAACTTGCATTTTATAATCCACCATAATAGACAAGAACTAAAGTATTTCAAATGGAACCAAAATGATGGCTTTCAGCCTTATTTTTCTTCAAAGAATGCATAGACAAGGTGTGGAATATACTTCAAGTGATTCATTCACTCTTCTTCAAGACAGGGTTATCAAGACCTAAACCATTGGTGACAAGCCATACCATTTCTGTAATTGCCATTAAAACAATCTGTTCTTGTGTTTCCTATAGAAATATTTTGCTAATGTTTGACCTCAGTTTGTCTCAGCCCAAGAGATATGTTATTTTTTGTCATATCCATAGTGAATTCTCAGCTACAGGGAATAAGATTATTCATGAGGTAAGAAGTCATACTCCTAATGACAAACTAACAATAATTAAATAAGAAAAAATACTTTAGGCTGCATCTGAAGCTATAAACATAGGGATTAATGTGTGAAATAGATACCCTCTAAATTATCTAAATCTGAAATCTGAAAATAGGCTCCCATTCAGCTAGAATGTCACAGGGTTTGTTTTGGCTCCAGCACAGATTAGAGATGTACCCTCTACTTTGCTGCTAGGAAGAAAGACAGCATGGAATTGAAGTTCTACACTGTTTATAGCGACAAACTTGATAACTATTTTTTTAAAATGTTTGGGGATCAATTACATTTTCCAGACCTAGTTGATACTGTGAAATCCTATGTTTTTCAGCACTCTCAAATACACCTAAATTCAGGACACTTTAGAAGTCTTAAGGTTAAATAAAATTAATCTGATTAGACATGTTTAGTGAGCTCCTTTTGTCTTCTCTTCTGTTGTTATTTTTTGCTATATAATAACCACCTCTATTAGCCAAAGTGGGTGTAGTGTTTTCTTAACATTTTAAGTGACTGACGTGCTGACTGCAGGCTTTGAATAGTATACTTTGTTTCAAGTTTTTAGGAATAAACACAAATAATGATTATAAATGATAAAGCCACCATATGACACCACATTTATCTGCAATAGCAAAACTGTATTTTATGCAAGTATGTTATTGTGGTTTGGCCTGAGACCTAGTTAAGCAATTGGTAAATGTGTCTCTTGGAACCAGTTCTTGGCCTTGAATACAGATTACTTAGTTCACAAAATTAAGATTTCCTGCTGGGAAATTGGGTAGTTTCAAATGTGCTTTACCACCTTAATGGCTATTGCCAGATTCTGCTTGCACTCAGAGGAGAAACAAATACTTCTATTATACACTGCACTGTATATAATATAGGGGAAGCAGTAAACTTTGGAAGGTTGTATCCATCTGTAAAATTAGCAAATTTAAGCAAACGAGAAGGTCAACTTCAAACGAACGGGAGATAAGCAGTTCTGGTGGATACTCTACTCTTTAGGAAGTAAAACCTTAGTTTCAGTAAAATTGATATTAAAGATTGCTATAATTTTAACTGCTACCCCTGGATACTGCCATCACATTTAAATGTCCAGTTGTGTGAATTCCAGAATAGGACCCAAAGCTTTGATAGTGCCTCTGATAAAGCTTTTTTCTCTGTGACTTTTGGCAAATCACTTATCCATCCAAAGGTATGCAAAAAATCTCTTTACGTGTGCCATGATGTTTGAAGAAATTTATCCCCTAAAATTTTCTAGTACTTGGAAAGAATAAAGTGTAACATAAATGTTGGCTTATCGATGCCTTCAAAAATACAGTCTTTTAAAGGAGATGTTCTGACATTCTCAACTTTTAGCAAATTTTATACTTTTGCATTTTATAGATGGACACTCAGGATGCAGTAAAAATTGCTTCAGAAAGATCGATTGGTCATCTGTAAATATTTATTATTTCTGTTGTAGCTTTTGTAGTATAGTTGTCAAACTTTCATACAATGGTAAGGGCAGGGATTTCTACTACATAAAATGTGTGCCTGTCCAAGTACATTTAAGAATGCTTTAATAGTTTGAATATGTTAAAATCAGTTTTTCTTTCCCTGCGCTACATAAGTTGTACCAATATGAAAACTTTTTTTTTCACCACCATAATTGCTGATGGTATAAAATATAGCTTCCTAAAAAGTGTACAATGGAGTATTTTGTTTCAGCATCTGTTAAATGTCAGTGCAGGATTTCAAGGGTACAGAATTGTGCAATCTTTCCTCACAGAAGACATCAGTCATGAAAAAGTGAGACAGAATTAAAGAGTTAGTCTTTCTTGGCTTACATTGCATCTAATTCAAGCATGCATGACCCATTGCCATCATTGTTGTACTTATGCCAGCTGGTTCTGATTATTAAGAAAAGCAGCATTGCGTGCTGAACATATAACAATAAACTGTAGTCATATGAATGGAGAACTTTTGCTTCTAAGGACTATAAATATACGCGTAATAAAAATAAGGTGACTCCAACTTCAGATCTCATAGAGAACAAATAAGAGTTCATCAAACATACTACAAATGGAGCTTGGATAGGGAAGATACCCTTACCAGCTTCAAAGTTATTTTCTTCCCTCTGTTTTGGAGGGGGGCATGGGAGGGTGAAAGTTCTACACTTCTTACCTCTCTCAAGTAAGCTGATTCCAAGAGTAGATACTTTTGAATGGTCAAGGGGAACATTTTGTCACATTATATGTTCTCACTCCTGACATCAGATAGGCTGAGTTATATTTAATGTTTGGGGGAAATAGTCAGAATCTTTGATAAACAGGATTTCCCGCCTCCTCCTGACTGATTTTAAACCAGACACCATGGAAAACCTGGACTCCTAGAAAATAATAAACTCTTTTAATATCTTCATCAGGGAATAATAAAATCAAGTATGTATAAAAACATACCCTTTAGTATGTGAAATCATAGAAACATGTGAACTTATACAATAACCAGTAGATACCTCATTTTGAGTACATTCACATATTGACACAACAACGTATGCCAAAGAAAACTCTCATGAAGCTTGGAACTCAATAAGACAGTGTAATAAAATCTGGGGTACAACTTCCTGAAGTGGGGTCAAAATCATCATGTTCTACTAGGAATTGCTGTGGAAAGGTAAAATCCCTAGAAAAGATATCTAGATATCTAGGGAAAGGAAGTAAAGAAAAAAAAAAAAAAAAAAACAAAACAAACAAACAAATAAAACATTTGGCATATGGCTGAGTCTTACTGGTTTCACAGTGACTTTATCCATCCATGACACAGGTATGGATGTAAGTTTTGTGAAGCTGAAAAAATGTGGAAAAAATACAAAGCTTTTGCAGTACACTGAAAGAACATTAACAATCCATTTTGCCAAGTCCACATTCAGTTTCTCATATTTCTGTAGTATTTTGGCCACACAGAGTTCTGGGCTGTTTTTACCAAATTCATAACTGAAACACCAGTTTAGTAAACATAATATTTCAGAAAAGAACAAAAAAATCTAATGATCGTTAATGTGACATTGATAATTTACATCAACACTATTGTAAAAACTGCAAAGGGATTCAGTGTTTGCTCTGATGACACTTATTTCTGCTTATTGAACTAATCCTATAACTTTACAGCCAAGGTGAACCCAGCTTAAGTCAAAGGAAGAAGTGAATGAAGGACACGTAAAGCTCAGTTGTGTATTCCCATGATTGCATGATGTTCCCCTGGATGACCATTTCATCCTGAATCAGGAGGTGTGTATGATCACAGACACAGCAGACTGATGGCTCTTCTTGACTTTTATCTGAGTCTTTTAGGCAAGAGTTGCAGAGTTCAGGAATGGAGCTGGAGTCCCTTAACCCAGGCTTCACTTCACACCTAAGGAGCATGTTGATAATTCCGACATTATCACATTTCTGTAAGGCTGGGAAGAACCATTGTAATTATCTTGTTGGCCCTGAAGTAAAACACAGACAACATAGTTTCATCCACTGATTCCTATAACAGCCCTAGGATTTTGTGTTTGAACTAAAGCACTTCAAAGACAGTAGTGTTGATTGAGACTCAAAGTGATATAGACTCAAAGACAGAAGAGGAATCAAAGACTGAAAGACAGTGAAATTTAATACATCCCTTGGTAATCTGTCCCAGCAGATGATTACGTGGGTTTCCTATCTGCACCATTTAAGACAGAATAGCAATACATGACTGTTTTCCTACAGTGATTTGGATCTCCATGGTAACAGTATGCTACCAGTAACAGCACTCAGCACCATTTCATCCACAGATTATTAACTTCCAGAATATACTGCTCATATCACTGGGGAAACAGGCGGGAAGGAAGGGAAGGGAAGGGAAGGGAAGGGAAGGGAAGGGAAGGGAAGGGAAGGGAAGGCAAGGGAAGGGAGTGCTAACAGCACGGGAAGGGAAGGGAAGGGAAGGGAAGGGAAGGGAAGGGAAGGGAAGGGAAGGGAAGGGAAGGGAAGGGAAGGGAAGGGAAGGGAAGGGAGTGCAAAAATCAATAGTCGTCTCTGTGAAATTTTGGGAAAATTCTAGCACCAGAGATACAAGTCATTCCTCAGGCAAGGCTTTTCCTCAGAGAAGTGTTTTTTTTCCCCTTTCCTATTCCTCCTTCTCCTTTTGTTTTCTTTTTTCTTGGCACCAGGAAAGATATAAATTGCCTATTTAGTATTACAGTAAATAACTATGGCATTTAGCCTTTGACTTCCTTACTTAAATTGCCAGTTGTAGCCCATCTGGCACTTTTTGTTCTGAAAGAAATAGAAAGAGCTATGTCAAAGGCAAAGACACAGCCTCAAACAAAGAAAAAAAAAATAGTAAAAAAAAAGAGCAGCACATGTTTTCAAATTCCATTTGCATGTGCATCACATGCACTCCATATATAACATTCTTGATGCTGCCAATGAGAAGTTTAAAGAGGATTTACAGGTTACTAAATGTCTGGCCTCACCTCCAGGGCTCACATCTCAACCCCAGTGAGGTCAGCAAGAATTGTGTTATGGGATTTAATTCTGTCTCAGTTTCTTTCGATAAAGTCACTGAAGCTGCTCACTATGGATAAACCTAAATCTACATGCAGAACTTTTAAGATGGTTGTTGGTAGGTTAGTGGCAAAAAGAGATATGGAAGGTTTATACCTGTCTCTGTGCTAGGAGGCATAGCCAGTAGGTTATCTGGATTCCTGTCCAAAGGGCTTCCTCACGCTCCTCAGCTGTTTCATCAAGATCAAGAAATGGCAGGAATGATTGCTCTTAAGTGACCATACAATTGCTATTCTGATACAAGTAATTCAATATTTGTTTTTTGCTATATGGTACTATTTAAAGAAACACTTGAAAAGCAATTAAAGGTAGATGATGGCTGATCTGCAAGTAGAATATTGGCCTAAGCTCTTTCAGGGGAAACACCTATTTTAGGTTTTCCAGAGGTGATAGTTTTCTTCTGCATGTAGCTTGGCACCAGTAAATCTGAGGGGTTTCCATCTTTTTTATGTCCTACTCCTGTGCTTGGCATCATTAACAATAGCTGAATTAGAGCTCCTCTGAGCACAGGGTCAAGAGTCTGTCACCAAACTGTTATATCTGTGTGCTCCAAAACTCTGTAGTTTGTTCTTCCTTTGATCTATAAACCTGATCCTTGGAAATATCATGTGGCTTTACTTGACGTTTTTAGAGAACCAGAACATAAAGTAATACTGAGACTATGATTTGGAGTGGTTATTATTTTTTCAGTTTTTTTTTTTTTTTCCTTTCCATGGGAGCATGAAGCAAGTATTAAGGGACTTACATTGGTTCTTTATTGATCATGATATGCAACAACTGAATGAAAACCAGTAAATGGAAAACATTAATTCCCTGTGCTCCAGATGAACAACAATTTGGATTTATATTAACAATTTCACCATATGGTGATTCTTCTTATTTAAGCTAAACACTGATATCAGCTAACTTGCTACTGGATTGTTATGTGCTGTCTTAAGGCCACACATTACATTTCTTTTTCTTTCAAGTCTCGCATACTAGCTCAGTGGAAAAAATATTTCCCCATGTCTTCAATGTTACTACTCTTTCTATATATAACTTACAATGCTGAATCAAACATCACTTTCAAAATATTTTTAAATGTGTCTTTCAAGTGCATGGGACCACATATGACTGTTATATGCAACACATACTTGCATACAAATGCCTGATCTACTGAATACTGGAAAGTGAAACTTCTATAAGAATACCCCTAAAGAATTATCTCGGTCCAGTGTTGCACAGTGCAGCAATTGCCTTACCATTTGTAACACTAAAAGGTTTTCATCTGCAGCTCTGCAGCCTGCCCTTCACTTGCAGCTCCACAAACTTGTACACAGATTGCCGTGACAGTATTTTTCTGAAGCTATTGTGACAAAATTTTTTCCTTGTTCTCCTCCTGGTCACATGCTGTTGTTCTCACAACCATGCACCAGCAAACCCAGATATTATGTTAGATTTCTCATGCTAAGTGATTGCCACTGATGTGAGAATAACCCCTTCTTTCTCTCCTTTCACCCTTTTTACACCTTGTTTTGGAGCTCTTAGTTTGTATTTGAGAAGAAACATGACTAAGAAAATAATAAAGTATACAAGTCATTTAAATATCCTGGAAGTATTACCCAATAGTATACTTGCAAAATATCTAGCAACTGATCAACAAGCAACACCTGCCCCTTATCAAAAATAAGCTTCAAACAGCACCAGCAGCATCATAAGCAGGAACAGCCATTAGGGATTTTGAGCAGATCCTGATGAAACCTACGTGATTACTATAGGAAAAGTTTTATGTGGGATCATATGCTGCTCTGGAGAAGACTTCCGGGAAGGATGGTCCTCAAAGGGACACCTCCCCTGCCCTATTGCCTATCTTCCTACCTGGCTACTAGGAAGGGGTTTACTTTTCATTTTTGTTTCTCTCTCCTTTTTTGATTTCTTTTTCCCAAAAGTAACCCTGATCATTAGAGTCAATGTATGCTTTCAGCTGCACCTCCAGAAATAGAAGCCTACAACAATTTGCTAGAAAATCCTGAGGATTGTCCACCCTTCTGAAATAAAAAAGAGATGCTACAACCATTTGAAACCAAAGTGGGATGCCATTGTTTGAAAACCCTTGGAAAGTCAGATTATTCTTCCCACAGTCAACGACAGCTCAGTTGATGAAGCCTAAGGCAGCAGAGCACTGACAAGTTGTGTTGTTTGCTACACTGTGTGAACACTTGAGAAACAAACCTGTGTGTTAAAGACAGCTAGCAGTACCCTGGCTAGTGTTAAAACCTGCAGGCAATAGTTGTAGTCTGCTTCCACTCCTGTGCTCTGCAAGGACTGGTCTGCTGTTAATACCTCACAAACTCCATTGAACGGACATGCATGCACACGTGTAGGCACCTGCCTGGTGGTTAGGGCATTTGCCTGAGAAGCAGGAGACCCAGTTTATCATTTCATCTTCAGACCATCACACAACTACCTTTTCCATGAGACTGTAACCTGTGCAGTCCCCTCCTGCAGTGTACTGAAGAGAGCAAGAGTCAGCAGAAGAGCAAATGAAGAGGCAAACCCTGTAGCTAAACCACTAATTGCAGAGTGTGAGCTCCTGCTTCCAAAATTGCTTCTGGTTTTGATTGAATGGTTATGTGGAGGAAGTATTTCCAGGGAGTAGAAACTACAACCTCAGATGCTCCCCTAACTTCATCTGAATGCTATGAGAGAGACCTTTCCTCCTTTCCCCTACCCCCATCAGCATTTAATTCTTGACTCCACACTGGCCACCCTTTGACCAGCAACAGAAGGTGTTTCCTCCCAGCCCACACAAACCCATCATTCTCAGCATGATGCTTGAGGACAGTCAAGCAGAAGTCCCCAGGAAAAAAATCCTCCTTCTTGTGTCATGCTTACAGATTAATTCAGTGCTATTAGCACTTGTGTCTCAGTGTACTTACTGTATCATAACCTTCAGAAGAGCAAAGCATGGAGAACCCTCTTTTCTGAGTAACATAGTGTCTTTGTATAGTCAAAGTAGACATTTTTGGTGATACTGTTATAATTCCAGAAAAAAATCTATTTATAATCTCTTAGTTCAGTGAAAGAATTTTATTGTCTGAGATCCTTTTTGGATGTCATTTCTAAAGAGTACTTCTTTTTCCTTTCTTTTCTGCATTTTTTTTTTTTCTGTTAAAGATTCTGGCTCAAAACTTTTCAGAAGATAATTAGAAATATGAAGCAGAAGTAGCCTTCCTGAAAGTATTTTCAAATAACACATGGCCTCTGACAAACTGGCAGGGTTGAATTTAACTATGTTTTCTTTCTTTACTTTTTCTTTTTTGTTTTCCTGATGTAAGGTTTTTTTAAAAGAATCACGTTTTATGCAGTGAAAATTATTAAAACACCTTCATTGGATAAGTTAAATTTTTAACTACAAAAGTACAGCCCTCAAACTATCACAGACTTTGTAGTTTATCAAAGTACATTTAAAAAAAAAAAATTAGTCCCATGCAAATGTAATTGTTGTAGTACTTTTGTAGTTTTCATTGTTTATGCAGTTACTCAAAGCAGACCAAAAAAAAAGTAACTTTGAATGGTGCAGCTGGATATCCTATATTCTCCATGAAAATTGTGTGCTTTTACTTCCTGGTGTTTTTATAATGTGATTCCACTGTCCCACAGGATATTGATCATCAAGACAAAGTAAAATTTAGGACTCAGAAAATAAGTTGCCTTGTATCCTCTCAAGCTTATCTCTGGGAAGTGATTCTGAAGCCCATGGGATTGAACTAAGCAGAAAGGCACAGCTAACACAGCTAATTCAGCTCAAAAGAAAAACAAATGTAGTTTTATCAATGTCTTATTGATGTTAAGAGTGTTAGGAAGACTTGGCTTGAGCCGGAGGCCACTGAAGTCATATAAAGCCTTTCATCAACTCTGGATTTCAGAACAGGCATGTGAGAGGTGAACATAAAGGGAAACTATAGAGTTATGCCAAATAATAGATAAGATACAGTAGGCACACCTGGGGCTCTTGTTTGCTCTTTCTAATAATTCAAAAAGAGAAAATGTTTAGGTTAAATTGAGAGGCAGCTTAAAAGCATTTTAACATAGGTTCTCATTAACTTAGGGAACTGATTAATTACACTCCATTGAAGCCAAGAGATAGTATTCAAAAGGAAAAAGAAAAGGAAAAAAAGGAAAAAAAAACAAGAAAAAACCAACTTAGGTATTTCTTTCGATTTAATCAGTTTATTTTCTGCAATCTATCAATGTCCTTTTTTTTTTTCCAGAACACATAATCTCATAGTCTGAAGACTTTCTATTATGCGCTTATGTTTGGTGGTGTGAGTATTGCAGCTGTCTTTCTACTTACTAAGATTATCTGCCAGCATACTATATATGATTCCCATTTTCAACCTACTACTTATTAATAATATGTAAAATTGCCCCAAAGTCTCTTTATATACTGTAGACTACAGTCTATATAATCATTTTATAGAAAGATAATTAACTTAACATTTGCCAAAAAAAGTAGTGCCTTCAGACTGAGTACATATGCAATTATTTGTTGATGTGAGGCCAGTTCTTGGTTGATTATATGAGATACAGAAGAGGACTGTTGGTCTCGAATATCATAATCTGCCCCTGCAACAAACTCATATGTCTGTCTGGCAAAGGAAAAATGCTGTTTTCTTCTTCAAACCTATTTATATGCAGCAATTTGCATGGCTTCAAATACTAGACTAGAAGCAGTCTGTCTTCAGCTAAAAAACATACTTAATGTTTCTATCTCAAAAAAAGATGATTTGAAACCAAAGGTTTTAAAGAAATATTTTGGTGAAATAAAACCCTAAGGAGATATTGATATTTCATTTCTGCTTCTCATTTAACTCTGCTTTTGTTCTTGGTGGTGTTTTTTGTTTTTGTTTTCCAAAGGGAATGACAAAAGAGACTAACAATTTGGGGTGATAAAGACTCAAGAAAATACAAAGGATGAAATGGAATCTTTGCCAGAATGTTACTTAAGACAGGGTTGAGGTGAGACTCAAATATAATACATTTTTAGGAATAAAGTTCACTTAAATAAAACAAACAGACAAACATATATAAAAATGTAAGACAACTTTGAAAAGCTGACAGTTCTGACTGTAAGACATTGAAGAGTTAAAGATAAAAATATCTTTAAGAAAATAAGGAAAATATAGAAAGAAATATAAGGAAAAATAGTCTTACGGAAAATAAACTAAACATAGACTGCTAAATACAGGTATTTCTCCAGAGGCAAAACTGGCAACGGAGGAGCTGAGAATAAAAACAGCATCAGAGATCTTTACATCAGTAGCTAATCAGTTAGGTGAGTAATGATAAGTGGCAGCATTTCATGTGCTTCAGCCATTCCATGTACCATCACTGACAGCTTTAAAGGTGTGACTGCAGTATGTGCATACATATGTGTAGCTGTATATTTACACCTGAAGTCTCATGCTGTGCTAACGTCTAATTTCTCTTTGCAGAAAGATTGTGGTTAATGAATCAATAGTAGTAAGAGGCCATTTCAAAATATATCCATTCAGAAGTATTTTCCATATAAGTACAGAAGAAAAAAAAGAAAAGGGAAAGGGAACCTGAACTGTAAGCTTTCATACAGAAATGAAGCATATTAAAAGGGTTTGCTGCACAAGGCTTCTTTCCCTGTATTTTAAAATGGTGGATTTGTGAAGTGACACCGTTGACTATGTCTCTGAAGTTCAGCTGACACAACTTGTTTTCTCAAGCTCTCTTGCCCTGGGAAACCCTTATTTGGAAAAAAAAAAAAAAAAAATCACTTCACTTTGTGACCTCTTAGACATTTTCAAGACTCCCAAGAGCTTGCCTGTGAGAATGTCATTCAAGAAACCTCAGGCCTGACTGCCTTTTTGGTTGGTTGGTTGGTTGTTTTTTAACACTTGTTATTTATTGTAAAAGTACTTGGGTAGAGACTTTTTTCATAGGTGTGAGACAGTACACATTTTATTGAAAGGCTGTGGTTTTTACCCATTTGTAAAATGTCTGTTCTAAGGGGAATTAACCTGTGGATGTTTTGTATTTGTGTCACCATATCACTATTTTTCGGTAGAGAAACACGCCAGTCAAAGTAGGTGTTACCCTATATGGTCCATGTTGCTTTGGCTGAAGAAGCCAGTTGTTAGTGCTTGAAGCTTGTGTAAAAGCTGAAAATTATAGAAGATATTGAGTTTTTAGAATACCTTGAACAACTGATTCAGGATTAGTTTCATTATTACAGATGAATATTAAAGATCAATATAGGTCTACTCTTAAAGTGGAGACAAAAAATGGTTTGCAAGAGATGAGCAACTGTATTAGACTTAACTGGCAAGATTATACCAATTTAGGTTTTTCCACCTGAGTGGAAAACAAATATTAAAATGCAGTAGACAACTAAAGAACCATGGAAATTCTTTTTTAAGGTAATTTCAGAAACTGAAACTCCATTTTTACATTACTAAGTGTGAGCATATTGTTTGCTTAATGTAGCCTTTATTAACCATAGACTTTACAATTAATATTATACAGAAATTAATACTGATATTTTTTCTAAAGGTAAAATATGAGAGAAGGTAACAAAAATTCAAATTTAAAACATAGGTTATGTAAGCATTTCTTTTATTAAATACAAAATATTCTATTAATATTTTTGCTTCACAAAGTTTTTCCTTTTATTTTTTATTCCTGAGAGCAGTACAGCAGAAGCTAGTTTACTGACCACTATATTGGAAATTTTTAGGTGAAAGATTACTATCTTGGAGTTTGTTATGACTTACCATACCATATCCTCATAGAAATGTGGTGTGCTATACCCAAAGGGAAAGGCACAAAATGCCAAAAGTAAATACTGCTTTCTCTGCATAAAGAGTGGGAAATGGGACAAAAAATAAAGTTCCATGGAACAAAGTGATTGTATATAATTTGCTGTAACTATAATAACTATAACTATAATAACTATTCTAATTAATAAAGAAATAAGCCAACAGAAACTCCTGGCAGAGTCCCACATGCATTTTTTAAAATGAGAAGGACTGACTCAATTTTGAAAATTCTTGTGGAATAAATGAAGAACCTTTTCTTTCACATGCTGATTTGGGAACTTCTTTTTTTTCATTTATGTATGTTTTTTGCTTTCTTGGAATGTGTCCTGGATAATAACTCTTTCAGAAGTATAGATTGATAAATTTTGGCATAGTTATTTCTCCTGGCAGAATTCTACACTAATTTAATAAAACCAAAAAAGTTGCTTTACATGCACATGATGGCAGGTCTTGATAACAATACTGGCAAACATGCATCAAAAGGAAGAACATGTTATCCTGGATCTACTCCGATATTCCAAATGATTTCTAGAAGCTAGTTTTAAATCCCTGTTATTTTTGCTGTTAAGTAGATGTGCCATTAAATAAGAAATGTCAAGTCCCTCAGGCCAAAAGTACAACTATGCAATGTCTGTCCCATTTGTGAACTCTGGTAAAGACCAATGAAGCCTTCAAGCATTACCTTGTATGTTTTCCCAGATGTTTAGGTCTTTATTGTATATCCGAAATTTTCTTGCTTTTCCTCCTTCCTTTCTTTCTTAGTGCCTGCTAGATAATTAGATCTTGGGAGACAGAGTAGGAAGTCTATACTTTCCTTTGGCGCTCTTGATTCCCTCCTTACATTTTCATATAGTGGAAACACATTACAGTCCTAACTCAAAAGTTATATTGGAACATTTATAGTTCCTAAAGATAGTATAATGTATCAAACATAATTAAGTAGAATTATCACCATGAACTGTGAACTAAGGTGCTCCTGCAGGTTGGGTAAGAACATAACCTGCAGTTTTCATCTAGTATCTGGTAGAACAGAAGCTTTTAAGAAAAAACAAAAAAAACAGAGTACAACAAGAGATGGTGTATATTTGATGACTAATCATTTTTTTTAGAATTTTAGTCAGTATTAGACATGTCTCTTAGAATGCTAGAAAGAACATAGTGTGTCACCTTGGGTTAATTTAAATTTCAGTAAGGAAGAGAGCTGAACTTAGACACCACACAACAACCTTTTAGAGAAGATATGAATACTGATATTTTGGTGCACATAAACCCTGAAGTGTAGCATACATTCAGCAGTAGTTTTTAAAATATAGAAAAGCTGTTGGGTTAGTTTGGATTTGGTTGTTGTTTTTTTTTTCTGTAAGGGAGGGATTTTTTCCTACCTAACTTTATTTTTCTGGTAGTGTTTGAATATTGTAATCAGAACAGTCTCTTCAATTTTCTCTTTGTATAAAAACAGTTAGCACAAGGGACCTATCTCTATGGAAAAATGTTTGGCTCACTCCATCCTATATGTCCTTCTATCATTATCCCACAGACTCTTTCTCCCTCAAAT
>NW_009647830.1:6793812-6841844 GCF_000708025.1 Charadrius vociferus | reverse complement strand
GCTTCATGCTACTAAAACATCATTCTGTTTTTCGGGGGTTGGGGTTTGGGTTTTTTCCCTCTGGGTTTTTGGGTTTGGTTTTGGGTTGGTTTTTTTTTTTTTTCTTCCATGTGGACCTTTTTTTTATTTTAAGCACTTGGAAATGAAAAAATGAAAACAGTAATTATGTTGCAGGCCATAGGGACCATGGACTGTCCAGAGTAAACAGGGACAAACGCTGTGTAGCATGAACCCTGCCAAATGGAAGCCACAGGTCATGTTTTCAGAGTAGTAGATGTAGCAATATAGATGGTGGCTTTTCCTTCAGTTAACTCTGATGAGAACAGATGACCCATAAAATCTTGGACATATACGATGGGAACTGTTTCTAGTATAAAATAGCTAAATTTAGATATTTGTATAAGGACTGGGTATCTAAAACCCCTCTGCATTCAGACAGATGCATTCAGTATAGTGAGGATAATGCATCTGTCAAGCTGATAAGTATTTACTTTCAAATAATCTAGTTCGCTCTGAAATCTATTGATAACTTTTAAACACCTAAGGCTTAATGAAATGAACTCCAGCCAACAAGTTTTTCATAAGGACAAGAGTACTGAGCAAGAAACAAGTTATCAGTGCCAGTAACTTTTGAACATTTGAGCAGTGATCAATACAAGAAATTTGAAAGCAGTCTACAGTTCACAAACTACAGAAAAGAGACCACTCTACTTCATCACATGTCCCTATACAGGCGAATAATGTCATTTGTCCCTTGGATTTCCTCATAAAATCTCAGGAACTTTCCTGTTAATTGCAAAAGGAATAGGACATTTTGTGCTGTAGACAAAGGTTCAGTTGTCTATGAAATGAGAAATCCAGCTCGTTGTCTATAGAACTTCAAAATCCAAACCTGGATTTTGTTTAAATGACAGAGGACTAAAAGCTTCAGCAACCCACTGGAATAATTCTTCTGGTGATGGTAAATCTGTCTTCTGTGGATTGCTTCTTAGCTAGACATTGGTTACATGTTTGCGTTTTTTCTTAAAGCACTGCTTTATGACTCATATTACAGAGGAGCCCATGTTTCTTATGTTCTTGTGTCCCATTACCTACCTACAGTAAGAGTGACTTAGTTCAAAGACCTGATTGCAATCTTCTATTTCTGTTCTGCTGGTATACTTTTTTAGCCTCTCATAGATAATTAACGTTGTTTCCAAATGGTTAATTTGAATTAGAGACAGTTACTAGTGAATAAGGTAACCTTAGAGAAGCAAGGGGGGGTTGTTTGTTTCTATGTTTGTTTCCTAAACTATAATTACAATAAATAAGTTGACCATTTACAACTTCTGCTGTCATTAGCTAGAATAGCACAAACGGCATTTCAGATGTAGAACACATTTAGAAATTGTATATACACTAAGTAAGCAGCTGACATTGATAACCTCAAGACAGTCACAGAAACCTCTGATTTAGTTTCCATTTAATGGGCAGCAACAAAATAAAGAAAAGAAAAAAAATCACCATCTAAAATAGTGTTCTATTTGTGAATGATCAGAGATTATTTCTCATTCAGTGAACATGATTTGTCCTTAAAATTTAAACAACCTTGAAAACAGCAGTTTTCCTTCTTTGTATAGTGTATGAGTAGGTTTTTTTCTCTATTTATTCTCTTGAATAGTGATGTGATGACACATAATCCTCAAAACTATGTTTACATCAGACGTTATCGAACAACATAGAAAATATTGTAATTTTAAGAAGATGATAACATTTTGGGAGATTTAGCTACATATATCATCTAAAGGATTTGATTTTTCTGCTTTTCCTTCCCAAATTTGAATTTGTTGACTCAGGAAAACTTTGATGGTCTATTTTTATTTTTGTATTTAGAAATCATGAAGAATTGCCTTTTCCTACTGGAAATCCGTCAAGTATTCATTCCAGATTTATTTCTAACTGATTGAAATATGGTATTAAAGATTTTAAAAAGCATGAGTTGATTAAATAAAATATAATAAAATCTTACAATAAAATCCAAATTTCTTGGGCCCTGTTTCCAACACCATATCAACTTACTTGTAGCTGCTTTAGTATAATTTCATAGCTCTCTGCAATTGCTTCCACAAGTCTTTTTGACATTTTTTCAGATTTGTGTATAAAACTCATAAAAACACCTCTGTGAGAAAAAGCCAGTAAAGGTATTCTAACAAACAAAAATAGATAATGAAATGCATGGAAATCCTTTCTCAGTTTTTACAGTGCCAAAAGCTAAGCACCTGCTTAAGAACATATTCCTTCAAGCATATCCAAGAGAAGCAGTTTTGAGTCTCCTCTTGCTTTTTTTTTTCCTGTTGCAAATAAACATGCAGACAAATTAATTTAATAAAACCCAACAATTCAAAAGTGAAATGCAGAATCCATAGATTTTCTATCTAGAAAATATATCTTTGTTAAGAAAAAAATAAACTATGGTCACCATACTAATCAAGAATAACGTTAGCAGAGAACCCAGTCCAGGAAAGATAGATGCATGTTCACTTGAGCCTGATTCAGAATTCAATAGTCAGGTCATGTTTCCAATCAAGCACATGCATTAGCTGCACAGTATTTACAGTATTCCAACACATGAATGTGAGTAATTATGGAACCATGCTATCATGACAGCCACAGCCAACAATTCAGTAGAGTACAGAATATTAATCTGATATTGAAATATATTTTCATAATGTATAAACCTAGAGGTTTTCTCATTCCTATTAACTTCAAGCTTCAGTCTCTCTTCCTTTAATGTAAATTAATAGTCTCCTCAAACATCCAGCCATTTCTATCTTAAATAAATTGTTTTAAACACATTGGTAATATACTCGGTCAACTATTTTATACCATGAACATTGTATATCCTTGGAGTTTACCGTGACCTTTCTAGAAAATTTCAGGTTGTACCTGGAGGGTATATCTAGAACTGCAATCAGTATAACCTTTGTGATTCCATGTCTGAAAAGTTTAAAGGTGAACTTCATGTATACTGATTATAGCACACAGAAACTTATAAAAATATTATGTGAAATATGATGGAGTAAGAATTTCTTCTGGTTTTTCATTACTATTGTTATTGACTATGTCTTCTCCAGCAGCCACTAGTAGATTCTTTCTAATCCACTTTATGATAGAACTGGTTTATAATCAAAATGAAGAATGGACAAAGCTGAATGAAGCCTGTATTTTGGGTATTAATTGTAGTGCTGTTGATAAAAATCCCTGTTCTTTCATGGTTTGTCTCACAGGTGAAAGAAGTCAGTTGTCCTTTATTGGGTTTATTTCACACATTTTTTTTAAATGTTTATAACTAATGCATACCTTAAGTATTTCCGTCAATCTTCAGACATTTATTAAGTATTGGGTTTGTCCTTTTCTGCCTTAGTAATAACATTCTGTCATCTCCATAGAAAGAGCAAATGCAACACAGTGGAACTGGAATTAAGCCAACCTGTTGTTAAACCAATCCTAATGGCAAAGCACTGTCTGAAATATTTCACAGCCATCTGAATGCCATATTAAATGCTAAGGAAAAAATAGGTTAACTAACTTTTTTGTCATATCTGTCATATACTTTTCTGGAGACTTAATACAACATCATATATCAGGTGAACTCTTTTCCAGTATTGCATATTTTATTTTTAAATGTACATTTAAGAAATGTAAAGTTTTGTTAGAGAGTACTAGTGGGTGTTTTTCAATAAGTGCAGAAGTGCTCCAAAATTAATAATTAAGTCCTGTTTCTATTCTCAGTTTTCTATGCGTATTAGCTAAAGTCTCATATGAGAATGGAGATTTTAAAGTGCTCCAGAGAACCTTAAAGTTTTACTGGGCCAAAAGCAGCAGGCAGAAGTACTCAACAGGTCTTGTCACTACGAAATGTGGAAAGTGACTGTCAAACTCTCACTATATGCCACAACAGGGTTTGGCCCTTCACTTGGTTTCCATCCCTCAATTTAAAAGGATTAACAAGAAGAAGTGGGTGATGGAAAACTGCAGAGGTAGCCTCCCAAAGACCCTAAGCAGCAGGATTCTGGGCACATTTCCAGTCGGTGAAATGCTTTCAAGCAGAAATAAGGACTTACAACAGCCAATCAAGACTGTGAAATTTGAGGAAAGTATCATTTGCTGAAGAGTGAAAAGAGAAATGAACACTCTCTCTGAAAGCTTTAAGTACTAGTGTGTAGCCAACTCTTCCTAGATTTTCCCCATTTTGCAAAAGACTTCACCAAACAGGAACTTTTGTTAGTGCAAGATTCTTGCATGTGTAACTTAGAGGTATGACAACATAGTTTGGGGAAAGTGGTAGACACCTGGATTTCAAAAATGAAAAATGTAGTTGTTGGCTGACATGGAAGTTCAACAAGGAGAACTACAAAGTCCTGTACCTGGGTAGGGGCAATACCGTGCACCAGCAGATACTGGGGGCTACCCAGCTGGAAAGCAACTATGCTGGAGGTCCTAGTGGACACCAAGTTGAACATGAGACAACAATGTGCCCTTGTGCCAAAGAGGTCTAATCATAGCCTGGACTGCATTACGCTAAGCATTGCCAGCAATTTGAGGGAGATGACCCTGCCCCTCTACCCAGCACTGGTAAGACCACACTTGGAGTGATGTGTCCAGTTCTGGGCTCCCTGTTACACAAGCAGCAAGGACATACCGGAGAGAGTCCAACAAAGGGCCACAAAGATAATTAAGGACTGGAGCATCTTTCCTATGAGGAAAGGCTGAGAGAGATGGGACTGTTAGGAGAGAGAAGAACTATTAGGAGTGATCTCAACAATGTCTATAATAGCTGAAGGGAGAGTGCAAAGAGGGTGGATCCAAGCTTCATGAACCCTACTTCTTTTGTATACAGCAAAGCTCTACCCAATAAAATAACTTATTATCTCCGCTTTCCATTTTGCCAAAAGTTCTGCCAACATAAACCTTTCTGCCCATGCCAAAAAGGAACAAGCTGTCAGGAAAAAGACCAGCCTGGCTTAACAGAGAGCTATGGTTGCAACTCAGGAAAAAAAGAAGTTATGGCCTTTGGAAGAAAGGGCAGGCCGCTCATGAGGACTACAAAGATGTTTTCAGTCTATGCAGGGAGAAAATTAGAAGGGTCAAAGCCCAACTAGAACTTAATCTGGCTTCTGATGTTAAGGATGATTAAAATAGTTTCTATAAATACATGAACAATAAAAGGAGTACACAGGATAATCTCCACCCTTTGTTAGATGGGGCCTCCATCTTTAACAGTAAGACCAGTTGTTCCCTGAGTACCCAGACCCCTGACCTAGTAGACAGGAGCAGGGAGCAGAACGAAGCCCCCACAATCCAAGGGGAAATGGTGAGGGACTTGCTACAGCACTTAGACATACACAAATCTATGGGGCCAGATGGGATCCACCTGAGGGTACTGAGGGAGCTGGCAGAAGTGCTCACCAAGACACTTTCCATCATTTATCAGCAGTCCTGGCTAACTGTGGAGGTCTCAGTTGACTGGAGGTTAGCAAATGTGACACCCATCCACAAGAAAGGCCAGAAGGGCGATCCGGGGAAGTACAGGCCTGTCAGTCTGAACTTGGTGCCAGGGAAGGTTGTGGAGCACATCATCCTTTCCTTTGTTTAGTGAAGATTTCTTTTAAGAAACTTTTAAGAACTGTATTATTCACAGACATTGATTAGTATTATTAAGAAACTAAACCAGATGAAGTTTGGGAAACTGTCTCCTTAGAGTTTACAATTTCATTTTTTATATATAATTAAAAATTGTGAACATTTCTATTATGAAAATTTACTTCTTTTTTAAGTAGTGCATGTTTTATTGTTTTTAATCATTTTAATATGTTCTCAACATCTCTTTACATAACAAGTTGTTGAGACTTTGCATTCACACAAAGACTTTCAGGATCAAGTCTCATGCCTATTGCAAGGAAATATATATAGTTTTTTCTGGCTGTCCTGAGCAGCAAATGAAGCAGGACTTGGTCCCCCTGAGGATGCAAAGTATATATATAAATACTGTTTACCTTGTTTATGCCATTGATTCTACACTTCCGTATACCTAACTGATTTTTTTCTTGCTGACTATGGTTATGGCATCTACAACATCTAAACAAGTATACTATTTATAGGAACATTTTTTCATCATTAAAAAATAAATATTTTGTTTGTATCCTTTTTTCCTATGCAGAGTTTCAACAGTAATGTTGTGATTTGTTCAGGCTGTGTAATGAGGTGTAAAATATTATTCTAAAAAGAAGCTTTAGAGAATCTAAATACCTTTCCCAACCTGTTCACCTCGGTTGCCCATGTGCAACTCATATTCATATGGTTTTGATGAATTTTAATACATTTGTGAAAGAAGTATTCAAATATTGTAAAGATAAAGGAACTTGTCCTTCTTGTTTACCATGATTTTATTTTCTTCACATAAGCCTCCCTGTAGTCTGGAGAGGTGGGGAGTTGGAGTTTGATTATTTAGCGTGACATTTCAGTTTTCTTAATGCCTCACATAGTTTCTATTTACATAATAATTCTGTATTTAAATATTTCTTAATTTTCTTTTATGACTATAAGCACGGTTTGCTCACACTGCATATTAGCGCTGTGTTAATGAGATTTCACAGTCTTTGCATTGGAGCTTTCTCAGAGCACAGAATTCATTCTGCCTACAACCTGCTATGTCCCAAAATGGTACCTTTGCAGCCCTCTTAGGATAGCGAGTTCCAAATTGGAGACCAGTGAGTTGTGCATTTCTGGCACAATGGAAATTAGGTGTCAATGCATTTGAATGATAAAAATGTTTTGATCTCACCCCACGAATACAAACAATGCAAAACAAAACGGAAAAACATCTTTATTTATGAGAGACAAGCTGGCTGAACTGGACTTACTGCGGCACCCAATAGGAACCAGAAAAACACTGGACCCTCTTTGAAGAAATCAGAGATTATATTTTTCAACTGCAGTCCAAAACTGGAAAAGAGAGTGTTTTGGTTGTTTACACAATCTCTAAAGCATTTGACAGATCTACAGTACTGTCAATCGCAAAATGATCATATAAAATACATCTGACAAAAACAGCTTATCATCTCAAATGAAATATTAGCTCTGTTTACCAGTCTTCCACTCAGGCTGAGACCTCACAGAAACGATTATGTTACAGAAAAGATGTAAGAATGTACATTACAAAATCTGTGAATTTTTTAAAAATATCTAAAACAAGAGTTAGAAGAGTTAGTTTCATTGCATTTCTGACCTCAAATAAACAGTGGCATTGAGGAAGATTCTAGGGCTTAAAGAACATGTCTTAAATGTGTGCCGAGTCTCAGGCAAAATAAACGTCCTGGAGCAAAGTAGAGAAATGTTATTTCCAATACCTTGAAAAAATACCTCTTAAGGTATATTTTCCTGCTTTCTCTGAAAGATACCAGAAGATACCACAGGTAATCATGCGTACAAGATCTATTTTCCTTAAAATGACTACATTTTAACAGCAAAATAAGGTAACAGACCACAGTTTAAGCTGCACGCATGGAACTAGGTACTTAAGCATGCAAATATAAGACTATATCATCCCTTAAACATAAGTTTATTGGAAATGTAAGAGAAAAAAAAATAGAAAAAGATGTCTGTCTAGCCCAGTGTCCTATCTCCAACAGTGACTGCTAGCAGATGCATAGGTAAGAGAGTAAGAGGATAAGAACAGGAGAAGCAGATGGTGATACTTCTTTAGATGATCCTCCAAGCTTTCAATTGTGCTGACTGGGACATTCTGAATCAAAGGTGGCATCTTTGTAGTTAATGTTGATTTTTCTTATCTGAATGTCTCTCTTGTCCTTAAAGGTTTATAAATTGAGAATAAAATCCCCAACAACTAAAAGGACAAAAGAGTCAAATTTTTAACTATATTTACACAGACAAACCACAAAATATTGCCAATGAAGTATTAGTTGTTAGCATTAAGCGATTTCTTCACCAGAAATTCGGGGGGAAAAAAAAAAAGCTTTCTTTGGTAGAAACTGGTGTCAGACCAGCTAGGGATTTAGAGGCCATTAAGGAAAAAAAAAAAAAGAAATTATATGAACTAGTGTTTTGCAAAAAGCCATCACTTAATTAACATGATTTTTTTTGTAAAATTAATTTTGTTTTTGTGGTCACCTCACACTGAAAAGCCTTAACTGAAAATGAACATTTAAATAAAGGATTAGGGTTTTCAAAACAAAAATGAAAGTACAGTTTCATTCCTCATAGTGTGATATTAAGTAAAACTCATTAATGCCTGTCATAACTTTAAAATGTATTCTTTATTAAAAATCCCTTCTAATTAGGCTTTATTGTGAATGTCAGAAAAGAATTTTGATTCCTTTTAACAGTTTGTAATTAAAGTAATAATGTCAAGTGTAATGTCTAAAAATAGTATTTCCTTCAAGCTTATAAAACAAAATGTTCTGGCCCGCTCACCCGCTTAGGGTGAAATAAATCCTCAGCAGTTCATTCTATGGTTATCAGTAGCTCACCACAGTGCTCCTCTTAAAGGCATCCCATGAGGTGCCACAGTGCTCCTCTTAGACAGGTATTTTTCTACTTTTGTATCTCTTCCTGTTTAACCTGCACTATGTTATTGTCATACTTACAGTGTATTCTATATTGTTGACCTACTCGACTTCATTTTCTAGCCACGCTAGAAAAAATTCAACCACAGAAGAAACCACAAAGTTCTAGTGTGAAAGAAAAATTGCAATGTGATGTACTATCTTATGGATGTTAGAAAATATTGTACCATGTATTATATCTTTTAATAGTTAAACAGTTTTCATTTCAAACAACTTTTTCTCAGTACTTTAATCAAAGTTTTTGCAATACTTTTCAACTTTTCCAAGTCCCCTTATTTTTGTAAATAGATAACTGACTTTAGAATAATGCATTTTTGTACTTCACAACTAAGTTGTCTACACAGGCAAAGTCAATGAAAACTGAATTTTGAATTAAACAGGTAAATTTTTCATCTTGATATGTAAAACCTTATCATGAATACCTTGAGGGTGTGTACAATGTATGCTTTTCATTTATGTCGGTCATAAAATGCAGGCAGAAACTTTTATGAAAATATGTTTTAAATTGACCATTATGTCAGAACAGAACTATCCCCTGTGCCTTGAAATTGTTTTCTTGTGCATCACAGGAAACATGACTCCTGCAATCTCCAAAGAAATGTAAGCAAAGAGAAGATATTAATCCATCAGGAAACCTCAGCTGCCAGAGGTGAAACTGGTGAACTCCTGCCTATGTGAAATCACACATTTTGAAAGTGACCTTGTTCTAAGAGAACACATTAAATATAGCTTCTTTCTTTTTTTTTTCTTTCTGCCAAAGAAATGGTGACAATTTTAGAGTGATCTTATTGTGTACAATGGCAAAGAATGTCTTCTAAAATTCCCTAGGTTTCCTTTGAAAAAATAACATCACAAGTTGTGAAGGAATTGGATGGGCTCAAACATTTAAATTGTGCAAACTCTTTTTCACACCAGAACATGTGCATATGTTAGCTCTTCTGTGACAAAAGTCTTAGACTGTTGAGAACAGAGAATAAGCATTGTTATAATCCCCAGCTATGTGCTCTGAAATTCCAACTCTAATGGGTCAAAGGTTTTTTTGTTTGTTTTTTTGGTGTTTTTTCCCTTTTGGAGGTCCCTTGAGCAATTCCAAAAAGACAGCTTATAAGCTAACTGTTAGCGTTACGGCATTAAGACTTAGCTTATAACACAGTTCTTAACGCTTTCTTATGTTGAGCAAAGATTAGAGGCCACAATCTACTCAGTCTTTGATTTCCAGTTGTGTCTGGAACATCTCGTTTCAAGTTGAGTAGCAGCTCCTTCAGTGCCACTGGTAGGAATGGGGATTTGCAACTAAAATACAATATCTGATGCACTTCTGTGCACACTAACTCTCATTCTGACTTACTCCAAAGGAGAATAGAAGACAAGGCAGACTGTGACTCTTTAAAGCAATTCGTTGTCACTTAAGCCTCTCACAGAGCTACTAAAATGAATGGAACTATTTGCAGACAAACATAGTGCAGATAATGTTTAAACGAAAAGTATTAGATCACGCTATGCATTGTCCTATGAAACTCAACAATCTGCAAACACATTAATTTGGCTAAACAACTTTATACACAGACAGCCTCATAAGTAAGTACTTAGACACATCAGTTTTGGGGTTTTAAATAAGCATTTTAAAATAATGAATTTTTGATCATTATTTTTTAGGGAAAAAAATAAATAATTGAACATTTGAAAAGATAAGGAACTGTGGGCTAAGCAAGATTAAACCCAAAATTCAGTTGCAACGAGAATAGAAACAATACAATCCAGAGACGAATATGCCCCAAAGCACAAGATGAAAAGCTGTATTACTTTAGTATACTTTTAAAAATTTTCATGAGATATTTAGAAAGTCATGTGCTAAAATTCTTACTAATTCCATTTTTGTCTAAAATACAACAATCTGAAGAGAAAACTTTAAGAATGAAAAGACCTTCAGATATTCCAATTCTTTTGTATACTGTGCCCACAGTCCCAAGGAATAAAAAAAAAAATAAATGCTTAAATGTGAAGTGTAACCACATCAATTTAATATGCTCTTATGAGCAAAAAGTTTTAAAGGCCTCTATATAGCATTTAAAAAATGAAAGCCAATAGTTCTTTTAACCACTTTGCATTACGTCAATCTTTGGTACTTCATTGTACTCTGCCATAATCAATCATATAGGCCTTTTTTTTTTTTTTTATGAAACAGTAAACAAACAAACAAACAAACAGCAGTACAGAAAATTAGTTGATAGTGCCACTTAAAGTAAACAGGGAATATTAAATTAATTGATGAAGTCTAAGACACAAAAGCAGTTGTAGATATTGATAATGTTGTGGATGGGAGCCCCACCGATGCTTATGAGAATGAACAGAACACCTTTACATATTGCTCCAATGCTCCAGGATATAACAAACCTACCTGACCTCTTTTCTGATCTACACACTGGCTTTTCATGGAATATGATACCAAAGTCTCTACCTCTATGTCCTCCATGGCAAATTAAAACACCTTTTAAAAGGCTTGGAAGTGAAAACCACAATAGGTGACCTGATTTCTGTGGAAAATTGAACTCTCTATGGTATGGGTCATGGTCATCTGTGGTAGACAGCATCTGTTCCAGGTTTAGCTGAGCATAAAATAAATATTCCATTCCCTTATCCTCCCCTCTGTTCTTACCACTGTCACACCCAGCCAACACACACAGACACACACACAGAGCATCTGACTCTTGCATCAAGGAGAAGGCACGTTTCTCCAGCTGTATTAAAACACAAAATTCAGCAACACGCATACTTATATAGAAATATGTTGTTTGCATGGATATACACATATAGAGTTAGATGTATATAAAAGACACTGTAACAGTACCTGTGCTGTTCATCCTTCTCTCTCTTGGGGGAGAATAAACATGGGACATACACTAACGGTGTAACTTCATGTGCTCTTGGAAGATGCTGATGAACACTATAGGAAAGTGATATGAAAGAGATAACAAAAAGAATCTGCTTTTATGAAAATTTTTGGAAGCTCATCAAATAAAAAGTCCATAAACACTGCCAAATTGTACACCACATGGTTGTAAAATGTAAGAATGCTCTACTCAATTTTTAAATGTTACTCAAAGGAGCAACTACTACAGACAATTTACATGGTGGGTTTTGAGTGAAGGAATGTGCTGGCATTTATTCTGGAAGCTGAAGTACTGCACCTTTACAAGCCTTCCAATAACTTAACTGGCTGAACATCAGACAAATAGTAAATAGGAGTATTTGTGTGTATCCTACACAGCCCTGGTTTAAATATGATGAAAGAGCTGCCAGCTGGATGAAAACAGATGAAAGCCAACACAGTACTGTAAAATCTACCCACGATAACTTATGTAAAGAACGTAGATTTTAATGCATTGAAAAAAGGAAGACTGACTGTCAGATAGCTTGTGGGAAAAATAATTAAAAAAAAAAGTCTGCGTGTGTGTCCTGGACTTCAGAAGAGAGGACAGAGGGAACTATCGACACTAATTAAAAAATTTAAATCTGAAGAAAAGCAGCTGAAAGCAGGCATCACTTAAAAAAAATATTGAAGCTATTTAACCCATGCTGACTTAAACAATGAAGCACTAACTCAGCTATTATTATGTAAAAATGCACTTAAATGATCATTAGCTTATTTATACAATGCCTAGAAATATAAGGTTAATCAAGCATCTACAATAACTTTCTAATTTCTACAGCACCATTTCTGATGTAATTCACCAAAGAGATATTTGCAAAATATGTTAGAGACTGTATTCCTTGTTATACAGACCACATCATGAATATTTCCCATTTTACGGTAGGAAGTGCCATGACATTTCTTTCAAGACATTTTTTGTATTACAATGTACTGTAATTCTGTATATTTTTAAAATGTTTGTTCATTTGAAATTAAATAACTGAATACACCTTATCCTGTATGTCATTTAGAAAATACAGAATAATTTAGAGCTAGGAGGAAAAAAAATAAACTAAAAAATCCCTTTCCATTATTAACTTTACTGCTAGAAATTCAGCAAAGTAAGTTACCAAAAGAAAAAAAAAAAAAAAGACTTTTTAAAAATTTATTTCTGACTTGCAGTATCTCAAGAGAGAGGAATTATTTAGTAAATCAGATGTGAAATTTCACAAAACTGTAATGGCCAAACCTCCCTATTTCCTTTGCAAGACATTTTTATTTCAAAGAAGAAAGGACTACTATACGGCTTAGGAAAAGTGGCAGCCAACATGGTAGAAGTTCAAAACTCAAACTGCACCAGTGGTAAGTGGCACTACAGAAAAGAAAACTCAGAGGTGCTTAGCATCCATGCTAAATCCTTTTTCTAACCACTGTGATCTGCAGAATGACCTATTTACAGAATTTTCTTTGTAGACTTTTCTTGAGGGTTTTTAATATTGCCAAGAAAACTAAGGTTCTTTTTGTTCAATCCAGTTAGCTGTAGTAGTATGAGGTGCCATGACCACTCTTTGCTCAAATGTTAACTGACACCAGCTCAGTGCCTCTGTAAACTACAGAGTGCATAGTCAGAGAATGTAGAAATTGAAACAATAATTTTTCTAACCCTGTTTTTTTTGGTGAAATACTCAGTGATTAACGTGCTTCTACAGGGCACGTGTCTTCAAACCACAGTTAAGTCTCCTGGGATCATCTATACTCTCTGTCATTTGAGGTTCATACCACTCCCATTTTAAGTAATAAAGGGTTTAGTATATCGTAGTAAAGTACAGAAACATTCATGATACTTCAGATTCCTGGAGAAAACCCTTGTGCTCATTTACTTAGCTGTTTCTTAGCATATGCTGTCTGTTCTGTAGGTCTACCCAGGGGAAACCACTTACCCACACCTTTTTCTGTCACTGCTTCTCCATTTTACCTCATAAGAGTTTTCTTAACAGCTTAATATGCTTTGAATATTTTTATTCCCCCTAATTTATTGTGATTTTTTCTTAACTTTATTCTTGCTTCCAAAAGATACTGTTGTTTCCTATTACAGCACAGTTTAACAAAAATACTGTTCTATCAAGATAGGACTTTGCTAACATAAATCAAAACAGTTGGGTAATTGGACTCCCTAAGCAGGAAAAGAGCATAGGGTACCTCAGAAATCCAAAGACAATTCTCTGAAACTCAGTTTTTAATCATGTATTTCTGTTACTGGCCATACTACTTATTACATTAATATGAGTAGCTTTCCATTTTTGGGACGCAAGCAACTTTAAATGTCTACCACCTCACAATTAGTTACTTTTGTATTTTAATTTATTCATAACAGAATTCATATCTCATGTCTTAATCCAGATCAGTCCCTTGATTAGGAATTCTTGAATAGATTTTATGTATCTATTTAGACATGTAGCTTTCATTACTTTCTATTTCATCAAGTTGTTATTTGTTGTGGGGGCATGCAAGTGTATTCTAAGATCTTTATAGCTTTTCTGGTTCTGACACCATTCAGTAACAGCTAAATGTAGCAACATTTACATGTTTAGCAGCGGTTTGCATGATGCCATCACACAAGAAACTTTAGGCAACACCTTAATTAACTTATATCAGGAACTGTCTTGAAGCTCTGGCTGACTGAATATGGCTTTCATTCTGTGAATAATGGGCTCAATCTCTCATTCCTAAACTAAAGGAAAAATCTAAATTAAGGTGTTTATCTTGTTTTCCTTTCTCTATGTCTATATTGATATAAGCACATTTTTCTTTTCCTCTCCAGCATTCCAGCATTTTTTTTCTTCACAGATTAACAGTCTTATAGGTCAGTCCAGAATTGGCTTTGTCTCCACTTAGCTTTCTTTGCAGCGGGGCTTGGTGGTGTCTTAAGGCAGCTTTCACTGTAGTTCATCTTCTGAGTCATCCAGTTCTGTGTTCTGCACAGATGTTGGATTGTAACAGCTCCAAAAACTGTTTAAACATATGCAACGTGGGGAAAAAAAAAACCAAAACAACTGTATTTGTAGTAAATGTTACTCTTTCTGAAATAAGTTTTGATTTTCTGCAACAGATAGATACTGGATATTAAACCTTCCCTATTGTGGGAAAATATTTGTCTTTAAGACTTTGTTTTCTATGACACAGTTTTTAGGTAAATAAGTAGTTGTATGCCACATCATCTCACAATATTAAACTTTTGAAATATTTTTGAAATAATTGAGTGGAATAGGGTTTTTTTTTTTTACTATTTGTAAAACATCCAGGCTCAGCATCTACCCAGTAGACAGATGATATTCTGTTGAGGGAATGGTTGATTTTCTGTAGTCTTCATTTTAAACATGAGAAAACAAAACATTTGTTGTTAAGGACAGTTACCCTGATTCTTGACCTTACTGTCATTAGTTTGCAAAAACAAACCAGTTGCCTGCCACAGACATATGACCATCCACCTACTGTTTATCCCCACTTGTGAGTAACCAAAATCTCCCTTGTGAACACATAATTAAAGATAGTTGGAAACTGGAGTTGTGAATCCATGGGGCATTCAAATATTTCAAAATATCTTGTAGAAGACAACTTTCTTTTGTACTTCATTAAAAAAAAATAAAATCAAAGTAGTTGTCTTTCTCTTTTTAACCAATGTGAAACAATTCCACCCATGGAAACTTCTTAGGTATTCCTCCAGAGGAATTCCTATAACATCCTTCTAGATTCAGTTGAAAATGGGGCAGAGACATATTGGACCAGAATGAAGGCGGTGAGAGAAATGTGGTTGAGGTTGCCAAAGCCAGGTGTTCCACAACTGATTTGTTGTTCTGGTCCTCTCATTTGGGTGAGAAATCTACTCGTGGATCTGGAAATGTTTTCTAACTGAAGATCCATCAAAACTAGCAGGTGCCCATAAAAAGCTTGGGTTTGCCAATTCAGTACTTTCCAAAAATAAACTGTGTAAAAAAGAATCCTAACCAGCTGTCATCTTTATTATCCAGGTTTTGCAAAGAACTTTCATTTACTTAAACCTCAGAAATGTGAAGTAACAAAACCAGAGCCCATTAGCTTGAGACTTAAAATTCATTTTGTCTGACCTTTTTTTATTTGCTCTGCAAGATTGTTCTCTAACTCAAACAACTGCACCTTATGTTTGTTCCTAGTCTGGAATACACTTCATAGAACTCAGTGTTTCACAATAATATGAGTTAAATCTATACAGTCAGCTGCAAGTATGACATTCCTGTAGAAAAATATGAGTGAATTGTAAACACATTAATAAAGACAAGGAAATCACCTCTGTTCTAGAAACACTGGAGTTATTCATTTAGTATTCAAGAGAAAATATATATATATGCATATACCAGAGGTGCTTTGAGACATAGAGATTAACTTTGCTGATCAGTAATGTGGGTTTTTTTTTTCCATTTCACAGATGAATTGTGCTTGATCTTCGCCTGTTTGCAATAAGTTACATTTGAAAGACCAAGGTAATATCAGTGCAATGGCAATATCAGTGTAATAGCAATCACCTCCTATCCAAGATGAAAACCAACTTCTTTACAAAAAAAGGAAAGAAAGAAAAAAACAGAAAACTTTCCCTGAGGGCACTTATTCATCGCATACATACATATTTGACTATATAGTCAGTCTCAAGCTTCAGGTGTACAGGACTGGAATTAATAGAACTGACAACTATAGCATGAAATTCACAATGTCCAAGATAATCAGAGTTACTTCCTATACTTTATTTACTCAGTAAAAATCTATCCCCCAGAACTAACAGCTGGAAGCTACATCAATAGAAATATTTTACAGTAATTAGACTCACTCCAGTTTCAAAAATGATAAAAACAGGAAACAGATTATTGAACTTTGTTGAATGTTCTCTTTCAGGAGAATTAGCACGCCAGTTACAGTTGTAGAGATTTGAGCAAGACCACTCAGTACTTGGAGCCAACAATACGTGCAGTGATATGGCCTGCATAATTAAGGATCAAAATTTTCAGATTCTCTGTGAAGATTAAAAGAAGTGACTCAAGATTTTTATGAGAAAAAGATTTATTAGAACATGCATAACTTGCACCAATTCAGTCTTATAATGTATTAATTTATCTTTTTGTTTGTTTTGAACTTGTTTGTTTGTTTGTTTTATAGGTCTGTTATTAGAAACAGTCTTACATTTGTTACATGCTAAACAGATGTTCATTTCTGTTCTTTGTAAAAGTCAGACACCTGGAGACTCTAGTTAGTGAGCTCAAGCTGGGCAAAAGAAAAAGAACTACAAGGGGAGTCTGAAAGTTAAATTGTGTTTCTTGTCACCTTCAGCTCTCTGAAGTCTGGAAAGATTACCAGAACTGTACTTCTGGACCACAGCATAGTGGTCAATGAAATCATTGGCCTAATTTTATTTTTTCAGAATTGGTTTGCGTTCTTTTGAATGAAGCATTTCCAAACTGTTGTGGCTGGATCAAGGCCAGAGATTGAAACCAAAACACATATCCCCAAGTCTTAACTGGGTGTAGAAAGCTCAGGTAAAGATTATTCTTGGAAAACAACAGACCTAACCTTTAATGCTTAGAGTACACAAACTTTTCACATACTGCGCAAAGCTTAGTTTGCAAACAAAGGTGTGCTCAGCCTATTTCTGGAATTGTCTGCAAATTTATTCCCCCTCTTTCTGACACAGCACTCTGTGTACAACAGGAACCATGCTCTACCACTTAGACCTGAGAAGTTCTAAGACTGAAGAGTTCATGTTTTACATTTAAGGTATACTTAACAAGGTATAAAATGTTCTAAAGGTGTCTTGTTTTCTGTTTCTATAAATAAATTTCCTTACAAGGTCATACTGAAGAAGCAATAATTTTAGAAGAAAACAAGGATGAACTTTCAAATCGCCTTTCAGACTGATGCCAGCACGAAGTTTGCTCCTTAGGAACTGCAGAGTAGATAGCTTATTATAAGTACAGCTACTATCACTTGGAGCTCATTTTGCAAACAAATAGTTTGATAAAAGTTTCTCAGGAATGGTCATGTTTTGAAGAACTGCTATATTCAGAACTGTCAAAAGTAGCAACTTAAAAACATGTCCGCCTTTAAATTACCATTGTTACACTTGTAGTAAAGCATAAGATAGTGCCTTGTATCTTATTCATAATATCCTAAAGCGAAATGAAAAGGCTCCTCACCAGCCATCTGAAGAAGAAATCAGAAGCAAGTTTGCAGAAGCCCACTTCTTCAGTGTTTAAAACACTTCTAATACATTTTAGCAACATTTTGTGGATGAGATCAGGGTAGGAAGGGTTTTGTGTTTATTTTTGGGCTTGGGATTTTTTGATTCGTTTTGGGTTCATGGTTTTCTTTTACTCTACAGCATAGTAAACAGTCCCATCAGAAAATATCACTTTTTGAAATGCACCGATGTTAAGGTATCTCAGAAAGATGTCAGTAGGCTAAATATAGGGATGATATTGTGAAGTAACAAGCTGGGCTAGACACTCCATGCTGCTTAAGAGATCTAAGACCCAGCAAAGAACATGGGTCTGAAATTTAGAAAATGTAGTAGATAAGATTTTCAGCTGTTCCAAGTCCATAATATCACCGTTTCCAGGAGTCACCTATTTGCACAAATTAGGGATTTAATGTCACAGATGTTATATATAGCAACTTTAGCACTATTATAGCGATATTATATACAAGCTTCTTTGTACTAGGCAATTTGGACTGGCAGCCTATTAATTACTGGGAGTTCAGGCAGTCTGTTAATTATGACCATAATCCTCACTCCATCTCGATACTGCATACCACTGTGCCCATTTCAAAATCTTAACATCTGGAAAGTGGAGACAATACCAGCACCAGCTACAAGGACCAAAATTGGTGTCATCCTACTTATTGATTCTTACCAGAAAACACTTTGGTGGTCACTGTCATGCTTAGAATTGCTAACAAAACATTGTCCTTAAAGTCACAGTCTCACTAAGTCAGTGTAAGCCTCATTAGTCCTAAAACTGCTCTAATTGTTGATGAGCTCTGAGTTCAGAATCTAAGTTGCTGTGTTAGGAAAACTTGCACTAACTTGGGAGTTTATTCTCGTAACTCTGCTTTTGCCAAGATTTTTCAACTAAAAGACAATTTTCAGTCCCAGTACACTAAAACAACAAAACCCTGATTTGTTTCACTGGAACTAGAGTTTGGCAGTAAAATAAAGCTGATAAGATTAAGCATTTCTCCAGATGATGGCCACAAAGATAAATAAAAACAAAAAATAATATAAACAGCTCAAGATTTGTTGAAGAATATGCCAAAAGAGATGAGGCTACTAAAAAAAGGTTTTCCTAAGACTTCAAAAACATTCAGCAGATAGGAAAGAGTTTTTCAAAGTAATCTGTGCTAGCAATCAACTCCCAGGGTAAAAAATAAAATGCTCAAAGATTATATGCTGTGAAGCCAATATACAGGGAAAAAATCAGGGAAATACTATGGTGAGCTATCAAATGGAGACTACCAGTGGCCTGCAGAATGCACAAAAAGAAAAAAAAAATAGGAAATTATGAGGCAGGAAGTGGAAGAGAAAACCAGAAGAAATAAAGAGTGAAACAGAGTACAAGCATGAGATTAATTTAAAATATAAACATTTCTTGCACTGCAGATTGTAAGCGAATTTCAAACCCAATGTCCTGACATCCCTTAAGATACTATTAACTTGAATGAGTTTCATTTCACATGTGTATAATAGTCAATGATCTACATTCAGAAAGTTAAAGATATACTCCAGGATTCCATTGGAAGTATAGTGACCTAATTTTTAGGTCCCAAAACAAAAGCAATGAAATAGTTGATACGTGTATTGTATACTGCCTGATATCAGATTACTTTCTGCATGTGCTGATTAGGTTAGGGATACTTAAAGACTTGTTTCTCACTTTTCTTCATATTGATCTAGTTCAAAGTGAAGCATTTAGAAAAAACAGAAAAGTTCTTCAGTGAGCAAATCATTGATAAACTTCTAAGTTTTCTTTTTTCTCACTGGAAACTGAAGAAGAATAGGTAAAAAAACCCAAACCAAGCCTCGCCCCAAAAATCAACCAACTAACCAACCAAAATCCTCCCCAAAAATCCAGTTAATTTGTACCTAGCTGTTCTCTAACACTAGGAAATTGCAGGAAATGTATACAAGCAAGTGAAACTTAAATTTCTGTTCATGTTGGCATTTAACTAGATATGTCACAGGCTTGTAGGTTCATGTAGTTTTCTTCCTGTAACATATGGCATTACATAATAAAACAAATATAATACAAAAAAATATACTACAGAGTGAAAAAATGTATTGTGACATTCCCAATTTTTTTCCCTGATAGGTTATAAGGTAGTGATCTCTACTGTCAGGTTAGGAAAAGATTTAGGACTTAACTATACCAACTGTTTAGTTTAAATATCGTATGAGTTTTTAATCTTCTAAGTCAGAAAACTCACTTGTGAGTATGCAAGTTAAGACAATTTCTGAAGTCAAGAAATAAGCGATATGGTATTCAGTTTGAAAAAGGAGAAATGTAATACTACATTGACCAAAATGATTTCAACTTTCTCCACAGATGTAACAAATGTTCATTTATTTAAAATCACATTATTCATCTTCTATTTTACATGCAAAACTGAGTTTCATTTAAATTTTTGAAGGAATCATGTTCCCTGGAGAATTGTTCCAAGAAATCCACTGATTTTCCATTGCCTGCTTTCTGGATACATCACCTACTAACCCCCTGGGCTGCCAAGGTCAAAGCTATGCAGGGGCTGGGGCTCAGAAGCCAGAAGCTCCAGGCTCATTGCCACAAAATCCCAGGACTTTCCATTTCAAATACCGAATGGTAGTTGGTACCACTGAATCTGGAGATCTGGAAATCTTCGTGGTGATCCAAGAGTTTCTTGGCAGCAGTGCCAAGTAGTGCTTCAGACACTTCAATGGTAGCTGGAAGTTAAGAGGTCCTTTCTTAAAAATCGTAGATCAAAGCCTAAGAATTTAGATTTTAAGGTTCTGTTTCATTAAGAATATTTCTATGCAAAGCAGTTTGAATTGCTGCTTAATGAAGTGCTTGTTTTCCATAGTTCAGTAAGAGAAAACTTAGACTTTTTTTTTTAATAGGACAATTTTTTTGCTTTTTTGTATTTTTTTAATTTTCCATACAATGGAAATTTTAAATTCAATTATTTCTGGTTTGAACACATAAACAGATGTACATGCAAATAGTAAAGTGTGTAGCAAAATAGAGCCTTTACTACTGGTAAAGTTGAACAACACCTTTAAAAAGAATAAAAGTTCCTCAAACATTTAGCAATGAAATAATGCAATTTTATTGTACTTAAAAGATCAAGAGATTTCAGTATATGTAAAACAAATGCAAGTTTTGCCTCCTAAGGCAGTAAACTTTCAACATCAGGTCAAATCTGGTTCTTTTATTGGAACTAGCATATAAAACTGGAGTCGTTCTTCTGAGGACAGTCTTTGATCAACCTAAAAATCCCCTGAATTTGACACTCTATGACAGAAGGAAGAAAAGTAAAACATACACTTTTTAAAATGTGTTATATATTGATAGAGAAGCTCATGGGTGTTTCAAAGGCTTAGATACCCCTCTAGTCTTAAAGTAAGAGATGGTCTTCTTTGTAGAAATCTGCAATCAGCTCACACTTGATGGATCGATGGCATAGTATCAGAAAAGGCTGATGGAGCAACAGACAGAATTTATATAAGCCTACAGTTCATTAACCTGGCAACTGTATTTTAGCTGAATTAATGGTAGAAGGAAGCAACATATTAATAAATGTATGTGCATGTATTGCAAGCATGGTGCAACCAAAATAAACCCCAAAAATATAACACTGTTTTTTTTAACTGATTCTTTACAAGGAAGGAAAGGCCGTTTCTTCTGTGATGGCAGGAAAGGAGAAATAGAATCCATCAGTCATTAAAATGGAAGGCATATAGCGCTGTGGCTGTCTGGAGATGAAATTGGATTTCTCTGTCTGGGCTCTTCAGATTCCTTTTTATTCCACAAAGCAAATTGCTTTGCCGTAACTTTGTATTAAACAGGAAAGGGTTCAGCTGGCACAGGTAGTACTAAAAGCTTATTAGGAACCATACGGTGCATTTGCCTCGGAACAATATGTATTGGAAGAACAGCTCTTGTAAAATGCAGAATTCATTTTCCAAATCTTTTATGCAAGTTTAAGTCTGCTCATTTACAGCTTCTTTACTTTCTCAGCTGTAGAATTCTTTGCACTGCTCCTTTTTTACTTTTTTTTTTTTTTAATTTCCTACACTTTTTACATTTTATGGACAGCTGCTATATTTTTTTGGAGGCAAAAAAAAGACAGTAACTGCAAATGGCTGCATTTATAGTAGAATTTTGCAAAAGAACTTTAAGCAAAGTAGAAAAATAGCTTTATTTCCTATTGATCTAATCTTCTCATGAGCTACTTCAAGCCTGCTTTTTACTGTACATTTACTTAATAAACTAAAAACCTCTATCATTATACATTGCTGCCATTTTATCTATTCAGGTATAACTGTTGACACACCAGTAATAAAAGTTACTACCATATATACTAATACTAAATGCAAGATAATGAATGCAATAAGGATTTTTAGCAGGTAGAAATGCTGACATTATTTTCTCTTCAGTTCCTTTTCTAAAATAATTTATCTATATCTTTCTCTTTTCACATTAAAAGGCCTACCATAGTTGCTACTCTTTATTAACTCAGTGCTCCATCTGGTCCATCTTAAGCATATTCATTTCAGGAGGTGATAGCAAAATATTCTATTGCTTCCTAATTCAGGCTCTCAGGATATTTCCTACAGTTCATCTATGGTACACAGGAAGAAAAGAAGAACTCCATAAAGAAGTTCATTACAGATAAGCCAAATATGTGGGCCTCAAAAGATAATTCCTGTGGGGAAAGTGAATTTGTACAGGTGCTACCTTTATTTAAGAAAACAAAGAACAAGAGAAGGAAAAAAGTCATATTAACTATATAGAATATTTTTTACACGTTTGATAATACTAGGTCATCTCTTTGATAATTTATCTTCTCAAGCTCACTTTCATTATTCACTTTCTCCAGAGTGATACAAACAAAAAAAGGCAAAATCTGAATTTAAGCACCCATGTTACCTACCCTCCTGTAGTTTGAATCTTGTATCCTTTTCACAGTGGAGGTTCTGTCTTGTAAGTCGTATTAGCAGAAAAGCAGCAAATGTACTTGAGACTTCCTTTGTTCAAAGAAAAAATAGCATTTGAAGATTTTTTGTCCAGACAGATGCTTTTTGTTTTCTGTGTTGTAAAGCTAAAGCACAGGTAAAAGGCAGAGCTACAGAGCTTATCTGTGACTCATTCCGATTTCCAAAATTCATGCAATACCATATTCTACAAGAATTAAGAAATAACTAGCATTTGGTAAAATATCCATTATATTTGATAAAATATGCATTATCCACATTTAATATCAGAGTGTTCTATTTCTCTGAGTTATATGAGTTTACTTACATTTAATAAAAAAATATGCACAAGTGAATATTGAACCTTATGTCTGGAACTTTCTATTGTGCAATTATCATTTTTAAGAAAAATGCCATTTTGAATAGTTCTAAAACTGCTGATTACTATGATTTGTATTAACTTACCACTTATAAACTACAAAAGAAGATCCTTTCAGCTGTTGAAATTCTTAATTCAAGCAGAAATAAGTTATGTGTGAATTGTAATGTTTATAATCAAGGAAAATAAAGGTTTGGTTTGTTGTTTTTGTTGGTGCTGTTGTTATTATTACTATTATTGTTATTATTAATAAAGATATTGTTATGATATTTTTTAATGTTTATTGTTAAAAAATTCTTCATGTGTATTAGAAATTTGAATTTGGCGAATGATAGTAATTTGACAGAGGAGAACACTGGAGATAGGGGTGTGGAGAAATAACTGGCTGGGGAATACTTTAGATACTAGAGAAGCTTAAAATTGTAATTGACCTTTATATATATATATCTATCTATCTTTTCCACTTCCTTTGTCCTCCCTCCACTCTTCCGTCTGATTACTTTTTGCACTCACTTGATTCTTGTGTTGATTCATCTTTATTTTGCATTTTTTACTTAGCAGAAACTTGGTTAAGGCTCTCTTATGTTATTGAAACACACATAAATATCCAGTGGACTCTTGAGAAAATATTGTATTGGAGATATGTCCTGAAATAGTTCTCACTACCCTGGATAAGCTTTTTTTAATCATTATTATTAAATTTTACAGCCGGATAAATTATGGCACACTTCATGAGAAAATTAGAAAAACTTATGATAACTGAGTTCCATGTGAAAAACTAAGCACATATATGTTCACCCACATTTTAAGGTGAAACTATGGATGGTGGTAGGTTAAGTGACAAGAAGCTCATCCGCACACACAAAGAAGGCACAGAAATGATGATAGCAGAATTAACTCCGTAACCTGCACCAGCTGGTCCGAGGCCTAACCCAAAAGCCACTGGCCCATCAAAAGCCCATCTCCACAAGCTCAGAGGAGCACAGAGGCAGGGGGGGAACTCAAATTACAGAATCCTGAGGAATGGACACACTGTCCAGGTCTACCATTGGACTGTCCCAAGAGAGCTTCAGTCCCAGTGTCCACGTCTGGAGCCCATCACCCTGAGTCATTGGGAGCAGCTCTTTGGTTCATCTTTCAGACTAAAGGGAGCTTTCTGCCCGGGAATGTGGGACGCGGGACACATGGGATGCAGGAGACCAGCTTGGGATTGCTCAGGATTTATTATAGGGTATTTAAGGGGGGAACCAAAGGCAAGATAAGGAAGAGCTTTAGGTGATTTGGGGAAGAGCAAGTGTGGGAAACAGAGGGAGAAGGGAGTAAAAGGGTGCAGGGAAGCAGAGGCTAGTGAATAGGCTTTTCTGGACATGCCCTGTGCCTGATAGCCACGGTCTGTCCCATCTCCTTATTTTCCTGCTCAGACAGAAAGGGGGACAGGATGACACAACTGATGCTGCTCATGTGAATGTTTTGTGTGTCTGTATCTTATTTGTGTGGTTGGTCGTGTATATAAGTATTTAAATGTGTATACATGTAAGTATATATGTGTATTCACACATGTGTTTGTGCTTACTGGGAATCCATGCTCAGCCTCACTACTGGTTGGACCTGGGGAATGGAGCTGCACCAGCATCACCTCTCTCAAGCTGCTGGGTTCAGCTGGATTCCCCTAATAGGTAGAAGTTAGTTTCTGCTGATTAATATATCTGTGCATAAAGTTTCTTAATTTGCCCATTCAAATGATAGTAAAAGCATATTTTGTTTAAAACAGAAGTGAACTGTCATATTTTGAAAACTGATCTTTAGGGTATTTTTCAATTACTGTTTTCTCTCTTCTTAATTCACATTCAACGGGGATAAGAAAAGTATCTCCTTTGAGATAACTAAAATTATCTCATTTTTCCTGTGAACAGGACACCTTGTTTGTCCTGGAGCTAAAAGTCAATACCGCGGGTTTTGTTCATAGAGTTTTCAAGGATTTTAGAGAAGGTATGGGCTTTTTAAATTACTTCAGGTACAATAGTGTTTTGCATATTTCTAGTGGGGTATATTTAATTGAAGAAATCAAATGTTATTATTGTTATGACTCCAAGAGTGAATGGACTTGGAGGTAAGCATCTGATCATCCTAAAGCCCTCATTAACTCGCACATAGACATAACTCGGGAACCTCAGACTGTGACTGCTCTTATCCTCAAGACACTTAAATTTATCACAGACACCCCTGGTTACTCTGAAACTTCCCAAGGTGCTTGAAGTTCTCATCCTGCCCTTCCCAGGACCATGTTTAAAATTCTTGCAAAGGAAGGAAGAAAACTTCTTAAGAACTCCCCAAATATACACAACTTTCTGTAAAAAGTTTGGGGATTTATTTTTACCTGTAAATTTGATACGTTCTACCTTTAGAAAAAAAGATAAAGACAAGATATCAGATCATTTAAGTTAATAATCAGATTTTATCTATTTATTATTATATCTATTTACAACGTTATACTTTGTCAGGAAAGGCTTTGTTTTGCATACTTCCATGTGCTTCTTATCATCTTAATAGATCAATAAAGTCCTATTCTTCGTACAGTATACCATCTCAGTAACTAAATTAGAGAATTACATTCTTACATTAATAAATAATTTCTACAGTAGCCAGAACATTATCCCTTGTCATTTCTGGTTCTTTTACAGACATCATATCTAGTGGAGAGGGAGAAGGAAATAGAGAGGGGGAGCACATGTGCTCGTGTGTACTGCCTTAAACCAGAGTATTTTTTGCTGGACAGACTGTTTGTTTCACAGATCACAAATATGTGTCAAAAACCCTTGAAGACCACTTTATTGATATAGATGTCCTTAAACGTATGAAAAATGTTCTAAGATCTAGATCACGGAGACAATATGCATTTCAGCATAAATTTCTCTGTATCTTGCAGCAGATCTATGCTTCTGTTTGGCTAAAATAAAGTCATTAAAAACTGTATATGTGAGTATATTTATAAATATGAATACAAAGTCCATATTTGGTATATTGATATCATACATACTTTTACATATATTTTCACATATCCTTCAGAAAATCTATTCTCTATAGACAGAAAGAAAGATTATAACAAAGACCAATACTTGTGTCTGCATAGAAAACCATGCAAGTTAAGCTGATGGAACTATCTTTGCATGTTTTCATTTTCAGGACAAAGGATTTCTCTGGCAGATCTATGAGCTATTCTAAAGTTGCTTCATATCTCAGAGACCCCTCTTGAGTTCTTGTTAACAGTGCTTTGACAATTCAGGACATGGTAGAATTTTCTCCTCAGCAAATATTTTTGTTTAAATCTTTCCATCCTTTTCTATTTGTCTGTAAGAACCCTTTGTTCCTTTATGTATGCCCGATGCTATTATAAATAAAAAAGGAAGTCATTAAGCTTTTTTTTTCTTCGCCAATTTGATCTCCTTCCTATCATTTGAGAGAGACATCTTTAAATTGGTGTTAGATAAAGCCTATTGATGTCAATGGAATTATTCCAGTTGATTTTAATGAGGTATAGGCACAGCCCATATTTAGTTGCTTTGCTTTGTCTGAGGCAGAGTAGCTTGAATCTTACACGAAAACTTACTCTCCCAAGATTTAAATTCCAGTTTTGTAGTTTAAAGGTTTGGACTAGTCATAATCTTCAGATTCTTCTCAGATTTGCTTGTTCATTATCTGCCTTTTCCATTGCTTGGCTTCTGTTTCAAGGTTTGGAATTTCTTTGATCTAAAAGTGACTAGAAATAATACTCAAGCTTGCAACTTTTTAAAGAGATTGATAGAAATGTCTCAGAAAATAATGACAGTGAAACAGCGATGGGGAAGGGAGCTATGTGGGACCTGTATTAATAAGTAAAAAGTTTTCTTGTAATGCAACATAACATTATCTGTTGATGTAAGTATTCAGGTTTTTTGCATTTATAGTATTACATAACTGCAGTAAGATATAAGGTCACAGAAACCTGTTTATTACAACTTGCAGAATTTTACACTATAGGGATATATCAGCTGCCCAAGTTTAAGAGTATATTGGCTCATGTAATAAATTACATTTTAAAAAGTTAAACTATTACAAAGGCATAATTAATAACTTGATATATCGTTTATAAGGGACACTTTAGATGGATACATTATTCTGCAACATTCACTCAAACCATTCTGATAGTCGTACTGTTTATATATTTAATTTCATATGTCACTGGCTATGTGGGTATGTAGAGTAATGAATAATATTTGAAGACATGAACATATAACTGTTTAGTCAACCATCAGTTTTATAACATAAGTCTATTTCAGTGGGGAAAATGAGATGAGTATTGAAAAACACTATTAACAGTAGCATAGATGTAAGTTCAAAAATGCATCTACCTCCAGAAAGTGGACAATTGTCTTCAAATGTGTCATAAGTTGTTGCAGAAAATAAAAGAATTGTCTGTTCTGTATGTCTAAGTTGCATAAAACATCAAGTAATGGTCATACAATTACAGCAAGGAAGATTTAATTGAGGCGGTAGGAAAATGAATCTGTTGGTAAAGAAAGTGAACACCGTAAGAGATTGCCAACAGCAATTATGGAGTATTTAAGAATAGAGTAGACGAATATATATCTGTTAAGAATGACATAAGCTGATCCTGCTTAGGGGAGCAGGAGAAAGGTCTAAGTGACCGCTTCAGGTGCCTTACACCTCTACCTGCTCCAATCTGATGTGCCCTACTGAACAGGTTTGCCTGTTATAAGTTGTAATAAACAGGTTTGCCTGTAACATCTATGTAACTTAATGTTAACTGGCTTGTAAGTTGGACCATTTAACTTCATAACTTAAACACTGATGCCAATATAACATTAACAGGAAGTTTCCAACAGTCTAAGAAACAGCAGGATCACTAGTCAATGTGAAGAGTATTTTCTTTTTAAATAGAAGTCTGTGTCTCCTTGAAACTCTCAGAAAATGACAAAGCTCTGTTTGTAACAGACATAACATACCCTTTAATGGAAAACATTGAAGGAGAACACATAAGATTAGTGTCACTCTGATCTAAAGTTGAAATATACATTATTTTCAAGTGTGTTACTTCACAGGTTCAAAATGTTAGGTAAATACCAAAAATATTATCTTCTTTTTCACAAGATCTTTGGATTTTTGTCAGACTATGAAAGTATTTAACACATTTTGGCAGTCTCTGTACAGAAAAAAAATGTCATTGCATACAAAAAAAAAATTGAAGAAAAGCAGGTACAAGGTGCTTAATCTGTAGGACCCAAAATTAAAAGCTTAAAAGAAATTGTCTTTCCACAAACCTTAAAGTTTAAGAGCATTACAATTTATTTCATAAAGAAGTTTCTAACCAGTTTGCTACTTACTATTTTCTTTCACTTTTCAACACATATCTTATGTATTGCTGACTGCAGGCATGTCTTCAATAGAGTAATTTTTCTACTGAAAATAAATTTTTATGCTCTTTTTAAGGTGTGAAAAGACATTTAGTTCCCACAATGTTAAATGTAGGAAAATTTAGATTTTATGCCACTAAAATATCTTGCAAATACACACTGATGTGTTTAATCAATCATTTCTTGGATTAATTAACTTTCAAAAATGAAAATATATTTTGATATTATGGAATAATTTATTTTTTGTCAGAAATCACTTGTAGTGTTGAAATTCTTGTCAATTTTTTATTCTAAAATAAATTTTACAATGTCCAATGCTGAAGATTTCTACAAGAAGTATGTATTGTATATTTTCTTTGGTTATTTTTTTTAAACAGATAATATTCATCCACTTAAAAGTATTTTACATTAGCTTTTGAATTTTTAAAATTTCCACTGAGCAGATAGTAAGAAGCAAAAGAGGATTTTTTTCATTCCTATGAGCTATGATCCAGCTCTGTCCAGCCTATATTTGACATAATGCAAGTCTAAGAAGAAAGACTTCGTATTTCTTCTGTCACATTTTACCACTATAATTTACAGCCTCACCATCTGTCATCTGCCGTCTTCATTTTGATTTCAGATTTTCTTCCAGTTTATTAGTTAAAATACTGAATAAGACTGAGGTGAGAACTGGTCTCAGAAAATCACATGAAGAAAGTCTCTGACTGGTTGATATTTCCCAGTGAGGTGTTGTGGTTTGCAGCTTGTCACTATTTCAGCCTCTAATCCACTTTCATGTGTCCCAGTTTTCTTTTCTTTAGCCCTTGTTTTTCTTTTAAACCCGATTATCATGCTGTTATAAATTAATACCTTAGAGAAGTTGAAGAACTTTGTTAAAACAATCTTATCTTTATCAGCTGGAGCTGCAATCTTGTCAAAGAACAGCACCGTTTTTTTTAAAGACTCATTTCCGTGGGGTACAAGATGCCCTAACGATTCCAGCTGGAGTGAGCGTGTTTACACCATCCCTGCCAAACAACAAGCAATCAACAGCACGTCACTGGAACAGGCCATACAACAGAAATGTGCTCAGCTGCTGCTTCCTACCGACTTCCCACCGCTTAGGGCATCCCACAGCCAAAGCCAACCAGCATGAAAATAATTAAACGTGAATATGTGACGGGCCCCATGAGAAAGCTAGAGACGTGGCGTGAGCCCTGCTCGAAAAGCACCTGGGGTGATAGAAAGAATCTGTTGGTCGAAGAAAAGTTGACGGACCATTAAGTTTCAGTATTAGAGACCTAATGTACAATGTACCTTTTTACCATCTGGATGTTCATCTCTACATTTTCTGAAACAATAAGATCTGAATAAAGTTAAATTTTCTATTCCACACAGAGTTCAAGAAAGTGCCATACTGAAAAACAAAGGCTTTACTGTATTTCACAGAAAAGTCACACATTCTCACACCAAATCTGTCATGACACTAGCAGTATAACTGCTTAGCTGTAATCTTTGAGAATATAAGTGCAGAATAACTGTATGGAGAGATAATACCTCCTATTAGACCAAAACATACAGCTAGAGGAAACAGACATCCAAACAAGACACATAAACCTTTTTACTGAATGTGGTCTAGGCAGTGAAAAAATGTGTGTTGGAACATACTGAGTGACTTCTGCTGCTGGCACCCTGGAGTACGGGGAATGGCCAGGGACCAGTGAAAGTCCACTGGCACGAAGTCAGAACACGGCAGAGGTGTTTGCCCTGATCTACAGACAGGAAAGTGCTTCCAGTCTCTGTGTATATGTTTGGGCCATATGTAAGATACTATGCAACTGTGAGATTACAACTTGGTATTACTTTATCTATTTTCTATTTACATTAAAAATTGATGGGGAAAATTATTCCCTATATATCAAGACTGATTAAGACTATCAGTAGTAGTACTACTGATGACCTAATAATCTCTTTTCTACTGTGGATGTAATAGGCAGATAAATCACAGTCATTCAACAAGCATCTCCCGTGTGTCTGCTCCACCGTCTTTCCCAGTTTTATAGATCTCTCTGGATAGAAGGTTGTTGCTGTGTGCATGGCAGTCAGACGTGAAGAATACAGAAACATCTGTATAAGAGTCAAAAACCAGCTGAAACACCAGGTCAAACAGGAGCCATCTTCTTTCGGAGATGTCTGTGTCATAAGGAATTAACCTATGACACTATGACACTGTTTGTGTCATAAGGAATTAAAGTACTGTCTAAAACCTCTGGTACAAAACACAGTTCACTGTCTTTATGCCATTATGATAAGGAAATCCCATGGAGGCACTGAGCTACTACAGTGTCTCTCCTTTGCTATGCCAACGGACATGATACAGGTGCGTAGCTCCTGACGGAAACCTCTGTTGATGGGAGCCTCTCCTATCACTGCTCTGTCTCATCCAGCTGGTAAGCTGGGTTTTCAAGTACGTTTCAAAGAATGTCCGTGACTTTGGATAGAGGCCAATTTGGCAAGGGATTTATGCAGATCTAATTCAAAGTGAAAAAATATCAGTTCTTTGAGGCCGTTGCCAGCTGGCTTAAGTGGTAACAACCTCAAGGTCACACGAGGAAACAGCCTGGAGCCAGGTGGATTGAGATCAGAAGGGCACAAAGGCCATCTTACACATCCCTTCCCAAGCTGCAGTTTGTGGACCTTGGCAAAATGTAGCTGACAGCTAAGAAATGCATGGTTTTCTTACCAGCTCCGCCAAAGTGAGGCCACTTTTTGGGAGGGCTGTGAGAATCCCATTGCAAAGTTTTATTGACATAATTTACAAGGTGCCTGCGTGGCAAGTGCAGCCAAAGTATGATGATTCAGCTTGTGACAGATGTGAGTCCTGGAAACACAGAGATGTTCCAGCTAAAAGGGCACGTGGAATATTCCTAGCATACGTTTCATGAAATGCAATGTCTCCGTGTTCTGCTTCAGTGATGGGTAAATGAGGAAAAGAAGGTAGGAAGGTTGGGAAAGAAAAACGGAGCTCTGTGAAGGTGCTACAATGAAGTTTTAGGTAAAGAAACCTGGGAATCCTTGTTACCATTCTTGCTCTTTCCTCAACACGCTTACATACCACCTTTCCCCAGGAAAATTGTTTATCCTAATTTCAACAAGTTAATGAAAAACCTAACCAAAGATCTAGTACTGGAGAAGAGAAGCAGACTGTCAGAGTACCAGTGGGGATTCCAATTTGTTACTAAACTATTTTCATCCTGGCTGAGCGGGTGTTTACACTGTCACTCCTCCTGAGAGAATGAACTAAAGTCTGTGCTAAATGCTCCGCTAAAGTGATCTTACTGAATTATAAAAGTTCAATAACCCTAAGTTCTGCCCTGGAGGAAGAGTAGTTAATTTACTCAACTAATTGTTAACAGTTGTTCTAGAGCCTGTCCACCTTCAAAGACATAGGTAAGTAAGCATATGAAGCATATGGATGAAGCATAGGCAAGATGTTTTGTGGGATTTACAGTAAAATTAACAGTTGTATTAGCTATTTTGCAAAAAAATTAAAAATCTACCACTGGACAAAACTGTGGAGCATTTGAATCTCCATGGTAAGTATTACTAGTATGGTACTATTTCCTCCCTCCATGCTTCCTGTGGTAACCGATCAAGTTATCAATCATACAGCTGATGTGTTAATTCCGTACTATCTCAACTCCTTTCTTGGCCACAGCTTCTTTATACACTTAATTTTTCTCCACATACCAAAACTTTCAGCAACTTTTCTGAAAATGTTAGCCATGCAATTGTGTCATCTTTTCAAAAATCCATTGTTCTCTTCTTAACTGAAAAAATGAGGTGGAAATCAAATCAAATGCATTTAATATTTAAATAAATAATACTGTGCTACCATGTAACTCTGTGCAATACAATTCATCATTTTAAGTCCAGAAAATCATTCAGATTTCATTGTATTTTAAAGTTCTGTGGAAACTCTGCTAAAGCCCTCTCAGGCACAGAAACCTTACCATTGCAGAATGTGGGTTGATGTACTAGGCAGTGCCAGGCTGTGTTGTCCTTGAGGCTCACAGCAGTGCTGAATTTAAAGCACTGATTTGGATAAGAGATTTTTTTCTTTTACTTTTTAATACAATAGAAAAAGAAAAATAGTTTCAAACTTATGGAGAGCGCTAAGTAAGAGGGGTTTATGCACCACTGGCAGGACACTTCATACTTCTTTTTTTTCTGCAAAATAATTGTATCAGAAAATCTTTTTAATGCAATTTATTACCTGCTAGCAGAAGAGGAATATTTGTAAAAGGATGATAAAGCATCAGTCAAGCAGATCTTTCTGATATGCAAATTACTATCAATATGCATTAGAATTACGTACACATTGTGGAAAGAAAAATAACAAGCAGCATTTTTACTTGATTAGAACTTGAAAGAACAATGAGCTGAATGAAATTTATCTTAGTGATTTGAACTTCAAAGAGCTTATGGTGAGTAAGAACTGCTTTATGGCCTACTAATTAACAAGAAATGAGAGTGAAAATATATCAGTGTTCTCAGAGTAATGCTGCTGGGCAACTTTCAATTAACTAAGCCTTGCAAACGTGCTTTTCTAATTGATAGTGGGTAGGCTGAATCTTGTATGAGACATTATTTTTAACCAATATTGGCTAGGAGTAAAGCAAATTATGGAGTGTTTAACAGAAATGATAAAACTGTGTCTTTTGTACAGGGGAACAACAGATCCAAAGACAAAGATATTTAATCTGACTGAACTTTTTAGAGCATAACTTGATAAAATATTTAAAACAGCTATAATTTAGATAACATTAGAGCTACCCAGAGATTTTTGAAATAACATATTTTATGAGTTGCAGTGATCCTGGAAAAAAAAAACATAAAAAAAAGGATTTGAGAACTATCAGCAGGGCAGGATGCCAGCAGTATTTATAGCTGATTCGAGTGAGAGTAGCAGTCTATAAGGATAGATGAGCATCACACCAGGAAAGAGGAAGGACAGGAGATCATGTCACTCGTTGTTTAACGTTGGACATTGACCAGAATAATCTGAACATTACACTCCATCAGCAATGTGGTTACACAGAATGCAGCAAAAAGGTTTTGTTTGTGTGCGTTTATAAAATTGACAACAGTTCTTTACATGTTTTTTTCCCCCCAAGGATAGAAATAAACAGCTTCCAGATTTTCCAGCACCCTAAAACACACCATGTTTATAGGCTTCTTTTAATAAAGATATCTGGCAAATTGAACACTAGTCAGCTGGAAAACATTCTCCCTAATCTAACAGTGAGAGTGAGCATCCAAGCTGGTATCCCAGATCAAACAAAGGAATGTCTGCCAGTGCCTAGGTCTACTATTAAAGTCTTTTTATCCTGGGCTTTCTTATATATTAGAAGATTTTTTTGATGTTGTGACTGGATGGGTGGATGAGGGGAGGGCAGTGGATGTTGTCTACCCTGGCTTTGGCAAGGCTTTTGACACTGTCTCCCACATCATCTTCACAGGCAAGCTTAGGGTTCCCCAGGGGTCAGTACTGGGTCCAGTCCTGTTCAGTATATTCATCAATGACCTGGATGAAGAGATAGAGTGTACCATCAGCAAGTTTGCTGATGACACAAAACTGGGAGGGGTGGCTGACATGCTGGAAGGCTGTGCCACCATACATCATGACCTGGACAGGCTAGAGACTGGGGCAGAGAGGAACTTAATGAAGATCAACAAAGGCAAGTGTGGGGTACTGCATCTGGTGAAGAATAACCCCATGCATCAGTACAGGTTGGGGGCTGACCTCCTGGAGAGCAGTTCTGTGGAGAGGGACCTGGGAGTCCTGGTGGACAACAGGATGACCATGAGTCAGCAATGTGCCCTGGTGGCCAAGAAGGTGAATGGCATCCTGGGCTGCATCAAGAAGAGTGAGGCCAGCAGGTCGAGGGAGGTCATCCTCCCCCTCTACTCTGGAGTACTGCATCCAGTTCTGGGCTCCCCAGTTCAAGAAGGACAGGGAACTGCTGGAGAGGGTCCAGCAAAGGGCTACTAAGATGATTAGGGGACTGGAGCATCTTTCTTATGAGGAAAGGCTGAGGGACTTGGGTCTCTTTAGTCTAGAGAAAAGAAGACTGAGGGGGGATCTTATCAATACTTGTAAATACTTAAAGGGAGGGTGTCAGGTAGATGGGAACAGTCTTTTTTCAGTGGTGCCCAGTGATAGAATAAGAGGTAATGGGCACAAACTTGAACATAGCAAGTTCCATCTAAACATGAGCAGGAACTTCTTTACTTTGAGGGTGGCAGAGCACTGGAACAGGCTGCCCAGAGAGGTTGTGGAGTCTCCCACTCTGGAGATATTCAAAACCCGCCTGGACTCCATCCTGTGCAACCTGCTGTAGGTGACCGTGCTCTGGCGGGGGGGGGTGGTGACTAGATGATCTCCAGAGGTCCCTTCCAACCCTGACCATTCTGTGATTCTGTTATTCTGTGTGAGGTCAGTTTCCCAAAACACTTTTGACATTCAATATAAGGACACTATCCAAATATCAGTCATAGTATCTTCAGCAGATAACTGAAATATTCATCTAACTGGAGAGTCACTAATTGGCAGAGGGTGTTCACTCCTTGCAGAAATTTGTCCCAAGCAAGATAATCTCATGACCAGACCTCTGGAAATTCATAGACAAGAAAAAGTTGAACTGAAGTATGGAGCGACTGTTCTGAAAAACATTCAAGCCTCAGGATGGTTGAGGTAAAATGCAAGATTTTCCTGTTCGCTGGTTAAGGACTTTCATCATTTTAACCCTATCCCAATTTAGAGAAATATATCGCACTAGGCATACTAATGAGATAGTAACTCAGGTTTTCAGGTTAGTATTTGCACCACCACTTTGACAGTGACATACTTTTAATTGAACCCTCTCTGCTTAGTAGTTGCCTACTCACATAAAAGAGAAACATGACTAGAAATTATAACATCTTCACTTATAAGTTATACTATGCAATTGGATTAAATTTCTTTGCTTGTTATATTCCTAGTTCTGGTGTTTCATTTAAAGTTTGGGTTTAAATGACATAGGATAAAAATGCAAAAAATTCAATTGCCAAGACTTAATGTCAGGCTGAAACAGTCTATGTAAAATGGATCTTTTTTGACTAGTTTTGAAATCAGTAAATCTTTTTTCAGAGCTATCAAAAGAAACTCATCGATTCAGTGTGATTAATGAAAAATGTTCAGACAGATGTTTTAAACTCAAGAGATGAAACCTGTGTTCTGGGACTGAAATCTTTTTCCTACTTAATTGCCCTTGTCCCTCCTCATGGCTGATAACATTAATCTCCTTTCCACTAGTTTCCACAGCCTTTGTATATTTTTGGATTCCTCTTTCCTATTACCTCAAATACAGGGTCTGTGTCCATATCTTGCACTACAATGTTTTTCAGATCAGACCTTTCTATTTTCTAAAAATTTCTCCGGTAAATTGGTTTAATCTAGATGAGATGGCCAGATGTTATACCGTAGTAGCAAATATCTTCGTATCATTCAGGCTTTTCAAAAGTCAGAAATCAAAGTCAGAAAGTGCAAAGATAGAGCAATGCTGTTGCACAAAACCACCAGAGTATCTTCTAGTGGCACTAAGAAACTCAGTTTCAAAGATGCCAACCCTAATAAAACTGCATTCTTTTACTCTCACTATAGGGTCAGTAATCCAGGTTGTAACTATTACAGAATTATAAACTGCTTTGAACTCTTACTGAGTTGGAGTCCTTGAAAGGTCTCCATTTTCAGAAGGCAAAGAGATAAAGTTTCCATTAGCTTTTGAGCCTTCAAAGTAAGAAAATGAGACTTGAGCTGAAATTTGATCTACAACGACAATCTTTATATACAAACTCTTTTTTTTTCAGTCTGCTTGGGAAATATGTGCAGATAAAAAAAAAGCCCAACTGTCTTGTGATTATACAAGAGAACTAGATACTAGGGTTCTACTTTCTTTCACATCACAATCTTGTTTTTCTTTCATGAGTTATCATATCTAGTATATTTCATTTTTTAACAGATACAAATGACCTATAATTTCTTGACTCAAAGCATATTAAAATCAATGACAGTTTAAAATAAAAGGAGTTGATGTCTCATTTGACACACATTAATAAATACATTTAGTAATAATGCACTCATTAATAAATACATCAGCTGATAATTCCTAAAAATATCTAGGTGAGATATGTTTTCCTTATTAAGGAGGGAGTTTTAAAAAAGTTGAAGGTTCATCTCATCCATAGTGGAATTCTAGATTCTAGATCATCCTTTGATTCAGAAAAAGTGGGATGTGAGTTCTGCTTTGGTGGACTATAAATACAGTGAGACCAAATCCTTTCATACCACTCTGAAAGTCCTGTCAAAATCAGAAAGTTCTAAATGAGTGGCAAAAAAAAAAATGCACTCAAAACCATCAATGCCAGTTTTATTTTAAAGATATTTATAATAGTTTTGAAACTAGGGTGACAGTTGGTTCTGTTATCTTTTGAGTTTGAAGCATTCTATGATAATGAATGATTAAAAAAAAGCATGGGATCTCTAGAGGTTTCTGAGCAGCTGTCATGGTTTAACCCCAGATGGCAACTAAACACCATTCAGCCACTTGCTCACTCCACCCTGGCTGGGATGGGGGAGAGAAGCAAATGCATAAAAGTGAGAAAGCATGTCGGTTGAGATAAAGGCAGTTTAATAGGTAAAGCAAAAGCCATACACATAAGCAAAGCAAAACAAGGATTTCATTCACCACTTCGCATCAGCAGGCAGGTGTTCAGCCACCTCCAAAGTAGGAGCAGGGCTCCATAACACATAACAGTTACTTGGGAAGACAAACACCATCACTCTGAACATACTCCCCTTCTTTCCTTCTTCAGCTTTATATGCTGAGCATGACATCATACGGCATGGACTATCCCTTTGGTCAGTTGGCGTCAGCTGTCCTGGCTGTATCTCCTCTCAACTTGTGCGCTCCCAGATTACTCTCTGGCAGGGGGTGTGAGAAGTAGAAAAGGCCATGACTCTGTGTAAGCACCGCTCAGCACTAACTAAAACATCCCAGTGTTATCAACACTGTTTCCAGCACAAGTCCAAAACACAGCTTCATACTAGCTACTGTGAAGAGAATTAACTCTACCCCAGCGAAAATCAGCACAGCAGCTTATGGCTCTATTGAAATAAAAATATTTTTAATCTCTAACTCTAGCTTTGAACATTTTTTCTTTACTTTATTGCCTTCATTTTAGTTCCATTTGGCATATGGAATTGACAGAACATCTATCAGGTGACCAATGAGTGATTAAGGAAACATTTTTAGATACCATTGTAAGAGAATAGGTGCTGAAAAAAGCTCATCTGAGAGCATCAGGTAATAATGACAGAATTTACTGATAACTATAGATATTACTTATCTACTTCACATTTATTCAGTAAATTTATGCAGTAGTATGCAGGAGCCGATAATGTTATGAATATTTGGACAAGGTTACCAAATTAATACCAATCTTTTTTCTGAAGGGAAAGGGCTCCTGTCAAAAAAATTGTCTTTGCATTGTCTGTGAGAGGAGTATAATATAAGAAGGAATATACTTCTTAAAATTTTTAAACCAGACCCTGTTTTCCCTTTGTTCCTTAAAAGAGCAAAGCAATGTCAGACTTCTTCCTGAATATCCATTTTCCACCATGTGCAAATCAGCCCTGCCATTACTTCCTTTTGCTAATATTTTATACTAAATTATTTAGGAATGGGCCTATGTTTCATGAAGTGAAAATTTTCCCCAGACTCATTTGTCTCCTTTCCTTTCCTTCAAGTTCCATGCCTACTTTATGTCTTCAAGCAGCAGACAAACAGATCTGATGTATATTTTTTCACATTCATATACATGCAAATGTAACTTATGTAGTGGAATTTTACTTGGACTATCTTTTTTCGCTACGGTAGTTGGCACTAATTGCTACAGAAGAAGTAGGCCATCAGATCAGCAGAGTTTCGTTTGTCCATCTGTTTTGTGAAGCCTGTTCAGAAATGAGAAGGGAGTTGTTTGGTTGTTTCTTATCATGCCTGCTGTTGCTAAATACTTATCACAGGTGTAATCTTCAGTAGAAATTCTTTATTTCTCATAAGCAAGAACACAAAAAACTTGAATATCACTCTCGGTAATTAGCTAAGAAAATGGCAGAAGGTGTATTTACTCGGATGTCACTATACACAAGGCAGCTGAGAGGTCCCTCTGCACTTCTAGCACATCGCTCCTCTCCCTCTTTGCTCTGGCTCTGTGTGATCCTTTACTGAAATCAGCAACTCAGCACGCCATAAAAAATTGCAATGATGGCCGGATTGATTTTCTGTTCAGGGAGGTGAATCACCTCACTGAAAGTCCAAAAAATACCGTGCCCAGCACAGGGGAGGTAGCAGGGATATGTATCTGGAGGCAAGAAGGGGAGTCAGTAAAGAGGGATCTGGTGGTGCAACTGTGCCATGTAATCTGGCCTTTACATGGAAACACAGTTGCTGACTTTAAGCAGTAGAACAGCAGTTGCAATTATGAACACTGGTTTTCGGTCAAAGTCTTAAGTAGGCTGGGACCTAGGAGATGGTCAAAGGTGCAAAGCACTGGTGATTCTCCACTTCATTTCTAGTTGATTCAATGAAAGGATTTAGTAATATCTTCCTTACTTACCTTTTTAGTCACCCTGTCTTGATGCATTTCCATTTGTTTGAGAAACTGCCAGATGCGATGTCTTTCTTCATTTTTATAGTCCTAGGATATACGTGATTCATGCTCACTCTTTTCCATTCACATCATATATCTTTTAACAGACCCTTGATCTATTCAAGGTCTCCTATGACCTTCTATTTCTCCTATTTTTTACCTGTTTCTCTCAGTCACTAAGATTTGCAGTGTCAGAAATTTGATCACCAGAAATCTTCTCTCCCCTGTTTCTGGATCACTGCCTTTTACATTCCTTAACTATAATTAATGGGAAAAGAAAGTCTTGATTTTAGGCCACTTTTTCTCCTTCTTTGGCTTTGTCCATTTTGTTGCTTTCATAGTGGCAGTTTCAAAAAGATCACTTTCAACTGTTTTTTTTCCTTCCAATATAAAAGTCAAAATAGTGAACAGTTTCACAAATAAAATAAACTATAAGTATCTGTGCTTTTTCAACTTTGTTTGTATTTAACAAAAGACTAAATCTTGAACAAAGGCATTTTGCTTCACTTAGTGCTCACCTGTCAGGGAAGGCCCATACTACAGGGTATGGTAAAAGATAATTTTTTTCTTCATTCCCATTTCCTTGGGCTGTGTGTACAACATGTACATTGCACAAATATAGTAACCTTGTATCTGAGATGATTAGGATTGTGGCAAGCATATGAAATATTCCTTAGTTGTCCACAAAGTCTTATCACAGTATTCAACCTGTAAATTATGACTACCCAATAACAGACATTTGCACCGTAGATAAAGAATTACACAGAATTAGTTCTTCTGTTCAACAGCAACAATAACTGACAGAAATTAAGTTAGATGTGTTTGAAAACCATTTAAAAAAGTCCTCTTAATCTAAATCTTTTCCCTAAAATTGTGTCTTTGGGAATGGAAGCATATAATACACATAGATATAAAACATCAAAAAAATGCTCTGTTTAAGAAGTCAGACATGTAAATTACTGTAAACAGATGTGCTAGCTAGGACTTCTATTTGTAATCTTGAATCTGGACCTCATATACAAAGATCCTCTGATAGTTCTGGACAATATTGTCCAAAAATTATATATTCCAAAGGCTACACGTCGGTGAGTTTATCTGTGCAATGAAATAGATATGCTAAATAAGGTGGTCAAATCAGTAGCAAGAAAAACTGGCTCAAGTGAGTCTGAGTGTATCTAAGCAACAGCAGCCGTGCTCGGAGCCTCAGTGCTGAGAGAGTGGAACTAGCTTGGTGCTTTGGCGTAGTTCATAACTTTCTATGACTTGCTATTCTGGCATATTTATTAACTATTTCTTTCTACAACAACCTTCTGCTCTGTATGGAGATTTTACCCAAATGAGATCCTATATAAGAACATGCCAAACCTCCCGACGAATGGTAGCAGAAAATGGAGTGTGTATGGAAATTGATGTCTCCCTGTATTATTCAGCCTGCCTTCAGTGACTGAAAGGTACTTCTTGAACTGCTCTAAGCACATCTTCATGCATTAGTCCCTTAGTAGTGCTATTCATAGCTGTAAAAACATTCCGAGTCTTTACTGCAGCATTTAGGATCCAGTAGGAGCAAATACAACAAAACGCAAAATTCCCTGTGTGAATACCAGCTGTGGGTGCTCTTACTGTTTCTGGGTCGGAAAGGGATGAGGAGAGGAGACAATGAAAGGAGATAAAAAGGGGGGCACTCTAAACCTTCAGGTGGATGTTATTAAAAAACAGAACAATTGGAAAAGGTTAACTTTTAAGAGAGATCTAAAATATTTTTGGAACACAATCTGTGGCAGAATGTTTACTGGTAAACAGTGAGAATTCTAACTCAAAGGAAATTCTAGTGACCGCTAATTCTAGCAGTAAAAGAGCAACTACTGTGATTTATAATAGAGAGTTTCTCCACAAGACAATCGTATCTATTGTTTGTATTTATGATATCTGTAGTCAACAGTATCTTTGTCACATTAAACAGAACAATAGCAATTAATTATTGCAGGGAATAAACTGAAAAGACATAGAATTTTATTATGCACACTTTTTTTAATATATTTATTTTATTGTGCACAAAAAACACTAAAGGATCACATAAATGATATTATTAAACTACTGACTCTTTGCTAATCATTGGAATGAATTCCTGTTAAGGCCACTGTTAGTTAACAATTTCTCTATGTGGAAAGAGCCGATTTTGAAGAGCCTAAGGAAGAAGAGTGAAGAACACTTCCTTTAATACTTTGCCATCAAAGTTACATCCATTTACGTAGCAATGATTCTTCACATTTCATTCCCTTAACCACAGTATGAAGATACCTCTACTTTTTTTTTTTCTCATTTACAGAATGAATAAGAAGGATGTACCTAGTACCACATAGAGAAACTGAATATACCATGGTTTCTTAATATGCTGGCTTCAGCAGTGGAGAAAAGTAGAGAAATTCTGGACCCTTCCCTTCATTCTGGCCACTGATTTCCACATCTGCTTTACATCCCATCAAGACTGTTTGCATAGCTGTTTAAAGTAGATCGCTGAAATGATCTGGATTAAAAGCAGTCCTAAGGGACAGTTAGTTTATAGTGGAAATGTTGTAGCATCCAGATAGCTCATAATTTAAGGGTTTACAACTTGTGCATAGTTTTCCTAAATCACTACATCAATCTTCCACTCTTTCTGTTTTTTCTAAGTATTCATTTGGCCACGTCCTAACTGTCTATTAGAATGTGGTGTTCTGGCTTCAGTGGAAGAGCATTGTAGTGTAGAAATATTTCCACAAAAGCAGCAGTAGGTTAGCTCAAAGTTAGTAGGTTAGCTCAAAAACTTCTTGCAATAAAACTTTCAAGCATTTTTTAACTCTTTTTCCACAACTACAAATCTTCCTTCTCTTTGCAGGAGAAAGAGAGTGGGATGGTTGGGTTTCATGGGGTTAAGGTGTAAGAATTTACATCCTCTGTTCCTTTTTCAAAGAGTTTCCACCACCCTAACACCTATGACTTTTTATTATTTCACTGCCTTACACACAGACGATCTACTGACGTGTGTTGCACAAGAAAAGGAGTGTGCAAACGTTTTTGTGCACATAGTTGGGCCAGTCCATTTCAGAAGTCTAGCACCTAGAATAATGCTGGTCTTCTGGCTGTCCTAGAAGGTGTTCCTCGACATTAACAACAGTGGGATAGCACACTGACACAATGCAGTGCATCTACCAGTGCATCATAGCTCACAGGCTCAGAGTTCTGCTGAAATTCTTGAAAACTGTCTTGTCTACTTGGGTGGCTACATGGCTCTAACAATTTACACAAATATTTTGTTTTGTGCATTCAGTCTACATAAAGAAACTCATTATTACCCCCTTTTAAACTGAGAAATACAGTTATCTTGTTTACACAGCTGCCAAAGCTAATTCCCTATGGACCTTATTCTCCATTCTGTTGCAATGTACTCTGCTACAGTGTAAGTTCAGGATAAATCAAGTCTTAATGCTCCTTTTAGGAGCTCTAGTTACATTTCTTCTTGTTCTTTTAAAAACAAAGATGAATACGGCATCTAAAGAGCATAGCAAAAAATAACTAGTAAGAAGCTTTTGCTTTGTGTGTTATTTGTGTGTGTGTAGTCTCTCTTCTTAAATATCTGAAAGGATGATCTTTAATTTCTTATAAAATCAGAATGAACAGGAAGTATGGAAGGAAGAGAGTTTCATAAGAAACATGAGAAGGACTGAAATCAAAGTAAAATTCTAGGTATTTCAAAGTTCAGCAAATATCAGTACTGTTCATATTTATAGCTAAATGTGTTTTCCTATATAATGAAAGGATATTGACAAGATTCGAAGGGAAAACATTCACTTTGATTTTTCATACTTTCTAATCTATTGTCTGCTATCAAATAAGCATGACAGATGGCTAACATTGGTTCAGCAATGTCAAAGGAAGAATTTCTATTTGAAATGAATGGATGCGTGATCAGAATTTAAGTCCTTCATGGTGATAAAATATATTAACTTATTTTGATTTTAGGAAGTCTTCTATAATTAAACTCATTCTTTAATTTCAAATTAGTTGTGAATCCCTGTGGGAATGAAATGGATTTTGCCTGTTACTTTAAGCTATATCAGCTGGTAACACCACTTTTGTCAGCATTAATTGCTTTTGACACATGAACACTGGCATGTACTATTATTCCAGCTCTGGGCTAAAGCATGCAAAAAAATGCCTAAAATGTTCAAGCAATAATCACATATTTTACACATTAATAGTATTGATACTTAAATAGCTTTGAAGTGATTGACCTGGGTCTGGCTAGGACAGAGTTAAAGTTCTTCACAGCAGCCCATATGGTGCTGTGCTTTGCATTTGTGACTAACACACGTGACACACCAATGCTTTGGCTGTGGGTGAACAGTGCTTGCACAGACTCTAGGTGTTCTTTTTCTACCTCTGCGCACATGCACCCCTGCCCAGTGAGTTGGGGGGCGAGGGCAAGACACAGCCAGGAACGCTGACCCATGCTGGCCCAAGGGATATTCCATGGCGCATCATGTCATGCTCAGCAATGAAACTGGGACATAGGAAGAGAAAGGGGCTGTGTGCCTTCCAAAGCGGCTATTGCTTGGAGACTAGCTGGGCATCGGTCTGTTTGTGGGAAGTGGGGAGTGGTTGCCTTTACATCACTTGTCCTTTTTCCTCTTTGCTTTGCTTAGGAAATGTTTTTTATCTCAGTCAGTGAGTTTTCTCCCTTTTGCTCTTCCCATTATTTCCCCCATCCCATGGGGGTTAGGGGGAGGTTGGGGAGTGAGTGAGCAGCTTTGTGGGTGTTTAGCTGCTGGCCCAGGGAAACCCACTACATTGACATAGATTTGATTCTGTGTTAGTTTTGTCACTCTAATCAGTCGTACAAAAATTAATATACAAAATAGTTGCACAGTGGAAGCAACAAGATACAATCTTAAAGATCTGATCAAGTAAACATTCTAGTGCTCACTTTGAAAAAACGCTCTGGCCATTATAATATTCAGAATACTTCTGTTTTTCGCAAGAACAAAGCAAGAGATAAATCAGTTTCAACTCTTGAAAACAGGTCCTCTTTTAACAAAATCTTTATAACCTCTATATAATCTCATTTGTGCACATGAAATACCTACCTCAATACAAAGATAATAATGTGCAATAGGATAGGTAATTTTACATTACTTAAGTCCTAATGTTGTCAGGCATTTGCTTTGCACATATCGTAAAGTATTGGTGTCAACCTACAGTGATTTCACTAATGTCTTAGCAGAGTGCTTAATTCCAAACATCCTATTACTTTATCTATAGACATTTGGCATCTATGGGGATGCTACCAGTGTAATATTAAGCAATATAAAAAAAAAAGTCTTTAAAATATATCATAAATTACTTTCTACAAATTTAATTTCTACCATTACTTCACTAACAGAAATCGTATCACTTAATTTACTGGCTAACCCAGAAAATATCTGGGTCCTATAATTATTCATGCTGTACTAAATAAACCAGAAAAACTAAGAAAAATAAAATTTTTTGCTAGATCTTTCTGTTGCATTTTATTTAAATTAAAGCTTTGAGATAAATAGCAAACAACCGATAACACTTGAAAGGTATTTCCTTGATTGAATTAAATTCAAAACCTCTTATGTTAATGCTCACTAGTAATGTCGGGCTGATAAGCCCCACCCAATATTCATAATGTTGAAATCCCCAAAAAAAACATTTTCAATAGCATATTCACTAATATGTTGTCTCTTTTCTGTGCTGAACATTTATCAGGAATAAACTGCTCTTGAGAATCTATGTAGCTTAAGTCTTTGAAAGGACTAAGAAATATTATGATTGCTTTATTTTTTTTTTAAATCCCAATAAATTATGATATTTCTAGATGAGCCTGGAAACATGAGTTATACACTTAAAAGGGTCACTATTACATTCATGACAGGCCAAGAAACTGTATCAGAAAGGCAGGGCTAATAAGGATCTCCATCCCTCCAAACCTTCATCATATTTCAGATTAGATGTTAAATTTTTCCTGTTGACCTCTTATTCTGGCTTGAGACCCAGATATGACTTTTCCAGAACCCTATGTAATGCAGGAAAAGAAAGTCAAGGGCATTTATAGATTGACAAGATCATGAATTATCATCACACAAAAATACCTCTGAATTATCACCCTTGCTATCTTTTCAGGTTGACAAAGAATGGCATTGTTTGAAACCCATTTATAAGGTTTTTTTTTAAAAACAATAAAAACAAGATAGGCACTCAGAGCTCCTCGGTAACTCTAGGACAGCTAAAACTGAAATCATATAGAAATTGCCTGTTGTGTCTGAGCAGGATCCAGAATGATCTCACATGATTTTCAGCGTTACAAGAAGTACAAAGCCTGGTCATTGCTAGCAATGTACATTACATCTTGATTAATTAACATGCATTTAACTAGAATTACTTCATAAACAACTAGATACTGTTGCATGTAAATCTGATATATTGCTCAGACTAGTTGGAAACAAGTAATACAGCACCTTTCCTGGTCAACATCACATCCTGAATCACTTAGGCCTCATACATCTGTAATCAATGTTGGCAACAGTTCCGTACATTTTGAACTATCACCTCTCTGGGACTTCTTTCAGTTGTAATCCAGAAGCTAAGGCAATGATCTCCTCACTAATAGCCCAAAGCATTTGTATGTCTTCCACAGTCATTCCATTCAGTTGTGGGATAATCATGAAGGCCAAGACCCATCTGACTGAAGCTGGTCAAGAAAGCCTAAAGATCTTTCTGCATTATATAGTAAATCATTTACTAATCTCATGAAGTAATCCTCCTGTTCTATGCAGTACTGGAGAAAGCATCCAATAAAATATTCTGTTTCAGGACACCAATATCAGAAAGTTCTGCATCAACTGTGGACATCTTTGGAGAATAATTTAGGAAATACAATCAACCAGGGAAGACTGAAGATTTTTGAGTTCATAGTCCAAAGAAAATGAAAGGACATTCAACAGCTGTATTCAAATATTTGTGCCAACCATCTCCCAAAGGTAAGAATAATTGTTCCCCCTGTTTACTGAGCAGATAGAAGCTTGCTAAGCAGAAATAATGAACTAGGCAGAGGATTTACAAAGCCATTTCAAACATCAGAAATTTTTCTAAGGTTAAAAATAGTTAATTCTTAACATAGCTTGAACAATAATATTCTACTTCCACTGCTGGAAGTTTGTAAATATTAACTAGGCAAGTATTTGCATGTATAGGTAAACTTGATCTTGCCTTTAAAGTTAAATGACCCCTTAAGGTTTCTTTTAACCTTATTTTCAAACTGTTATAATAGTGAAAACAACTTAAGACTGTCTTTCAGAAGCTTCTTAAAGTGTAGCTTCATGATACAAAAAAATCCCATTTTAAATATTACACTTTTCTCTGAAGTCAGCTACAGCCTAATGATACCAGTAACAGCTGTAATTTCTATAGCTCAAACAGAACTAAGACAGGCGAAAACAGTTTCTCATTTAAGTATTTGTTCAGATTGCTACTTCTGCTTTTTTGACAGAACTCTATTTTCTGTAGCAGTTAATATGTAATCCAGTAGTGTTATTCTTTGTCACAGTGACTGAAGAAATTGTTTAGGTAAACTAAGAAATCAATCCCCATCATGTAAGGCTTTTAAGAATAGGTCATAAACAGCAGAAAAAAAAAAAAAAAAAAAGAAAAGAGAGAAAGCAGGCAAACATGACTAAAAGGCCAAAAGAACAGTTACTAGAATCGACAGCAATTTATGTGACCTTACTTTCGAGAAAGTACTTTGAAAGTATTTTAAAGCTGAGTAGCTTTTACCCTTGGGCTGAAGAAGAGAGACTTCACATGGTCTAAAACAGCTTTTCCATTTGGGTCAGAAGTGCACTCCCAAATGCACCCACATAGCATCCTTTAGTTCTTATCATTGAATAGTCTTGAAACATGCAAACTGGATTCCTCTCAGGTGTAACTGAACCATATTTGTACTCTATATCTCTCTGATCTGTGCTCCTGTGCCTAGTGGTTCTTCAGTCCATGAGCCTAAATTAGAGCTAGTCAAAGTTAAAATGCATTATGAGTATATAACACAGATTTGGGATTCTCAGGAGCAAATGTTATACTTCTCAAGTTGGCTTTTATTTCTCCATGCTACTTCCAAGGATGGGCACACATTCATAATCTTTCCTTAGGCGGTATGGTTTGGCTTGGTTGACTCCAGCATGGTAATGACCTTACATTCCTCTGTTGATCCTTTTTTTTGCCTTCAGCTCACCTCCTGATAAATGCCTTGCAGAGTCCAATGTGTCCCTTATCCAACAGCATTAGGGTCTTCAGCCTCAGGCAGGGGGAAAAAAAAGTAGGAGAAACAGCAAACCCACTGGAAAGGTAATCTTTTATTCTCTTTTTTTTAAAATTATTTTTTTTATTCAGCTAAATAAATATAGACCTGTTTCAAAATTCTGAAAAGCCAAAACAGAAAGGGAAGCAGAATACAACCTGCCATTTCTTCCATTTCTTCCTGTGCCATTGTATATGGCAGCCTCTGGGATATGACAGCACTATATTCCAACTCCAATCGTGTCAATCGTGTCAGGATGCTCATGCTCCATTGGGGCTACAGTCCTCCTTTATGTCGCCTTTGGAAAGGAAAACACTATAAGCACTTGGGTGTCAAGAGAGGGATCTTGTAAGTTCTTGATTAAAAGCAGGA
>NW_009647830.1:6757571-6793688 GCF_000708025.1 Charadrius vociferus | reverse complement strand
CTTTCCCTCCTTCATTCTCTCTCTCCTCCTCCCTCATTCTTCCTTGCTTCCTGCCTTCTTTACCTCCTTCTTCCTTTCATCCACCCATCCTTGGTGGATAAAACACTGGACATGAGCTAACAATGTGTGCTTGCAGCCCACAAGGCCAACTGTATCCTGGGCTGCATCAAAAGAAGCGTTGCCAGCAGGTCGAGGGAAGTGATTCTGCCCCTCTACTCCATTCTGGTGGGACCCCACCTGGAGTACTGCATCCAGCTCTGGGGCCCCCACCATAAGAAGGACATGGACCTGTTGGAGTGGGTCCAGAGGAGGGCCACAAAGATGATGAGAGTGTTGGAGCACCTCTCCTATGAGGACAGGCTGAGGGAGTTGGGGTTGTTCAATGTGGAGAAGAGAAGGCTCCGGGTAGACCTTATTGTGGCCTTTCAGTATTCAAAGAGGACCTACAGGAAAGATGGGAACAAACTTTTTAGCAGGGCCTACAGTGATAAGACAAAGGGGTAATGGCTTTAAATTAAAATAAGGAAGATTTAGACCAGATATAAGGAAGAATTTTTTTACGGTGAGGGTGGTGAAACACTGGAACAGGTTGCCAAGAGAGGTGGTAGATGTTCCATCCCTGGAAACATTCAAGATCAGGGCAGGGCTCTGAGCAACCTGATCTAGTTGAAGGTGTCCCTGCTCATTGCAGGGGGGGTGGACTAGATGACCTTTAAAGGTCCATTCCAACCCAAATGGTTCTATGATTCTATGTTTCTCACAACAGTAAGACCAAAATGAGGGTCTTCATTGTTTTGATATCTGCAATGGACTACCAAGCAAACATAGAACCACGTAGCTTTGGATGGGTTTATGTTCAGTAGCTGTTTCAGAACTGCTGAACATCCTAGAGAAGCCTTGATTCAATACAGTTAAGTGCAAATCTGAATAATTTCTGGCTGTAAACTATTAGGCTGAAAATCTCAAGTATCCAAAGCCAAGTTAGTATTTCATTCAGGGTTTTTTGGGGTGTTGTTTTCAGTTTGGTTTTCAAAATCAAGAATGGTAGCAAATTAAATAATCTGATTTTACGTTTCAGGGGGGAAGGGAGGGTGGGGAGGGAATTAGTTTTCCCTTTGAAGTCCAGGAAAGCTGCTACTACTTACAAAGTCATCTCTCATACCTGCAGACTCATATTTTCTAAGAGACATAGTACCATTTCTCAGTAGACAGCTGAAAGCATGCTAAATGATGCTAAATGTTTGCTTTTATTAAACCCATCATAGATCTTACGGCCTCTGATGCTATGTATTTGTTTACCAGCTTGAAACTGCCAAATGAGGCAATTTACTTCCTCCATTTTTTATTGTTCTTATATGTCTTAAAGAAATGTTGTAGCTGAACTTGTATTATGAATTCTTTATTCCTGAGAAGTTATTTATAGCTTGGGCTGTATAGCTGGGTTGAAAAATGGTGTACCTTTTAGCTCAGAGGTAATTCTTTTTCCTGACTTTTTTTGTTTTATAGAAAACTGCAAAAGTAAAAAAAAAAACAAAAAAAAAAACAAAAAACAACCTAAAAAACCTCCATTAAGTCAAAAAAATCATAATACTTGCATCATCAAAACAGCATTTGAAGGTGATAAGCACTGAAGCTTGTGAGGAATGTAGTAGACTGTATTTGATGGATTGAGATTTCTAATTGTTCTTTGGAACAAGGGCCTGACTTTTATTTATATAGATTTAGAGCTTAGCATAACTGAGCCCTAAATCCCAACTGTGTAGTCCAAAGTCTGCAATTTCTAGTTAAGAAAATTTAGAATGTAGATGAAAAATAGAAGATTAACTGCAGATAGAAGATTAATTATGCTTTATGCATAATTTTTTATGTACCAGTATATAGGGTTTATGTGGCAAGGTTTTCATATGAGAGGGGGCTGCAGGGGTGGCTTCTGTGTAAAGACACCAGCAGCTGCCCCCCTGTCAGACAGAGCCAGTTCCAGCAAGCTCTAAGATGGACCTGCCACTGGCAAACCTGAGCCAACCAGTGATGTTGGTGGTAACATATATAAAAAAAAGGTAAAAAAACAACAGCATCTGGGAAAGAGGAGTGCAAAAATGTAAGACAATCAACCCTGCAGACAGCAAAGTCAGAGAAGAGGCATGGGGAGGAGGTGCTCCAGGCGTCAGAGCAGAGGTTTCCTTGCAGCCCATGGAGACCATGGTGAGGCAGGCTGTCCCTCTGAAGCTCATGGAGATCCACAGAAGAGCAGATACCCACACTCCAGCCATGCTGGAGCAGGCTTTCTGGCAGGACCTGTGATCTCTGTGGGAACCTGCAGGGTCAGGAGTCTGTTCCTGAAGTACTGCACCCCATGGGAAGGACCCATGTTGAAGCAGTTCTTGAAGAACTGCAGCCCATGGGAAAGACTCATGTTGGAGAAGTTACTGAAGGACCGTGTCCCATGGGGGGGACCCCACACTGGAGTAGGTGAAGAGCATGAGGAGGAAGGAGTGGCGGAGACAAAGTGCTTTGACCTGATCCCAACCCCCATTCCCCATCCCCCTGCGTCACTCCCAGGGAGGAAGTAGAAGAGTGGGGTGTGAAGTTGAGCTTGGGAAGAAGGAAGGGATGGGGGAAGGTGTTTATAGATTTATTTTTACTTCTCATTATCCTACTCTGTTACAATTAATTGGTAATAAATTAAATCACTTTCCCCAAGTCGAGTTCATTTTCCCCATGACAGCAACAGGTAAATGATCTCCCTGTCCTTATCTCGACCCACAAGGTTTTCAGTGTATTTTCTACCCATGTCCCGCTGAGGAAGAGTGAAAAAGAAACTCGGTGAGAACCTGGCAGCCAGCCAAGTTTAACACAACACAACCAGAAAGGTTGTCAATTCTCTATTTGCTCTATTTTGTTGTCAATTATAAATATAAACTTCTTCAGAAGCTTTATTAAAAGCTTCCAAAGCATGGGGTAGATTGCCTTTAAGTCCTCGAGTCCCTTACTAAGAAAAAAATACGAAACCAAAACAGAAACTTCAACATGATGATCGAGAAGAAAGAAGAAAAAGAAATTATGAAATTACTACTTTGCAACTGTCTAACTGGAAATACTGTGGAGTTTAGACAGGCAGTGAGGTGGGGGAGAAAGAGTTGAGACTGGAGGACATGCCAAAGGGAGAAAGAGAAGCACTTTGAGATCATGTTATTCTAGAAAAAGGAAAAAACTGAAGTAGTTAAAGTCTGATTTGAAAAAGCAATGAGTAAGACCCGGTTTAGAGAAACAGAGGAAAAGAATTGATGAGAAATAAGATGAAGAAGCATGAGAGAAACACACATCACCTTGCAGAATCATAGGAAAACATCATTACAACTCTAAGACTGATGAGAGAGTTAGCAGATGGGAGGAAGATGAATATATATAAGGCCAGGGAAGCCAATTATTTCAGGATCAGCATTTATTATGCTTTTACATAACATACTGTGGTCACATTTATGAATTTAAAATTTGGTAGCAATTATGATTTTTTAAAACAGCAATATCATAATACAACGATAAATAGCAGGAGTGACTGTAGGATATTAAAAAGCAATAGTTTAAATATTATTGGCATTTGATTTCTTGGCAATAAACTTGTAAACACTGTATAATCTTGCAGAAAAGGAAATTTGGTGTGACACAACTATTGCTTAAACATGCAAGAGGAAACGTGAAAACTATCCTTACTTAAAATACACCTAAATCAAACAATTTTCATACATTTACAGGGATTTGGAAAAAGCTGGAATCCACTATCTTTTAGATTTCCTTGCAGAGAAAAGTTGCGAGGTGAATAAATAATGAATTAAAATCTTTTGTTGCCAAAGATCAGACAGATCAAGCATGGTCACATTATTATAAAGTATTTCCATTTGCTCTATATTAACATGTTTCTTATGAGTGTTCTATGTATGATGTTTTCATAAAGTACATTAGGCAATCATCTTTCTGGTTTCCACAGATTTACCACTGAAGTCAAAATAACTTGCAACATAAAGAACCTTCAGGGTAGAGGCAAAAGATGATCCATCTCAAGATAATTTTGCAACAAATTTTACTTGTGTGTTAACTTTGCTACCTTTTCAGGAAGCTCTCTATCTCCACCATGGTTACAACATCCATCCTAGATTGTCTGTCTTTCTCTTCATGCCTGCCCAGCTGCACAGGGACTAAATTTGCTCAAGGAAGTGGTAATCTTCCCTCCTTCCAGAGCCCTGCCCTTGGTGGTTGAAGCTGCCTGGACATGGCAAGCATCTGGCCATCCTTCATGTTGATCCCATTCCAAATATGGTGTATATTAAAGTGGTTAACAAACCAGATGCAATCTGTCCCTGGGATTTTCACATAGATTATATTGGTTTCATTGGAGCAGTAGTAACAGAAAAAATGTCCCTAATAAAAATCTGATTTGAAAATAACACTGTTATGTGGGTTGAAAGCTATTCATTGCAGATATTAAAGAAAGACCATGGGGTTTTGGAGGGGCAAGGGGAAAACATTAGTTTTAGAGGAAAACATTTTTCATCAATGAGCTGAAAATGGAAATATTGTAGCTAAAAACCAAATGCTGTCCAAATTTTGTGAAAGCTGTAGGTCTTCTCCCTGTTTCCTTTGCTCTCAGAACTTTAGCTGGATTATTTTTCCCATGATAAAGAACTGGCAAGGACTCTTAAAATGCATCCAATATTCAGAATTTTAAGCAGAACCATTACTGACCAAAATACATGTTTTTTAAAAAATTAATCACACATGCTGAGAAATTTATTTCTGAGGCAGGAAAAGGGCAAAAATTAAGAACCTACCTCTCCTTCAGTGGAGAAATATCACTGTAAATGGACAAAAGTTTGGAAGTTATTTGCCTTTTTTGGCTAGATATTTGTCAGGAGTTGAAAATGTTTAGTGTTTAGTAACAATTTCAAATGTCATGAAAATTTTTTAGTCAGTTTTATCCATTTTTAAAATTTGTTTTGTACTTTCCGATTTCTGTGGAAGACTAACATTTCTGCAGAGTACACTGGCTTCTGATATTGCTGGTTCTGTTAACCAGAAATTATATAGTGAAAATCTACAATCCTAACAATTTATCTGTGACCTTGCTCCAGCTAATGAAATCTCTGAGCATGCTTTGGTATCTCCTGTTAACAGGGAAAGGTGTAGTTCCCTCCAATCCCACCTGTCAGCCTACTCAGTCACAGTTAGTGAATAGCTAAATTTTTCACTATGCGGCAGCTTCTTACTTCTTCTTTACCTCAACTTCATTTCAGAAGACAGGTTATATTACTTTCAGCTATTTTCCAACTAATGGCTGTCATTAAGTGCTTTAGTAACTTCCTCGGGCTCTGTCCCTAATCAGTGAAGAAAGGCTGGTCCAGAGGGTGAGTGACAGCATCCAAATCAGGTGCTGTTCAAAAATCTCTGGGTGAGATTTCCACTTTTCAGTGGAAAATGAGTGGGATGAATACTCTGGAGAATGAAATGTTGTTATCAGTCTATTATTAACCAATTTGCTTCAAGTTTATTTGTTCCACTGTTCCTTCCACCATCCCATCTTGAAATTCAATTTAGAGGTTTGGTTTGTTTATTATGTTTTCCTTTGTGTCTCCAGGCTATCTCTTCTGCTTCTTCCAATATCATCTGCTTTCTTGCAAGATGGTTTGTCTGATTACACCTCTCCTTTAGTTCTGATTCTATGCTAGTAAATCATTTCAAGACCATCTTTGTTACCATAGCACAAGAACTGATATGGGAGGAGTCCATGTACAGCTTTGCAACTGTGCAAAAACTAAGCAGAAGCGTGCCCTTGATCCTAGTCACATTTTTTTTCTGAGGAAACAAACACAGAAGGAATGACAAGAAGACCTAAGAAATTTACCTTTTTTTTTAGGATGGAACCTAATTAGAAATTATTCCAATTTCATCTGATTCCTATAACCCTGAATATTATAATTCAGATGCTTTCTAACAACTCCTCACGCTTCTGATTGTCCATGCTGAGCGTAAATGGTTCTGAAAGACATCTTGGCTACAAAAAAATATCAGGTTGTCAGAATGAAAGGAAATACACAACCAGTGTCCACTGAAGGACTTCATCATTCCTTTCTAAAAGTAGTACAGAATGAGGCAAAGTGCTTTTTTTGTGATGATTCATGATCACTTATAACCCCTGCTCTCTCCTGCCTCAACTCTACTTTATTTTCCTTGACCTATTCCCATGAATAATGCTTCCTTAAATAAATAGTCCTAGGTCTCACTAAGCTCTCATATTCTACGGTACCCATAGAAAATTATTAGCACTATCAACACTGTTATCAATTATCTTTCATACTGTAACATGGAAAACAAAATTTAATTAAAACAAGAGTTATTAAATATTCCATAATAACACAATCAAGTGGTTTGGGGTCTTTCCAAAATTTATGGATGCTTATCATACTTTCTTTTAACTGTCTTTTACACAGACTGCACACATTTAGCTCTTTTAATCTTCCGTTAAGTGTTATTCATTTCAGCACTGTGATAATTTTTATTCTTCATGTCTCATCTCTTACCCTTCAATTATTCAGTCTTTCTCCAGTAATCACATACCCAACACTGAATGCTATATTCTCAACAACAGTATATGAAAGAAATGAAGTCCGTAACTCAAAAAGTATTTAAGCATGTAAATCATCTTAAGCATACAATAAATATCATTAATGTCACTGAAAAGATCCAAATCTACATGTGTGTAGACTTCATACTGTGCTTTGGAATTATGCAGAGGAAATATTTCTTTTCCATTCAGTGAAATATCAACGATTCTGTATCAACAACTGATTAATTTTATTTTTTTTTTTAAGTTCTTACTTGGGTGCTATGGGATTCTGGTCATAACTGGTTTGTTTCTGCATTACTACTTTCCCAATACTCAAGGTTATTTCCTGTATATTTTCTAGAAAAATTCATTTACTGTTTGTTATTATGGTTCAGATTTCCCTATTTTGTCCTTCGTATTATTTGTATTTACCTTTTTTTTTACCTATTTCCAATTAACAATTCATAAATGTCATTAGATTCTTGATGCTCTCTCTTTAAAATATCCATATCAGTCATAATGTGTTTTGACAGATGTCATAGTCTGAGGTGCCATAGTATATTCTTTTACAAACTAATTATTTTACTTTTTGTTACAAATCTTTGCTTATTGTTTTCCAATGGTTTTTCAGTCCAGATGATGGTATTTGTACCTAGCAGAAATCAAATCTATTAGGAGAGTGAGATTTTACCAGGTATTTCACATCAAATATCACACTAAAACAAATTTGTCTACTATTTTTTCCTCAGCTACCTTTCTTTTGCCTTTTTTCTCCTCATTCATTTTCCATTTCTTGTATCTTGGCATCTAGAAAGTCTTAAGTTGTTACCATTTTAGAAACCCGCAACACTTTATTGTCATTTAGACAATTATTCTATCACCCGGTGACCCCTCCCCACACAAGAAGAGGAATCGGGAAAAAACAAGGAAACCCGGGGGTTGAACTATAAACAGATTTAATAGAATAAGACTAGATAGTTAACAGTAATAACACTAAAGAACCTATACTGTTCCCAATACCAATATAAAATATACAAGGATTATACTCAGCCAATTCTATCAGTAGGAAGCTGTGCACTCCCAACAATGGACAGCAAATGTCAGCCACTGCAAGTGCTACACCGTTGGGAGGAAGGGAAGGCCTCAGGTGTCCGGCACTGGGACAAGCTGTTCTCTGGATCACAGCGATCAAGGGAGACAGAACTTCACAGCAAACTTTCTAATTTATATTGAATGTGATGTTCATGGTATGAAATAATCCTGGTGTCCATCTTGGGTCAAGTACTCGGCTCTCACTCCTCTTCATCCCTGGACCTGGCAAGCTCAAAAACACTGAGATCTTGAAACCCACATACCATAGTTGGCTATAAAGTAAATATTTTCACATATTCAGACACCAGAGTCTTCTAAAAGTGCACTTTTCCCAAGCATTAGAAGAGAAATTAGTCCTGTGTTGCTCAAACGAGGACACAGGTATTTTTCAAATGTCCACTACCATGGATTAGGTTAGTCATATATGAATCTTCAGATAAAGCGGAAAGAAAGAAATACTTTTTTTTTTTTTTTATAAATCGGTGATAGTCACTCTTAGACCTTTTTTGTAGACCATTTAAATGTAACAAAATTAGTGGAAGGTTTTATAATACAGCTAATAACTTTCTTATATAGCAAAATTTTGCCCGATTATCTTGGAGGTTTTAGTGCCCTCTGGTGTGCTAGAGTTTTAACTTTTTTTTTTTTTTTTTTTCCTGTATTCACTAGTTCCAAATATGTACAGGATAAACAAACTGAATTAATACCCAGGGGTTTGAACAATGTCCAGCGAGGACAGGGGGTACAGTAGTAATCATGTGGCATAGTTATTCAAAACCACATGAGTGCTTACAAATTTAAGAGGCACTTTCCCATATATGATTTTGGATGATGGAGGCCTTGGCACATTTAGTCTTACACAACTGTATGCAATGTCTAGAAAGTGGTAGTCTCTGTGGAAGGAGACGAGAGGTATCCGAGAAACCTGAGCAAATGATTTTGTGTATATTTATTGGCACCCCAGTATCTGGGAGGGAAAATATTGCACCATTCTCAGTACCACAAACACCACTTTGAATTGTTGCAGCTTTCTTTCATGCTGTTCACATGATGTCTGAAGGATGAGACCAATAACTACTTTAGAATTCTTTGGGTTAGGATCAGAGACCGAGGGGAAGGAAAGACGGACTACTACAGATCAGAACAATATGGGAAGGAAACAGACTCACTGTGAAAGAAAGAGGAAAAAACAGAAAAATAAAATGTCTTTAAAAGGAAGAGAGTTAAAATATTGGGATAGACAAAGAGGAGAGGAATGCTTAACTCCTGTCATGGCTATAATCAATCAAAACGTATGGGAGATGTTCCAGTTCCAGAATCAAATTCAGCCATGCTCACAGGCATTTCCTTCAGACTTTTCCTTCCCCATCCCCATCCTCTCTGCAGCTCCTAATTCTATTACCTACCTCCTGAGGATTAACAGATCGTAAGCAGTGCAGGAAAATGAAAAAAAAAAAAGAAAAAAAAAGGCCCATTTAATTGTATTTTCCATTTTGGCACTGAGTTGGTGTCGCAAATTCCTCGTTACATATTGTCTTTCTGCTGTGTTGAACACTACATATATGCCTTTCTTTAGATTTGCATCAGTTAGTGCAATGTCTTTGCATTGTAGTGATTCTAACATTTCTCCATTTGGGGCTAAAAATCTTTCCTTGTAAAAGGAGTTATGAAGGATTTTTTTTTTTTCTTATGCTAATTGTCTTTCTTATTTTTGATTTATTTGAGGGTATTCTTGTTAGAATTTTCCTCCTCAAAATTTTTTTCCCAAACTCTGCTATTAATTTTCCTAAAATTATTCACAGCTATATTGATTCTCTGAGTTCTTTTGTGTAGTTAAACTTTCTTTTTAAATGGAAACATTCTTGTGATGTGTATACAATTTAGAGAATAAAATTATATTTCTCTCAGCCTGGAGGTTACAACTTTATTTTGTTCAGCAGCACAAGTATGAAAGTTTTACATTCACCTTTTCAGCAATGATATTTTTGATGAATGACACAATTCAAAGGTCTGAAACTTCTGTGTGTGGATTCTCAGTTTTCCCCGGAGTGCTGTTTCTTGGTTTAGGCAGATAGCTTGATTTTAAATTAAAGTTTTTTAGTTTGAGGGTATTTCAAGCCGGTGTTTATCAAGGAACTGGGGAGGATATCTACCTAACAAAGATCTCTTTTGTCTCCTGTATATATCTGTGATGCTACACTTGAATTCTTCAGCTCAACATGGAGCTGGCTATGGAAGTGTTATTACAGAACGGGGTGGGGGGACAGGATGACGGGGGGATGACCAGCAAAAACCCCTCTTTGTATTTATGCCAGTCTACTTCACTTTATCATTTTTTATCTGTAGAGAACATGAGGGGCCAGGGGCTGACCCAGGGCAAATTGGTTTATGTTCACTAGCTCAGAAGCCATACAAAACCAATGCAAAGTTCATTTTCTGCATAAAGTAGCTGTATAAAACCTGCATTTCCAAACCAATGCATGTAGTTTTACACTGTCCTCTTCCTGAAAGCAAGGAATATAACTGTTTTGTGTAACAATAACTAAATCTTTGTAAACTAGTGTACATAGCATCAGCACCTATTTTTAAAGCAGGCAACGGCTCTCTGTCTTGTTGCCAAAGTGGTATTAAAGACCTCCTTTGAACTCAGAACATCTAGTAGTGGTTGAGGAAAATCTCTCTTGTTTATTTGGGTTCCTTTTTAAGATTTATTTTGAGTTCTTCATTGTTCCTACTTATTTGTGGTATCTAACTTAACTCACTAAAGCTTCCCTGAGTACCATCTGATGGATATCATTGTTGCTTTTGTAAGACAGTGTGCCAGAAAAAACATCTGTTTTTAAATGACAGTGAATTAGGCCAACTCTCTGATCTGAATCCTGGGAGGCTAGAACATACAGCAGGCAAGCCCTTGCCTTTTATGTATATAGTGCAGAAGACATCTCTGTTTATTATTTGCTTCAGAAAAGCTATCAAAGTGTAAACAGAAAGTGTAATAAAAATAAAAATAAAAATAGCAAAAAACCCAACAACAAAATAGCTAAATATCGCAAAAGCTCTTAATAACCCAGTGGTGACAGAAACCGTTTGTGGTATTCCCAGGAAATACCATACCATGTACTAAAGCAACAACACAGTCTCCATGTGGCAACAATAGTAATAGCACACAGTAATTTGCCTAACCAATGTTGCGTTTGCATACTGCTAAAGTAGCAAAATACTCGAACCCCTAATGTGTACAGAAACTGGAAGGTGCCTATAATGCCAGAGGAGTTTTACCCTATAGTTTAAAAGCATGTCTTAAATCAAGCACTTTATTATTCAATATATAAAAGGCTTTATGAGCATGGATCTGCAACTCTGCACTTTTTGCCTCCCCATATGGCTGCTTGCAAGTGCTCCACAAAGGGAATCTGACACTTGTTTAGCTCTAAATGCTTCGGACACTTCACAGGATGTCTTGAAGGAATCAGTACAGTGAGGTAATCTTATCTTGGGACCAAAGACCAGTTAAGGACCTTTTTTCTTTTCTTCCCCCCCTCCCCCCCCCTTGGCAAACTAGAAAAGTTGGAATTGTGACTGAAGTTAAACTTTAGAGGCTGCAACCATTGCTTTGAGAACCACTGCATCAAAAGGAATATGGCAAATGAGGCAAAGGAAACCATTCTAGATAGTAATTTTTTGAAAATATGTTCTGGTACTGGCGGCATGTCCTGACTATTTCTATAGGCATCGCAGAGAATTATACCAAATATTTCCAGCTTTGAGAATTAGTTGGAAATAAGGATATATTTTCTTATGGTATCATGACATGCTATTCTATTCCTGATCAGATATACCAGCGAGAGAGATTTTCATGTGGTGATCTAGAATAAGTGTTCTAAAATGGGGTGTAAAAATAAATAAATAGGATTACAAATGCAACAGCCTTTGCATGAATTTGCCACTACCACTGGGAAAAGACAGAAACAAACAGCTGGACTTTTGAAAAGGCTTGTTTCCCTTTTCCCTACAACTCTGCTTTATATAGGAATTTGAGTCTATTATTTTTTGAAAAACCATGTGGTCTTGTGCAATTGAGTAGGTACATTACTTTGAAAGAGATCATGAAGCTAGTAAGAAAACTTTCACAATATCCATTACGATAAAGGAAATTGTCCATTGATAAATGTCTATTATAGAGTACAAGAAGTTCCCCTACAGGCAGCCAAATATATATTAAAAAAAAAAAAAAACGAAAAAAGGAAAACAAAGAAAACACCCCACTACTATGAGTACTCCAGAACTTTGTAACTTTTTGGAAGGTATGTCATAACAGTACTACAGGTATTATATTACACACTTCATTTTAGGTAAAACATGTCCCAGATATCTACCTCAAATGTAAATTAACTCAGAGTTCGTTAGGATTAGTCACAAAATTATGCTATTTTTTTTTCTTACTACCTTTATGTACACGGAGAGATTGGCAATAACAGAGAACTAGCTTTTTAAATAAAATCTCTTTATTTTGAGAGTATGTATACAGTCCTGCTGAGCAGCACAGTTGTTCAGCATCTTCTTACAGATTTCTGTCTTCCACAGGCTGGAATGGTAATGGACTTAAATTGTCATTGTAGAGACGGACACAACACTCAATATCCAGTTACAGCAATCGTCCTCTATTTTACAAGCAGTTCTCTTTTATATCCTCTTAGCTGGTTGCTTATCTGTGCATATATTCTAACATTCTACTTTTGCCCATTCCACTCTCACATCACACACCATTCAGCCAATACAATTGTTGATCACGCGCTGTTCATGCTCTGGGAAAAGCCAGGATGTTTGCCACCCCTTATCTTGTTTGCTCGGATCTTCTCAGGATTCTTCTGTCTCCTCAAGGGTACACAGGTATCTGTTCAGGGTCAGTGTTAAACTTGTATTTTGATCCCTTGGACCAGCCGAGGTCTCCCACATTAAATGATCCTTCTAGTTTTTAAATTTGTGAGCCAAAGCTTTGTGGGAGAGAACCACTAGCTCTGCATTGAATGCTGTGGGTTTAGTGATGTCCAACAATGTAGTTTTGGAGTAACTCCACTAAAGTCTCTATATAAACCCCATGTGAGATAGATCTGGATATATTTAAGCTTTATGTTTTATTTTTCTATTAATTTTATAATTTTATGCAGACTATTTTTTGACAAGCAAATCTATACAGTCCTTTTTAAGTACTTTGTCCCATACTCTGCAAGAGAGAAAATGAGAAAAATAGAAGTAGGAGTCCGGCATTCATACCAATTTATTGTGGCTAAGATGCTAAGATATACAAACAGTACCATGCTGACTAGGAAATAGAGAAACTGATTCATCTACAATCCTGAGTTTCCAGCTTTATATATGCTCTTTCCATTGCCCTGTGCATATTCATTGGTACTTTGTGCTGTGGTGCATTTTGCAACCCCACAAAGAAAATTTTCCACCTAACTAGACTAATGGACCAGTAAATACTGCTAATGGCTGTTCTGCATTCCCCATAACTGTGCAAAGCAACTGGAACATACTAGTTAATATGAACAATAAAGATTAAAACCATGGACATTAAATCATTTGGTTGACCCTTTTGCCAATCCATCAATGTTTTCTCCATCCTGATTTAAAAAGAAATCTGAGGCTAAAAGGTTTTCCAGTCAGTGTGTATGTCACCCCCGTGTTTGTTCAGTTCTTGGCTTACACTATTGAGCATTTTTCTAGGCTTAATTTCTGCAAATATTTGTAAGTCATTGACTGAGGAAGTTTATGAAATGCATAATTTGGAGACAGACGTGCGAATTTTCACAGGAATGTATGCATGTGAGAACAAAGACACAATAATACATAAGTGATCTATGTGATGACTACAATCAATACTCGAATGTGAGGTTCTCAATGCAAACCATGCAAGACCATGTTTTCTCCATCCCTGTTCCCTAATTTCTGAGAAAGGCTGAAGGCAGAGTGGGGCTGGTTGGGTGTATGATCAGTCTTGCAATACACACTCTGATTTGCAGGGCAATACGACACAGACATTTCCCTTGGGTATAGTGGTTCTGCATTCTTTCAAACTATTCACATTATCCCAGAGGGTAGAGCAGCCCTCTGAGTCTGAAAAGAACAAAGGAACATTGTTTTCTGATGAAATTAAATACAAGAGTAATCTGAGATTCTGAAGAGAAAAACAACTTCCAGCATAATTTGAGTATAATGTATATCTATATGCTTTTGCCTCTGTAATCTTGTGGTAAGCGGGTCTATGTCATACTTAAGTGCGAAAAAAACATTTGAAGGAAAGATAGTTGTTTCCTAAATTTGTCTGTGCACAGAAACTGCCAAATCAAACAAGCTTTTCTTTTCAGTTCAGATATTTCTACCATCCTCCTGAGTTAAGCTTTCAAAAATATGATTTTTATTTCATTGTCTGTATCATATCATTCAGAACTATGCAAATAGAATGATGTTTGGCTATGTGTTTTGTTTCTGCAATGCTGCATAATAGTACTTAGTGGGGATGTAAGTCAATCATAGTACAACAATAGGTCAGCGACGGAAGCCTCAGAGGCAGGAAACTTATTTTGTGCTGACTTGCTCTGTTCCCTGCTAATATAGAAGCAAAGACAGAAAAAAGGAAAAGCACAGCTGAAAATTACATTACACAGAAGGTCTAAGTCATTCTCTTTGGCCTTGGTATGAGGGTCAGTTCAGTTAAGCATTTCTGTTATTCTCTTTTAATTATGCTAATATATAGACAACACTAGATTTTGTTCCACATCAGTTGGTCTAAAATCAAAGCAGGAGGTCCCAGTAAGTGACTTTTGATGTGCACTCATAGAAGAAAGATGAGAACTTGTAGTGGGTTGAACTGGCTGCTAGGTACCCACCAAGCCTCTCTATCACTCTTCATCCTCAGCAGGACATAGGTTGAAAATGAAATGACAAGGAGACCATTTACCTGTTACTGTCATGGGTAAACCAGACTTGACTTGGGGAAGATTAATTTAATTTATTAACAAGTAAGTGTGACAGAGTAGGATAATGAGGAATAAGAACAAATCTAAAAACACCTTCCTCCCACCCCTCCCTTCTTCTCAGGTTCAGCTTCACTCCCAGCTCTTCTGCCTTCTCCCCCAGAGCAGTGCAGGGGTATGGGGAATGGAGGTTGCGGTCAGTTCATAGCACTTTGTCTCTGTCACGTTTTCCTCCTGATGTTCTTCCCTTCCATCTTGGGTTCCCTTCAGCAGAACACAGTTCTTCAGTAACTTCTCCAATGTGGGTCCTTACCATAACCTGCACTTCTTCAAGAACTGCTCCAGCATGCGCCCTTTCCAAGGGCTACAGTCCTTCAGGAACAGACCACTCCAGTGTGGTTTCCCCACAGGTTCACATGTCCTGCCAGAAAACCTGCTCCTACATGGGCTCCTCTCCACAGGCCACAGTTTCTGCCAGGAGCCTGCTCCTGTGTCCACAGGCTGCAGCTTCCTTCAAGGCATATTCACCTGTTCCACCGTGGGCTCCTGCTTGGGCTGCAGTGTGGATATCTGCTCTACCATGGACCTCCATGAGCTGCAGAGGGACAACCTGCGTCACCATGGTCTTCTCCACACGTCACAGGGAATCTCTGTTCCAACATCTGGAGCACCTCCTCCTGCTCCTTTTTCACTGACCTTCGTGTATGCATAGTTGTTTCTCTTACATTTTCTCACTCCTCTTTCCCAGATGTTATTACACAGCGGGTTTTACCTTTTCTTAAATATGTTATCACAGAAGCACTACCAACATTGATGATTGATTGGCTCAGCTTTGGCCAGCAGCTGGCCCATCTTGGAGCCATCTGGAACTGTCTCTGTCCAACACAGGGGCGGTTCCAGGTGTTTTCTCACAGAAGAAAACCCTGCAGCTCCTGCATTTTTAAAACTCTGCCTTATAAACCCAATACAGAAATAGAGCAGACAGCATACTTTACTTGCTTTATTTCTTTCTGGCTTCTGTTCTCCTCTACAACCGCATTTTGATAACAGCTGATGTCAATATTTGGGAAACACATCATAAGCTATCACTGCATTTCCAAACAGTCCTTGCTTATTCCCATGAAGTCCACTCAAGTTAAACATCTTTAAATGAACCTTGAATTTGGGGTCAGAGTTTCAAAAAATAAAAAAAAAAAACAAACTGATAATTGGAGAAAAAGCTATTGCTTCTTAATAAGAAGTTCCATTTTCTTCCATAGTTGCACAGAAAAGTCTTGACGTTTCTGGTTAGCTACAAACACAGTGAAAGATAACCTACATAACCTCTAACGAGACCTTTAAAAGAATGAGGTTTTAAAATACTAACTTACACTGAAATTATATAGAGATGAAACATCTGAAAAGATTAAAAAAATGGAAATCAAATTCCCTAAATTTGGTGGCCTTCTGTGATGGCGTTATAACATTGGCAGATGAGGGGAGAGCAACAGATGTCATCTACCTGGACTTGTGCAAAGCATTTAACACCGTTCTGCATGACAGCCTGGTCTCCAAATTGGAGAGGCATTGATTTGACCAATGGACCACTTGGTGGATAAGGAACTGGCCGGACTGGAGTTAAAGTCAAAGGCTCCATGTCCAAATGGCAAGCAATGACAAGTGGTGTTCCTCAGAGGTCAGTACTGGGACTGATACTATTTAATACCTTTGTTGGTGACATAGATGTTGGGATTGAGTGCATCCTCAGCATGTTTGCTGATGACACCAAGCTGTGTGGAGCAATCAACATGCTGGAGGGGAGGGATACCATCCAGAGGGACCTGGACAGACTGGAAAGGTGGGCCTGGACAAATGTCATGAAGATCAACAAGGCCAAGTGCAAGGTCCTGCACATGGGCTGGGGCAATCCCATGCACAGACACAGGCTGGGTGGAGAATGGATTAAGGACAGCCCTGAGGAAAAGGGCTTGGGGTTGTTAGTTGATGAGAAGCTCAACATGAGCTGGCACCGTGCACTCGGAGCCCAGGAAGCCAACCATAGCCTGGGCTGCATCAAAAGAAGTACAGCCAGCAGGTTCAGGGAGGTGATTCTGCCCCTCCCCTCCATTCTCATGAGGCCCCATCTGGAATATTGCATCCAGCTCTGGGGCCCTCAACATAAGAAGAACATGAATCTGTTGCAGTGGGTCCAGAGGAGAGCCACAATGATGATGAAAGGGGTGAAGCACTTCTCCAATGAGGACAGGCTGAGACAGTTGGTGTTGTTCAGTCTGAAGATGAGAAGATTCCAGGAATACCTTATAGCAGCCTTCCAGCATCTGAAGGGCACCTACAATAAGGATGGAGAGGGACTTTTTACAAGGGCATGTAGTGATAGGATGAGGGGTAATGGCTTCAAACTGGAAGAGAGTAGATTTAGAATAGATACCAGGAAGAAATTTTTAACTCTGAGGGTGGTGAGGCACTGGAACAGGTTGCCCAGAGAAGTGGATGCCCCATCCCTGGAAGTGTTCGAGGCCAGGCTGGATGGGGCTTTGAGCAACCTGGTCTAGTGCGAGGTGTCCCTGCCCATGGCAGGCGGGGGGGAACAAGATGATCTTTAAGGTCGTTTCCAACCTAAACCATTCTATGATTCTAAATGAGTAATATTATTTGCATAGATTAGCATTAAACTCAGTTTCCAATATTCACAGCTTTTCTGATGTGTTTTCTTATACTACAGCTGGGTAAAACTTAGAGTTTCCAATATGTCCTCCCCGACAATATCGATATTAATTCCAGAATCCAGTCTGGACTTAATACTTACATCCTGGGAGTTGAAGAATTTTCTCTTCTGAGAAATGTCATGTAAAACAAAACCTCCAGAAGAACAGCAGGCTATTTCTGGAAGGGAGGTAAATCATCCCTCGAATCAAATTGTGCAAGGTTTCTTGCACACTTCACAAGCAAAATTTCCAAAATGTTCTGTTTGACTGCTCATTCCTTGGGTGAAAGTGGGACTAGCAGATGACCTTGAAAGCATGTAGTAACAAGTGAACCAAATCACTTTGACACTGGTTAATGAGGCTGCAGAGCTGTTAAAAGGAGTTTCACAGAAGCCTCTATAATCCCATTGTAGAGGTCCAAACACTAACCTGTTTGTCTGATATTTCTACTTGATGGTTCAATAATTCATTTCTATGATGTACCTTTAAGATTATGAAAACCAGGAATCAAAATCCTGAAAATGTATCCATTCCCTTAATAGACCAATTTCTATTATTTAAAAAGGAAGCAGTTCAATTTTCTTCGTATTTAATATGGAAACGGAACATATAATATGTCAGTAAGAATTGTTTGTTGACATTCTTATGGTTATTGTAAAGCATAGAATACATTCAGCATAAATTATATAAAAACAAAGAGGAGGCAGGGCAAAATAGTGTAAGAGTACTTATTAAAACAGATGAAAATTTACAAGAAAATGGAAAAAGAATAACTGACTAGTCCAGTGGAGATAATTACAGAGACTTAGAGAAACTTTTGTTACAGAGATTTAAGTCACAGAGACTCAGATTAATAAATAAGCAAACAAATAATAATTACAAAAAGCCAAACTCCACTACATATATGGCTTAGAAGACTGTTTGACAAAGAAAGGTAGATTCCAAAGTCCTCTGAGAGACTCAGCTGTTGAGTATTTCCATGTCTCATCCAATCGGTAAGTGATGACATCCATAATATTTAAAAAAAGGAATTAAATCCCGGTATTTAAATCTCCATTCAGAAAAGAGGTTTATGTTTTAATCTATTTAGCAAAACATAGAAAATAGCAGCTAAGCTTGTGTCTTGAGTTAATCACATTCTTAAGTGGTTTGGAGAGCAGGGATAGACAAATCCAGGCCTCAGGTCACCACCTCTTTCAGATTCACCTTCAGGGTCCTCCTCTGCTGATGGGTGGAATGCATCTCACTCAAAAGACAGAAGCAGCAACATGTTTTACTGAGGTAAAGCAATAATTTGTCAAAGTTCAATAAATTCAATGGAATTTAACAAAGTTTAACAGTTGTTTACCAAGATTCAGTAAGTTTGATGGAAAAGTTCACCTTAATAGTACTTCATGGAAGAAATATACAAAGGAAAATTGAGTTAGAACTGGGTTAGAATGATTCACACAGGGACCAGATATGTCAAAGGTTAAGGAAGATCCTCCCATTGGGTCATGAGGTTCAGAGTGGACCCTCTTGCTTTCTAAACTCCTGATGGAGCTTAGGTGAGGCTAAATCCAATCTTAGTCTCAGATTTGGACAATGGTTTGTGTCTAATGGAATTATCTATAAAAGTTTGTAATAATTAATATCAAATAACTACACGGATTAATAATATTTCATTAGTATTAATTCAGCATGCTATCAGTCACTTACCAAATATCTGCTGTTGGTAAAAGGTCTCTCTGCCTCGAAGAGCAACCTTGAGAGGTGTCCCAGCTCAAGGGGAGATCACTACCATGCAGCCAGCTGCCTGGCAGGGAGGCCTCAACAAAGGCTCACTTAGGCTATCGTATTTATGGAGTACAGTGATTGGCTCTTAGTCAAATTGCACATGATGGGAAAGGTATGCATGGGAATCCTTGTACTCACAACATTCCTTGTTCATTGATAAATAAGTCTTGGAGAAGCCACCCACTATTCATGTGTTAATCGCATGATCATTGTTCCAAGCTCATATGCATTGATGCTCACTGCGTCACTCTGCTCCTTTGTGAGTTTCAGAGAACAGATTGAAACTAGAGGAGTTCTTGGCCCAGCTATGGCTCTGGCCTTTACCTCCTTTGGAGCCTGTGCCAAACTACTGCTTGTTGGGTTAAGGGGTGTATGTGTGCATGCACCACATAACTCTAGAAGTAATCCAGTTCCCAAAGTACTGCTGATTTGGCATCTGGGAAGGATGGAGATGGCTTCTCTACGTGATCTGAAATTGTTGCATTGTACTTATCCAGAGTTCTTCCTTTTTTCTTATATCACATTCAGCTTTTTCACCTTGTTCTAAAGAGTTCCAGGAACTCCTGTCACCTATGTACAGCACACATACAATGGTATGGTAAACCTGGAGGTGCTATCACCATTTAAGTATGAATAAGAATCAGAAAGCATGTCACTAATTTGGAACCTTATTTAATTTAGAAAATCCAGTAAAGGTTCTGGTTTGTGTGTGTGTTTTCACTTTACATGCATACACATGTATATATACATATGTGCATATGTACATGTACATATACATATACATAAAAACGCACACAACAACATACATGCCTACTAAAGCCAATCCTTTGTAGGGAAAGTTGTATCTGATAGATTCATTCCCTCTGTTCAGCACAGTGAACTGGATCTTTTAAACTCAAACCCATTTTCTCAGCACAGTGAAATGCATTTTTTAAACTCAAAATTGGCCAGAATTCTCTAAATAAAATTCGCTTCTTCATACGCAGTCTGTAAAGCTTAAGTGTTATCCAATATGTTGGTGTTTCAACCCAGACAGAACTCCCAGTGCTATTCATGTAGTCACACATTTAAAATCTCCATGCTGGTAAAATCCTGTTCCTTTTTATTGTCACTATCATTTACCCTAAAACAAACCAGGTCAAAGAAGCTCACAGAAATTCTGTTACTTTTTAATATGAAAATGTTGGATGAATGAGAAATATGATATTCAATAAAAATAGACTTGTAGAAGTCTTGTAAGAGTCAATTTTGAATGGTTTACCCATATTAATTTTATTTTTGAAAGTCTTTTATCTGTACTAAAGATAGGCTTACTGATCTATCCTGATCTTCTAAGTCTATAGAACTGAAAAAACAACGATCATACAAATATGAACTGGAGACAAAAATGCAATGGGTAAATACATTAGGCTTTCCTGAAACCCAGCTAACTAGGAGAGGTCTTCAAAAGTCACCATTACCTAATATTTGTGTGTCTGTATCCCCACGACTGAATATTCAGGGGTTATGAGAGAAGTCACCATCTTATTGAATTTGGTAGTACAGGGCAAGAGCAAGGAAGAAGGTGTCTGAAGCCCCAGGGGTGAATTTATACTCAACAAAAATTCTGTTCAGGAAGGAAGATATATGTCCCAAATCTACATCCTTTTCAGGGAAAACGAGCCCAAGGACAAGGCTTGTCAAAAGAATATATTCCATCCCCTGAGGAGGTATGTGAAACATCTTGAGAATTAGCTTAATTTGACAATTTTCTAAACTGAAGGGAGCACAGGAAAAATGGAAAGCCAAGCAACACATTACTAGATATATGAGCACGTACTGGCTATTTTCCTATACTGTCTTTTAAATATAGCAGCTGTTTTGTCGTACTTTGTGACCAAATTAGGTTTTCTTTTTAAACATTTACTTTGGCATTTGTCTAATGATGAGTGATTTAGGGGGCCATTAGTAAAGTTCAATCTTTCACACTCTTTAGGCACCGGGAATCCTCAACTGGAACATGGACACAAAGTTAACACTCTATAGAAGTTATCAATATTATTTCTATAAATAATATGGAAGTTTGAGTGCAAAGATAAAGAGACCTGAAGCAGAAAATACTGTTCAAAATGTAATGAGGAATAGGTTTCTGACTTTTTGCAATATTATTTTAATTATTTTTTTTAATTGAAGTTCAATGTAACTCCAGTAACTGAACAAGAAGAAAAAGATTGTGGAATCAATATTCCCCCATTTTGTCAATGCCAGTGAAATTACAGTTCTCTCAGCACCACTGTCAAAAAGGGTTTAATAGGAATGGGGATTTATTCATTCAAGAACATAGACAGGTACCAGGAAACAGAAAATATATAAACCAGAAAAAATTTGGGAAAAGGATAACTTCCATTCATGCCCTGATTTCTATTGCTCTAAGAACTCATGTAACTTCAGTTAGTATAGTCTAAAAGGAAGCTCTGCTGCCATTTTTTTCAGACTTCTTCATTCTTAACTGGTTGCAAATGTCTTTCCCAGGAATCTGCCCCTTCCTACAGTATTTGCCTTGAGGAAACTCACTGATGTCTGGACAGTAGATTCCGGGGAAAAAAAAAACCAACAAAACAACAAATATTATTGTGTTTCCCCTCGGAATTTTACTGACTTTAGAGATTTTGCTCCATCTCTTCCTTACAAGTGAAGCTGGTTTGTTATTATTCTCTTGGGCTTTGTTAAAAGAGATTGTGTTGAACTTTGTTTCATTTCCAGTCGTTTTCACAGGTTATTTCAGAAATCCCTTAAGCAGAATTCAATATAGTTACACTTATTTATTTGAAAGATTACTATATTAATAAATTAAATATATCTGTGAAGCTTATTTTTCAAAAAAACTAAATCACTATTTTTAAATTAGTGAACAAAACTCTTTTTGTAAGATGAAAACTATCAGTATGAAACATAATAAAATCCTGAACACAATAAAAATTAAGCCAAGCATAAGTGAGGCTTTTAAAAATCTCTTAATTATGTTAATATTTGTATTTATCTTTTGATATTTGAGCTTTAGTGTTTTAAAAATGTGTCTGCCATATGTCTTTTTTAAAAAGAATTCAAAAAGAATTTGAAAGCAAAAATTCCCACGCTATATCTCTCCTGATGTTAATGCGCTAATAAAAAACACTGAAGGAATCCTGTTACAAACAATGACATAACATCTTGTATACTTTTTTAGCTGTTTTAAAACTATCCTTAATCAATAACAATACTTGGTATAAAATTGTAAGGCCTTGCTTCACAGTAATATATAACACAGTGGAAATTGTGCTGGAAATTACAGGGTGGTGTCCTACTGAGAGAGTGAAGCATTGAAACTGTCTTGGAAGACTCGTAACAGAGCCAGACGATCTGAGACAAAGTTTTTATGCTATGAAGGGAATATGAACAAATGTTTGTTGCCTGTTGTAGCAAGGACAGAAAAGTCTCATCCAAGATACCCTTGCTAGTCTCATGTTCCTAAACTCATTCCAAGTAGAGTTTCCTACATAAAAAGTAATGTCTGACAAAAATCAATGGCTAAAAGTTTCCTTTTAGGAGATTTGCAACCCAGTTCCCGTACTAAGATGTTCAAAAAGCTCTGAGAAGCTTCTAATTATCTACTATACAGTGGGTCTCGGGAAGTTCACCCATCATGTCTGCTGTCAGCTGTGACAGTACTTTCCGTGATCCATGTAGACCCATGGTAAGACCACCCACTTACCCCATACAGGCCAAAGAACAGGTTTCAGACTAATTTTGTGCTGCCAATGACTCATCAAATTTAACTGATTTACCTAAAAAACAGTTTTAATATTCTACCTGAATCACTATGTTCCCCATCTCATGTGAATTAGGAAATGCTTAATGACAAAACGTTTGTAACTGTACTAATTGTTTTTCATATTATTGTATTCGTAAGTGCAATCACCTGAAGGACAGAATTATAAATAAAATTACAATGTGCCTTCAAGAACGATCACAAAATTGTTTGTTTATGTCAGTTTCCAATTTGGAGGGTGCTGGTGGGAGGGGAGGGAGTTGGCATCCAGGGAAGTAACTTCGATTATCCTGAATGATAGCTATATCTTAGAGCATCCTTCTAGCTCATAGGCACCTTTGCTGCAGAATAGCAAGTAATTGGGAGGAAAAAACTAATTTCATAAGAGATTAGTCACAGCTATAATTCAGAAGTATATGGGTTATATGTTTTCAATTACTGGAGGGTTTAGGTATCAAATCATTCTCCTTGGCTTTGCTGAGAAATGTTTTATGATGCTGCTTTGTTTCCAGTTGATAAGCTAGCAGCTTCTTGTGGCTGCAGGAAAGATTCCAATGACTACTTCATCTGTATTAAACCATTTGTCATGGGGAGTTAATGGATTAAATAGAATTTTTTTGGTGCTTGTGTGTGAATTTAATACAGATCATACTGTTTAAGAAACTCACTAAAATCAAATGTATTAATGCAAAATAATAACAAAGCATTTTAAAAATAAGGCTATATTAGGAAAAAACTAGCTGCAATGTTATGAATTTTAGCTAGCAACTCACTAAAAATATTTCAGATATGAATGTAGGAGGTCTTTGATTTGCCTGTTTCTCTTTTGGAAAATATTATTATTTGCATTTTCATTTTTATTAGACATGTAGAATTCCAGAACTATTTATATAAGAGGGCTTTTTGTTTCTTTTTTGTTTGTTTTGGGTTGGGTTGGGGTTTTGCCAAGATTAATATAAATTCCTTTCAGAAATATATAGACATATATGCAAATCTTTGATTTCAAAATGCTCCTTTGCAGAGAGTATTCTAAACCAAAGTTTCACAGCATGATTCATGTTAATCACAGGTGTATACTCCCAGAGGTTGCATCAAGGACCTATGATGAACTGAGGCTTGATTCCAATGAATCAAATAGATCTTTTCTGTACTTTAGCTACGTCACTCAAAAACTTCTGAATAAAAATTAAATTATCGTAATTGTAGCCTTTCTACTGATAAAAGCAGGAATTTTTAAACAGACTTAGAATTAAGATTTAAGGGTTGCATTTACCTTATTTCCTCAAATAACAAAATAATATTTAATTCATGAAAACGGAAAGCAGTCACCTAAACAAATGTAATTAAACTACAGTCAAACATTTAACTGATTGAAGATAGTGGACTGAAAGAAATAATATATCTACCCCACAGAGCTGATCAAACAAAAATATCTTCTTTATGGAACAGTTGGGAAAATAGATTACTTCTTTTTTCAAGGCAAAAACTTTTGTTGTCTCCTTTGAGTCTTACAGTAAACCAATGCACTATAGTGAATGGCTATTTTACATACCTATTTTATATTTAAAATTATGAAAAGTTATTTTACTTTATTTCCAAAATGCCTTACAATAGTTATGCAGTACAGAAAGCATAATTAATGAAGCACATGCTGATGTGAGTTCAGCAAGATCTGCAGAACCGACACTGCACTATCCTAAGAACCAAATGAAAATATTTCAATTAACCTGAAATTTGAATACTACTATCTCATCCTTTTCCACAGTATCATGAGAAATACAACCACAGCTATTAAAAAAAAAATAAAAAAATACACCTTTCATTCAACAAGACTACGTTTTCAATTCTGTAGTGGGGCTAAAATACTAGCAGCCATGTTTGAGTTTCCATACATTAAAAAGGACACACGTAACTATCTTTTCATTTCCATGTCCCAAAGCTACCTAGTCAACACTCAAAAATATCTCTAGCAGCCTTTAGAATTTCGGTGAAGCAGTTAACAACTTTACTGCAAATTAATACTGAAGTGACACCATCATACTTACATCCAACTGTATGCATGATTTGCAGTATATATAGCGCATAAACTACGTGCAATACATATAGTGACTGTAGGCAAAGCAAGCACTTTGTTCTCCTGCTCTGCTTATCTTTGAGATTGTTTCTCTACACAAAGCTATGAAGTTTGCCCCTTTTGCCCCTACCCCCAAGGCAAATAGATCTGTATGTGATAAGGAGCACCAAATTAAGTGCTTCTATAAACTGACTTAAAGTAACAAAGACTACAGCCTGTCAGAATCTGTCTCCCCTGTTCTGCACCAAGTAGGTAATGTTACTCTAATGAGGCAAGCAAGTAAGTCTTAGTGGACACACCCCAGTAAAAAGCAATGAGTTTTTAATTAGATTTCTAGAACCATGTCAGAACTTCCTTATGGATGCAGAAGTACCTCATTACCAAAGATATGCATTCCACTAGGAATATGTTAATTTGGGCTTCATGCTGCTGGTTTTTATAGAACTAATAACAAACCTGCTTGTTGTACATTTCCATATGTCTGGGCTGTGCTCTGCCACATCACCCTGTGGCTGCAGAAAGGAGACCCTCCCCACAAACACCGACGGCCATCACCAAAACCTATGCAAGACTCACATAACAGGCCAAATGTTGAAGCTCGCAGAGGTTTACACAGCTGAACCAATTTGGCTGTTAGCTTTCCTTCTCCAACAGAGAAACCATTTTTGCCTCTCCTGTTAAACACCAACATGAAATACATCATTAAATATTTGCTTTCCTGCTTGTGGTTTGGCCATAACTGTACATGAACAGATGTGTCACCTCTTTCCTGGTCTGTACAGCAAGCTATTAATATGCTTTACAGGTCACTATTATAGACCTGTTTAACAGGTGGTAGCACCCAAAATAAATGTGCACAACCCTTAAAGATTTGCTTAAAGTAGATTCAATCACACTCAGATGGGAAGCTTTGAGGTTCAGTTGCAAAGAGCATAAAAATCCCATGATTCTAAATTACAGTATTATACAAAATGTATATAATACTCTGTAACCAGCAGAGGAAACAGTGCCATGTGTTATTTAAGCTAAGAGTGTAAATGAAAGAATTTGTGCCATGCAACCTCTGTTTGGGGAGCTCCATTAAAACATCCATCTATGAATCAAAACATCTTATTTGAAACATTTGTTTAAGTGGTACAAATGCATTAACAACCTAAATCAGCCTAATACCAAAATGTAATAAGCAGTTTGACCCCTTTCAAGATCAATTATTTTCACAAAGTAGGTTTCCATGTTCAGTATGTTGGCAGAATGTCAGCGTCTAAACAAAACCCATCACAGTGATCTCTGTTTCATATTTTAAAGCATTTCATTACAATGAATGCAGAAGCACTCAACTGGATCAAATTACTATTTGTATTGTTGAGAGCCAGTTCTACATTGACCAAATTCTTTGCCTAAACAACGCAGGAAGAAGAAAATTTCTAGAAACTGCAGAGTTATATTACAAGAACTGTCTGCTGGCTACTGAATAGCTTTGTCACTGAAAGCACTGGTTCAACATTTTGGATGTATACTTTATCTCACAGAGAAGGGATATAAGCCAGGTGCTGGAGATTCATCAAATCTTTTGCCAAGAAAAGAACACATACTGTGCCATTGAATAAAAAATAGATGGCAAGGCTTTTGGATAATGGTCAATTAACCTTTTCCACAGCAGTCAGAACAGGAAGGGAAAAAATATTGATCCTGTCATAATCGGTAACTTCTGTAGGACACATGCAGCATGTGTTTCAGACTCACTTTTGTTATTCTCCTATACGGTCAAAATGTTAAGATGTTTTAACACAAATAAATGGTCATTTCACAATTTAGAATAAGCAGAAATGTTTCAATAGGATGTGAGTGTTTCAGTGTTGCATAATTTCTCCCTCAGTCTTAAAACATTTGAAAACCAGAAAGTGCGACCGACACTGTACTAGGTTTTCTAATTTGACTGCAATTCAGAAAGCAAGTCATTGGGGAAAAGGATGAGGCAGAGATTATTGGTAACTTTATTTATATAAGCTGCATGTTAAAAGCAGAAATCCGGTTTTCTGACTGTCTTAAGGACGATGATTGTATTGCTGGCCCTTTTTGTTGTTTATGGGTCTAACTTTCAGTTTTTATCTCTAAACAAGAGCACCACTTCTAATATGTGTTACAAAATACTCATGAACATTTGCAGATATCTTTATAAGCAACCAAATACTCGGTGTTCATGAGACTATGAACAGTGAAAATATAAGGTAGAGGTTGTGATTCCCCCCACCCTTTCCACAGACACAATAAAATTTTGAGACACAGCAAGAAGCAGATGAAAAAACTTTCAGTGAATATATTATCTAATAAAAACTGAGTTTTCTGTTCATAAAGACTTTTCAAGCCAATTCTGATTAAAAATTTTCATTGTGTTCTGTACAGATGCCTGGAATAAATTGCTTAAAGTGATTTCAATTAGGTATTGATTGTTTACTTTAGCCAATAAGTATTAAATATTTAAGGTTTCTGATAAATCACAGAAACATCAGGTATTGCTTCCTTTCCCTCACTGGGTCACTGTAGCTTTTAAGTATAATCACTATTTATCTCTGTTTAGTTATTCTACCTGTACAGAGATAGTGCGGTTTTTGAGAATCATTTAAAATATAAAATCAGTTATATCAAACAGCTGTTAGCAATGCAACTGAAGTTCATGACAGCTAATTGTCAGCATTTCACTAATCATTTCAAAAAAGCAAGTACACTTTTTTTGATTATATAAAGAAGAATGTTTTTTTTGTTGTTCGGTTGTTGTTTTTTTTTTTAACACTGTAAGAGTCCGATCCTTTCGGTTAAAAAGAACAGAAAAAAGTAAAGCAGATCTGGTCCTAATCTTATTTTGTATGCTCAAAAAGTCTGAAGACAAAACCCAAACCGAGAATGACAAAAATCTGTGTGTTCCATCTATGAGGAAAGATAGTCTGAGAGAGCAAAGTAAAATCTCATGCTTTTTAGTTAGCATGCAGCTAAAATCAAGTTGTCCAGTCAGGTCCCAGCACACTGCATGTCCACACAGCCCAGTGAGGTGTCAAGCTGAAATACTAAGTTAAGTGCCCAGAAGCGAGATAGTGCTATCAGCACAATGCTGGTACAGCTGCACAGAGCTGGCTGTGTTGCCTCCAGCCCTCCAACTATCTCATTCAAAGCTGTATCTGGCCGTGGTGTGACAATATGTTAAACTTTCTGCCTGGCTTCTGGTGACAGATCAAAAATAGTGTGGCTAAATGATGCAAAGTGCCAGTCCAGATTGTTTCCATTCTGTCATTTCAGATATCTTCAAGCACCCCGATGTATTAAGTTTTTATCAGCAGCTTCATGCCAGATCAAGCTTTGTCTGTTCTCCTGCAAGAAACATAAAAAACATAAATGTTGGCATAAATTTGATATAATGTATTCTGGTTAATTTGACAAAATAAAAGTGTTTGCCCAAGCTTATTTTGATCAAATTGGTTCTTCATTTCTTCCAGTAGCACACAGGTTTGATGGGGGACACATGACCTAAGGATATCAGAACAGATGTTTAATGCATAATATAGACATATAGAAAATAAAAACAGCAACAAAATAACCCCCAAACCACAGAGATCTGCACAACACTTCCTTCCTGACTTGGAATCCAGTGGATTGCTTACAACTGCCTTCTGTTGCTCTTACACATATCTGGAAGCAGAAACTGCGATTGCACTAAGCTCATCAGTGACTAACATGACTGATAAGAGAATAATAAACATAAGTGTTTATGATGGCCTCTAAATTACCAACATCTGGGTTTTTTCCTAACATTCAGTATTTAATGTTTTAAATTCCCTACCTTGAAAACAAGAAAAGATGAAACAATCTCATGTTTCATTACTTCTTTTACCCTAATATATTTACATAAAATAGCATATAACTTACATCCATACATAACTAAGTGTATGTATACGAGAAAAATAATATCTTTTTAAATATAATATTTACAGTTTTGGAGAAAGTTTACAAACATAATTTTGGTCAACTCTGAAAAGTCAAATATAGAAGGAAAAAAAGAACAAAAAAATTTTGTTATTCCCTCTCATCACCTTAAAGCCTCATGATTTAAAAGATCATTGAACATTTGGTCTTGGCAGCTGTCATAATCCACAGTTTTGTACTTGCTCTTATAAAAAGTTCAGTCAATTATGAATAGTGAACAAATTATTAAAAAATACATATTCTTTCCATGGATGATACACAAGAGCTAAATTTGTCAAATAAACTGTTCCTATAAATATTTAGCTTGGCTCTAAGCAAACAACAGACAAAATGAAAAGTAGACTGTAGTTTTGCTTTTTTCTTTGTTTTACTGGAATATTATTAGAAATATAGTTAAAGAGTTTTGGAGCTTTTTTGGCAAGTATCCCTTGACATCTTGAGGATTCCATTAATCGTGTGTGGAGTTAGTAGGCTGGAAAGGAGAGATAAGTACATATAGTCAGACAAAGGCAGTTGCAACCCTTAAAGTGGAGTTTTTTCCCCCTTAACTGGCTATATTAAACCAAAAATAATAAGTAAATAAATAAAAAAGGATTGGGGTTTTCTTCTTTATTGTCACTCAATGATTTCCATATTACATCTGTTCAGTTCTCAGTTTAAATGCAAAAAAGCTGTGGTATTTGCCTCTAACTGTTCTGTTCTCAAACTCATCCTAGACTCTGAAAGTGAAGCGGGGTTTTCTCTGGCTCACACGTCTCCTACAAAGACCCTGCAATCTGACTCTTGTTAGGAATTTGGTTGATGATGTGCCAGCTGGAACCAAGCCCCTTTCATTCCCTGAGAGCTGCGTTAGTTCTGCAGTGCAACAAAAGGCACAAGTAACAGCAATTTGCTCCAGGAAGGGACTAAGCACATCAACAGATAAAGTAGCTTGTGTCTCAGAAGACCTTTGTTACCTTCGTGATTCTGCTGCTCTAGATTGCTTAGTCACCTCAGATAAATCACTGCACTTGCCCTTGCTGTCATTCCTACATCCATAAAAAGAAATAGTCTGTCAAGTAGATGATCTTAAATAGGGCAGAGACTGCATAATCGTCACTTGATGTAAAGATAGTCAGGAAAGGGCAGACTATATGCAGTTTAGTCTTGTTTTAAATTAAAAAAAAAAAAAAAAAGCATGACTACAAATATTTAAGAATATGATAAAGCTGAATGTATTTTCTTATAAATTTCACACTTACTGTCACTGAGAGAAATGGAATACCTGAACAGCTAATCATCCTGACATGAAGTCAATTAACATAAATAACAAAGTTGAGGACAGATAATGCATAAAAACATTAACAATTATCTACAGTTTTCAAAGACAATGTTGTAGCAGTTACTAGAGCAAACTGCAGTCATTGAAATTTTACATTTTATAGAAAGTTATTTGATGGTATCATAAAGGACTGTAAAATTTCCTAATTAAAACTGATTTAAAACCAGACAAAAGACTGAGCTGAGGAGAAAAGAAAAAAGGGGGGGGGGGGAGAAAAAAAGAGAAGATGGAACTGAAAACAAAAGAAAGAAGACAAATAGCAATTGATATGCATTCACACTGGGCCAGCAATGCTTATATACTTGTTGCATGCACTATGCTAATCTGTAAAAAACCTTTCTTTCTTTCTTTCTGTAAGAACAGACAAAAGATTTCACAATGTGCCTAGTGTCTTATGACTTTCTTCATCATGTGACTAAAAGAAATTACATTTAAACTCACTGCTAAAATCTCTAAACTGATAAATTTTTAATTCTCCTCATGACTTGGGATATTGTCCACTGTGGTTCCCGCAAGACTCAAGGGTTAGACACCAAGATAGGAAGAGAAGAAATAGAAGCAGTCTTGGTGCCCTCTGAATTGTTGATATTCCTGCCAAACACTTGCATCAACACATGACATACACTTGCCAGATGAGAGAAGTCATAATGAGATCAAAAACTATCACCAGCAACTGGTTATTTGATAAACTTATTTTGATACAGAAAAAAACCTTATGGTTGCAATAGATATTTTACAAAGGTCCAGATTTAAAACTCCAGTTAGGAGCATCTGTTGATGAAAGCCTGTTGAAGGTCAGAGACCACATATAGGGACTAACCTTCCAGGGGAGGTGGTGCAGGATAGTATCTTTCTTGAGGCTTTACCCTCAGTGTTTGAGAAGATACCTCATGAAGATGGTCCTTTATTGAAAATCTGATTCTAGAACATGAAAGAGATAATTTGGAAAGAAACTGCCTCTCAGTACTCTGACCTATAATTCGGCTCACAGAGAGGAAGAATCTTCCTCATTTCAGATCTATGCCATTTCATTAAAGGTGACAAAGCAGGGAGCAAGTAACATGTAGTCTGAAGGAGGAAACATGTAGATTTCAGGACACAACAGCCTGCATGGTTTCCTTGGCTGGTCCAACCTCATGACTGACATCTACTCACCAGCGAAAGCAATTTAAAAAGGGCAAAAATTTTCTGCTGCCTGGAAAAGAATCAATAAGAATTAAAAAGATAATGAAAAACAAGAGATTTGGTTTCGGCCATTTTCTTTTTTTTTTTTTTTTTTTTTTATGAAGAAAGTCCAAACAACTTTAATGCTGTCCTTTTCTTTTTTACAGCCCTTAATTCTCCTCCTTAGCTCCTGGCTGTTTTGAAGTACTAGTTTTCTGTTTTACTTTTGTTTTCAGCATTCTGCTGAGCTTCTGTAAGTTTCCAGTACTTCTGTCAGGGATTACACTTAAACCCTACTTGCCAATTTGTTATGCTGCTGAAGGCTTTATTGTAAAAAAAGAGGAATCCGTATGAAGATTTTACTGACTTACTTTTAAAAGAAGAAGCTATTGAAAATGACTGGATAGAGAATAAAACCAAATCTTCTGTTTCTCTATGAGGGGAATGCACTCTCACGTATACAAAACTTTACAAAGAGCTATTTTTGCAAGTAATAATTTAACTCTTTCTTTCCTATCTTAATCATAATCTTTTTGCTTCTAATTTCTTACCAGCTCATCAGGAGTGATTTCTTCAGAGCAGCTGTAAAATTATAATCCATTTTAATAATCCTTTGTAAAGAGATTGCAAGGATAGAATTCATACTCCCCATTAATGTGTTGATAAAATGGTAAAAAAAGATAGCTATGAATTCTTCAGATGCTATTCTGTGACATGGTGGTTGCAAAGTCATTACATAATCATAAGTAGCCTATATTACTACGAGAGCAACAGACATATTACAAGGGTCATTCTATACCATTCTTGCTCTTCTGTGGCTGTCATGATCTCAGTACCTCTCCTGTACGACATATGGAGGAAACTTAAATTAAGGTGATGAAATATGAAAGGAAAGGAAATGTCTGCTGGTGTTCAAAATTGAACTAAACATGTCTTTACTGCAAGTAGGCAGATGTGTAAGTGCCCGTGTGCATGCTGGCATGTTGAAAAGGTCAGCATTTCTAAAGAAACAAGCATATTTGACAGAAGTTTAAGCTAGGCTTCTGAGTGAGCAAAGCAGAAAATACTCATGATTCCTTGTAAAGTATATCTACACTGGAAAAAAAAAATAAATAAGGATGAGCAGTCCGTGAGCTAGAAGAGATGTGACTGACAAGCCGATATGGCACAGAGCAGCTCGCTCTGGGACTAAATTCAGATTTAGAAACAATAGTTTCATTTGAGGAAAATGCATCTGGGCTAAAACATCCTGCCTTTTCAGGGCAACTATACTACTCATCTAGCTAACCCATTCCAGTCACAGGGTAGGCAGACACATACCCATTTCTGCATTTCCTTCAGTAGTCCGGGCAGAACCATCTCAGATCACCCTGCACCTGCTGGTGTGGGCACAACCTTAGAAAAAAGTTGCCAAGTCCCTTGCAATCTATGGAACTGTATGAAATAGTTGGAACCTTGCAGTGGAATGCTTGCACCCTCTGATTAAGCCTTTTTTTTCTGTTATATTGCTGTGGCATACCACGGAAAAGGAACGTCTTCCCTGCAGGAGCAAAGCAGGGTGTAGTAGAATGTAAATTGTCCTCTCAGGCCAAGAGCAGGAGCAGCAACCAGGAACCGCTCCAGGCCTTTTACTTCAGTTCCATGGGACTCAATTCTAAAAATGAAAATTAGCATACACAAAAATGCTTGTAATAATGAAATGTAAGGAAAGGAATCTATTAAAAATCATATCTGAAGGCTTAGGATGAAATATTCCAATAGGCCCCCGGTAAAAGTTTTAAAGAATAATTAAATTGTACTTGTTCAGTCAGGCTGAATTCACAGGATGACTAATAGCAGATACTGGCTATTAGCATAGCAGTTTAAATAACTGAAACTGTAGTACATTTTCTGTTGTCCTTTTAAGTGTAAGCAATATGGTTTAGAAAAGATTTATACTGAGGAATTAGTACTGTTATTGCAAAACTAAACATTGCAATATTATGTATTTTAAACAAAGTAGATTCCTTATAATGACTTTCAGCCTTATATCATTATTTCCAGTATGTAGGAGGCTCAGAAACAGAAATATACTCTGGGGGCAATCAGGCACAAACATGGCATTTGTTCTTTAGCTAAATACAATCTCTATTTGGCTGCCTCCTTGTTACCTTTGAGATATAAATCCTCGTGAGGCCTCAGTCAGACGCAGCAATGTTCCAATAAGTCAATCTAGTGGGATGCCTGTTCTGATTATCTTGAGTCATCTTCAGTGCAAGCTGCTGATATATGCATGTAATAATACACCAGTGGGGAGTATTGAAGAAAATCTGGCTTTTATATAATTAGAACTACTGCTATAAAGAACTACAGAGTTATATAATCATCCGAGTAGATACAAACCAAGTTTTCCTTTGTGTGCTACCAAAGCACAGTAATTTGTTACCCATTGTGTTCAACTGATTTATTCCCCTGTTTTGCTGATTAGATATGAAGATATCAATAATCAAAGCCCATAGAATGCAAACAACTATGACAAGATTTGAGGGTATTTGAGCACATCTTTCTAGTCTAGGTGTAATTTATACTGTGAGAAGATTGGATTTGTTGATAGTATTTATTCTAGCTCCTTAGATGAAGAAAGCTACAGTAGCACGAGCATTTATGTGATATAAATATCCTCCTGACTATGCAGTTGCTTCCAGGAAAAAATTCTGTAAGAGTCGGGTCCCTAACCGGTATTGCCACACTGGCAACTGTTTCTAGTTTAAATGTGGTCACAGACTTAGTCACCACAATTATTCCAGACAAATACAGTTTTCAGGGGAAAATAAGCACACACCCTGTGGATTCACAATAGCAAAAGTATCAAAACTCCTGAATAATTAAGGGAAATGACAGAAAAAAAAAACTTTATGGTTAGAAGACCCCCTCCCCCTGCTAAGCAGGTCTGAGAAACCGAAAACCTTCAAGAAATAAAGAATAAAAGATGTTTCCCTGAAAAACTGAGATATTTTTCAAGTGACACATTCATTCCTGTAGATGGTGAGGAATAGGTACCAAACTCTCCAAGGGAAAATCCCCATTTAGGGCCTGTGTACCTGCAGAGAGCTGCATTCAAACAGCTGCCAGAGTCTTGAATAACAAAAGAAATGTATCCCAATAGGAGAAATTTTACATACCTACCTCCCGTTGATTCCAATATCACAAAACACAGTTTCCACATTCAACAAATTTTAACTGTTGTAAAAACCATCACAGCACTCTTAAAATTATTCTGATTTAAGCTAATCACCAGATGGTTCTCCTGTATGCCAACATCTAATGTAGTGCAAATATGGGCAGGATTTAGTGGCACAATAAATAACGACAGCTAGGAGAGTAGTCCTCTCCACAACTAACTTGTAATGCCCAGTGTAGACAGTGTGTCTCAGCTGCATTTACCTGAAGGGTAAATTTGCTAAGAGTCAATCACTATTAGTACTGTACACACTGAAAATAAATAAAAAAACCACAATTGCCTTTTTCATTTTCCTTTTTTTTTTTGGTCTGTGTCAGCTTCTTCAGCAGCAGTCTGCCTTGATCTGTTCTTTGGTAGCACATCCCAGGAAGTTTTCCTACTGATGTGCTACCATCCAGCTAAAGGTTGCCAAGAGCGCACTGGTCATCATTTAGGGTTATAAGGAAATCCATATATGGTCACATTTGGCCACTGAGAATGTAGTGAGCTATAAAAATGGAATGATATAAGAACATGGAACTTCTTTTCCGTACTCAACCCATTGCGTTGTATATTCCATAGCTAAAATATTTATGTTGCTGTGCATCAGCTGGATTTTTCTTTGGATTTGGGTACTTGATTGTCTTTTGGCTCTTAAGCACCTACAATCTTATTGCATCCTTTTCTCCACCTAATGCAAACACAATAACCACTTACGTGTCTTGATGATAGAACACTACAAAATGACCACAGGTGATGAGAGAGAGCATATTGGATTTCACAGGAATGATTGATCAACACTGCATTTTAATTGGCTCTAGTGGATATTTCTCATCACTTACAGAAGATCTAAAATCAATAGAGATTTTTATGAGATGTACAGATGTGTCAAATGAACACATGCATGCAGTATAATAACAGCTATGATAACACTGATAAGACTCTTGCAAAAGGCTGTGCAGCAAATTCCCTTTAGAAATTATCAGATACATCATAAGACCTGATAGAAAATCCACACGGGAATAATCAGTTTTACTAATTATTTTTTCTTCTTTTTCTTTGTAGATACCATGTCAGACTCCAACTGCCAAATGCTTTAAGTAGGAAAAAGGATGCAAAGACAATATTGAAAAAAATCTACTTTACTATATCTCCACTATATTTTCCGTTGTCAAAAAATACATCTCAAATTACTCTCATTTGTGAATGTGCAAATGTGTGAACAATCAAAAAAAAAAAAATATGGCAAACGTTCAGGATGTTGTTAATTTATTCTGACAATTGTAGTTTAGATTTCTGTCTATCATACCTTACAATGTACACCCTTACTATAAAAGCACTGCAGGATATTTTATAGAAGAATCTAAAGATGCATCTAAGCTGTAGTGCTCTCTTTTAATTTACATTTCTTTTAAGATATCTGGGGAAACCTTCACTTACAAAAGA
>NW_009647830.1:6713725-6757544 GCF_000708025.1 Charadrius vociferus | reverse complement strand
TAGGGAAAATATTTTTTCAAAGCAACTGTGTTACATATTTTTAACCTAAGACAGCAAAATAACACACAGTTTCAAGATTTCATTTCAAGATGCGTGAACTCCTCTTTGAACTCTAGTTCATGCCATAGCATATGTAATAGGTAGGAATTCTTATGGACAATTTAATCCTGGCTGAATCACATAGGTGTGAAACCATATGTGACTAGCACAATTAAATAATAAAGAGATTATACAGGTATCAGTTTTCATGTGTCTATACATCATTGTGTACACATAACGAATACAAAATTTTTCTCAGCTAAGCTAAGCACAAAGAATTGATGTGCTTATACATTTGCTGGCGGAAAACATCCGCACTTAGATTGAAAAACCTCAAATCATCACACCCTCCAAAAGTCTTGCAAAGTTCAGGAATATTTGGACAAGGAAGTTTTAATATGTACCTACACCCAGTAAAGGTTAATGTCATCGTTCATACCTGATTTCTTTTATATGTAAAAATGAATATTTTTTTCTTTTCTGAAATTAAATTAATAATTAAATTTAAAATTCTGGTCAGAGTTCATTGTACCAAATCAAAAAGATATGGGCTTTTTTTTTTCATCAATAAGAAGAAAACAGCAAGTAGAATTGGGTTATTAATTTTCATATAGTACACTTGCTTTATGAAATAACTTTTTATGCAAATAATATCTTTTACATCCATCAAATAGGAGCCTCCAGAAGGGAAGAGGAGATGAGTGTGACAGCAAGGCCTCCCCGACAAAGGACACGATTCCACCATACTTGAACAAGCAGAGTAAAGTAGGTCTGGTGACGAAGACCAGGGTTGGCCACATCCCAGCCAGTCGGGCAAGTCCGTAGTGAGGATTCATGTCCCAGATCAAGCCAGGGAGCCAGTTCAGCAAGGACAAGTCAAGGCCAAGGAAATGCAAGGCACAGGCACAGCTATCCCTAAGCAGGGACCAAGGATGTAAATCATCATCCAGGCAAGGGGAGGCTCATCTCATCTCGTCCCTACTTCTTTGTTTTCCCAGTGGTTTGATCCAAGGTTACATGGCTGCACCACATCAGAGAAAACTTTGAAAAGGGTCAGCTAAATCCCAGAGAGGGCTGTTATGAGGTTGCAAAGGATGAGTACAAAGAAAAATAGTTCAGGGCGGTTAGATCCTGCTGCACTCGGGGCCCTGTGAAAGAGTATGGTCAAAAGCAAAAAATCATGAAAATTGTTTCAGGTTTCACTGGGGTATCCTAGTGACAGTCCAAACTGGAGACTGTAAGCAACTTGTTTGGATAAAAGATATATATTAAAACCAGTGTGTGACTTCTCTTTGAGTCCATGATATTTTGAATTGTAGCATTCAACTTCTGGGGAAAAAAGCCCTGAAGATTTCTAGCTAAATATTCCCTATTGGCAGTTTCCATGATGTGCTACTGTTGTGCAGTATGAGAAATATACTTTTGTCATCTTTTACCACTTCTCCTATAGATTATGTTTCCTGACTGGACTATACCTCCCACCACACAGTTGCTGTGTTTGCTGAACTGCTGCAGACTGCCACAGACATCTCCAGCCACGATACTTTATCAGAAATGTTAGTTATCAGTAAAAGCCAGCATACGAGGAAGGAGACTATATATGGACAACTATAGCTCTCATGAGAAACGAGAGTAAAACTTCCTAATCAAGTTGTTTGAGAAGTCAGCTTTTGTCATTATAGGTTTGAATAAACAAGAGGCATTTTTATTACACAGATTTTTTTTTTTAAACAAGCCTTAATTTCCTTCATAAAGCTTCTTTCTTCTCCCTCAGTTACACAAACATGACATATATATGCCTCACCTCGTTAAAAGAACATTTGCCATTGGAAGACATTTTATGAGCCAATTTATCAGGTGATTCTTAAAATAAATCAAAACTTATTTAATTTCTACCTATTATTATAGCCAAAATTTTTACCTCTGTCTAGAAAATAACAGAACAGGGTTAGCATCAGTATACATGAGGCTGGGCAGCTCTCTGGCTGTTCCCACGTCATGGAAGAACATCCCAGTAGATGGGCATAGCATGAAGAGATACAGCCTCCACAGACAGCCTGGTAAATATTTGAGGGACATGTCGAGCTTTTCCCTTGCAACAGTACTGCCTGCTCATGAAAATTTTTAAGAATAGAAAGAAGAATGGATCAAACAGCAGTTTGTAAAGCATAGATAGTGACAAAAAGATCATAGCTGTGCTGCATCTTCCAGTGTGGCTTATGTGGGTATGTAAATGCAATCAGACACAGATCATATGCTGGGTGAAACCAAGCCTCTGAATTACTAGGTATTTTCATCTCTGTACTTTACAGAATTATATTCTAACTGGGCTTGTCATTATAGAACAGCTGAATCCTAGATTTATCTTTCATTTAGTCTCTCATACAGGGTTTAATTTCCTGGCAGTTCAAGTTCCTTGCGACACTGTTTCTGTCTTCTCTTTTTAGTTGCTTTAATTTTATGTTGAATGTTTTCAGTATTCAGATAATAACGAGTAATAAGAAAGTCACCTTGTTGAATGAGACTGACAAGAATCATCAAGATAATGACTGACTACTGTAGGAAACATACAACTTAATTTCTGACTTCTTTAGGTCTATCTGACATTAATATTCATCACTTAGCTATTGTAAAAATTCAGGGTTAAGTTCAAGAGGAAGAGAACATTACCTTGGCAGTGCACATGCACTATCAGGTAAACTGGATTCAGTTTCAAGATAACTCTGAACTATCCTTTGGAAGAGCAGACAAACACTGAAGGAATTAAAATATTAGAATTATGTATCTTTTTTTTTCCACATGGGGTCAGAGTCATGAGTAACATTGTCTATGGTTAATATTAACCAACCCTTCCCCTAAAACACTGTTTTAATTTGCTTTGCTGAACTTGAACCACTCAATTTGATAATTCCATGCAGAATGACTGTGCCCCAGGCTGAAACGTCTTTGAAAATGTCAATTAAAACAGTTCAGATGTTTCTGAGAACAAGATCAGAGAAGAAAAATGTATTGTTTTGCCCTTGCTGAAACAGTCAATACAATTGTTTTGTGAAGATACTGTACAATCTCTCTGTTTCAAAGCATGAGTTTGAACTCCAGTCATAATAAGCCCTCTCCTAGTGAAAATAAACTAAAATCTGGATCAATTGCATATCTCTGAAAACTACATTTTTCTCACATTTTCAATATAAATAGGTAGAATTTGGCAACTGAATTCCCAAAGACAGCATTTACATTTTTCTGAAGGTCCATTCCAGGGCAGAAGGTACAAAACAGGAATATATACAACATTCTTTCTCTTAATTTCAAGAGGCTATTATGGCTTCAGAAACAGAAAATGTGAGCTCTGAATGGGTGTAAAGATTGTACCATAACGCAAAGACATATGACTTAAGAGATTCAAGTTTAGGTTGCACAGGTAAGGCTGCACAGGCAACTATGGAGTTAACTGCCTTAAGGGTTAATGGTTACTGAATGATAATTTTGCTTCTTTAGTATCTTTGTTTACTTGGTTATGCTTATTTTAATACAGTTATATATCACCAGCATGCTATACATACACACACATATGGGTATGAAAATTGTTATTATTGGTGGCAACGTATAAAGCGAGAGTACCTTACATCTTTATGACACTGAGAAAAACAACAGCTGCCTAATCTGTACAAAGAGAAGAATGAGATGAAAAGAAGCTAAGAGGAAGAAAGAAAATATAATTTGATTCTATAATCTTTTCTCTTGGAAGTTTCTCTTGGACATGAAAAGCAGTTTTCATTTTTTGCACCAGGATGATATCAGTCATATAATTCTGACCACAGTTCCATTGGTTTGCCAGCAACAGTTCAGCAAGAGAGCATAGCAATGAATTGAATTTTAGTCTCTTAGTTAAAAAGACGTTCCAATGGCCTGAAAATTAGGGTCACCAATAGAAAAAGCAGCTGATTCCCTTAACTTGTACTGTTTCACCAAACGTTTGTTTAGATTCAAAAGTGTTTGCCTTTTCACCTGCTTCCTATTTTAAGCCTCTACTTTTCTCTTTTTGCGCTAGGCAAGCTTTCAGGCAGAGGTAATTTTATAAAATGTTTGATTTTATTTTTTTCTCTGTATGAGATCTTTAAAGACTTTGGTATTTTGCTAACTTGCTACATATTAAATTTCTTCTATTCTTTTTCACTTACAATTGTTCTGTAATCAATTAATCATTTTTTTCTTTTGCTCTCAAGCAATAGTTATTCTACTAGATATAATAATTCTTCTTTAGAACCTTTTATTGCTCTTTCATTTCTTAAAAGGACCACAATAGAATAAATGCATGAGGAATATTTGAAATTCCATTAAAAATAGCAATATTCCACAGTCCATTTACTAGAAAAAATAATGATTAATAGTGTTTAATTTCCTTTATATTTTCTAGTCTTTTCTTTTTGTTTTATTTTTGGAAAATAAATCTTTAATATCTGTACAGAATGCACAATTAATAGGACACATGATTCTTGTCATGGCAAGGCCTATGCCTATTTAAAATTTTGAACATATATCTGAACAGTGAGATATTCATTGGAAAAGCTTATTTTGTGTGGTCTAATTTTTTCTGTACATGCTGTGCAAAGCATTTCAGGGGTTTGACATTAAAGTGTGTGGTTACTGATGAAATAGTCTTCCCTTGAACTTTCATCAGAAGGTTTTATAAGAATAAGAAGTTAAGGGGGCAATTATCCAGCACTTTTTAATGTCTCTTCATTTTTGTTGTCCAGTAAATGTGAAAGAATGTGAGGACCGTGAGCAGAATGATTGGGTGATTTGAACATACACTTTATTAGGAACTCCAGAAGTATCTGTTCTTTCGCTTTCATCTCCTCGTGCCCCTTGTAAGAACAAAAATGTTCTTGTCATGCGTGAGACGTAACTTGGCCCTCATGAGACTGGGTAATGGCTGGACAACCTTTTGTGTTATATTTGCAGATGTGCAAGGTACATCAGAAAATACTGTGGGCAAAACTCTGTGGCCATATATTTTGCTGAAAAAAAATCTATCTGCCATCACTATGCCAATAATATCCATGATGTGGACTCAGTTGCATCAGCAGAAAATAAGTTTTATTACAATAATTTATGTTGTTGATGGTGACAATGAATAGAAGAGGAAAGAAAAGTCCTTTTGTCATCTGATGCTTTGTCTATGTTTGTGGTAAACTCCACTATGACAGCAGTTTCTGCAGTGTAGATAATCTCTAGAGAAGCTTTTTGTAGCCTCATGCATAGACACATTAATTGTTTTAATTAAACTATTGATTTTAAGCTTATATGTTAAGTACCATGTACCTTGATCCACAGTTCTGCAACAATGACAGAAATATGTTACATTAAGACTACTAGTCAGGCAGTCAGATGGCTTTTTCAAGTAAATATAATTTATTGGTAACTTTATTTATAAGAAAAATCTAACAGGACCTCAGCTGACAAAAGAGAGAGACAAAGCATAGACAGCCGCCATTTGGATTACCTGTACTACCTGGGGGGAGCCACCTAGGCAAGTGCAATAGGATGTCAGCTGAGGGTTGTTGTGGGAAATTGGCTACTGAGAAGGGTAACATAGATATGATCCAGCTGGCCGAGCAGGAGCTTGGGAAACATCGGACCCAGTTCCTGTGACTGCTAATTGGCAAGGGCACCCTGACCCTGACTGCAGGTGCTACATGGTAATGAGAAGCCTGTGATTACTCAGGCATGGGAAAAGAGGGAGTAGTTGCATGGGAGAAGAAGAGGTAGCTAGCCACAGATAAGGAGCTAAGGGCTGGAGTGATGAACCAATCAGAATGCTGTGTTGTTGGAACACATATAACTAATTATAGCAGAGTATATATGAAACATGTAGTAGCCAATTATAGTAGAGTAAACATGGAATATGTTTTAGCCCATTATAAAAGACAGCTGTGCTATTCAATAAACGAAGCTTGCTGATTGCTCATATTGAGCGTCCATGTCTTCCCCCGTCGCAACAGGTTGTCGTGGGGTTTCACCAAAATGCCACCTCTTGCACCTGTTTGTCTGTCATTCACCTAATCCATATCATTTATATCAATTCATTGTGTGATGTACAGCATTAAGTTTAAACATTATTTAATTTACTATATATAAATTAATTTCTTATTTTAGTTAGAGCAGGCATTGGAATAATTTGATCAAATGTAGGGAACTACAGTGTAAAACCTTCAGAGAATCATTCAACTGACGAGCTTTGGGTGTCAAATTTTGAAGATAACCAGACAACTCAAAGGGCCATTATCACTTCATAGACTATAGTGCAAGTCTTGGGTATTCAGCCTTGAAATAGATTATTTACACCACAGACAAGCACTAGGATTTATCTGACTTATTGTGGGTTTCTCATATGAATATTTCTACATCTGTACTTGTCCTTTTAGACATTTTTTGCAGTCTATGGAGATGCTGTCAGCATACTTAACTAAATCTACAGTGCAATGAATCTCATCCTAAAGTAGATGCTTACATTTAGTCAAACTTAGCCTTTAACTAAAATGTAGACATTGAAAACTAGGGGCTCAAATCCTTTTCCCACCATATAGAATGTTACATCAGGACATGGGGTAGTCAGCCTCCTAATATTTGAAAGATGTGTAAGAAATATTTCCTCATGTCAATGACCAGTGGTTGCGCTCTGGGAGGGAACAGATGACCAATGAACAAAAAAAATTCATTCAGAATTTTTCAAATTACATGAGAATTTCATTTTGTCTTTAACTAATAAGCATTCCTACCCCTTATTTTGCATTCACTAAAATCCTTTGCTGAGATGTTTGCGTGTGCTGCAAAGAAGAGTGAAAGACTGGAGAACAATTTTTTTTTTTTTTTTCTGGTGAAAACAAAAATATTTTCTTGGAATTGTAATCAAAAGAAGGCGAATTCATTTGATAAATACTTTTCTACTAAATTGCATTGGTGGAAATATTTAGATAGCAGTTTAGCAACTTTTAACAATAGAAGCAAATGTCATTTAAAGGAAGCTAAAGCATAGAATCAACTAAGAATTTTAAATGCCCTTTATTCCAATGAGAGTCATTACAAAGGTGAAACCATTGGGGGATCATTTATGAGACAGAGATATTTTTTCTCTTACATTGAAGAGTGGGCTGACCTCAAAAACCAGGTGAACTATTTTAACAATTATTGCAGTTTGAGCTGGCTGATAATTTTAATCAGAAAATATTTATTCAAAACCTGATTTTTTTTTCTTTGTTAGAACACCTCTTTTTCAGTGAATGTTCATGGAAAATAAGAGATTCACTGCTAGCATATCTAGCATAATTTGTATTCTGAATGACATCTTCATTTTTGTTTTATAACCTCGGAAACATGTCAAATTTAACTCTGGCTGCCCTACCACATACATGAATGGTCAAACCATTTATCTGCTTGCTTGTGCTGTTATTTTATATTCCCCATTGAAAATTCATTCTCAATTATTGATTAGATCAGTGAAAGTGATCTTATGACCTTATGATCTACCAAATGGTTAAGGCATTCATGATAGGCATTTCAGGATCCACTACAAATTTATTGTAGACAACTATAATGAACCTAGGGTAGTTACAGGGCTGAAACTTATAACTGAGTTATTAAAGTACTTATTTGCAAACTAAAAAAAATCTCTGGTACCACTTGCAATGTCAGTGATCAACTAGAAGTCTGTTCTCATATATAGTTCGTGGGGTTTTTTTAATTTCAGCAAGTTTTGTAAGGAGGGAAAACCACTTCCCAGCCTACTCTAGTCAAAACTTTAATGTTTTAATTTGGTGAAAGAGTACTACACAAAACCACAGGAGAGTTAACTCAAGCAAGTAAAAGCCCTAGGCTATATTCCTCCTACTTATGTGAATGCCTCGAAAATGAAGTAGTCTAATAATTTTACTGCTTTTTATTTCACTTTCTGAACCTCACAGTATTATCACTTGAATACAGTGAGGATGCTCCCATGAGAAATATCAGAAATTTCTTGTAGGACTCCACAACCCTTGGAGCAAAAATTATTTTTGCATTGAAATTAACTCATGGAAAATTGCATAGTTTTGCATGTTTTGAACAGAAACATGAATGTCTTAGAGAAAAAGAAAATCCCAATTACCCAAAGTAACTCTGGAATATGTCCATTTACACTTCACTCCATTTATATAATTCAATGGGAAAGCTAACAAACAGCTAATCTACAGAGAGAACAGGTCTGTTCTTACAGAAATACGATAAAGAAATGACTAGTACTAACAACAAATACATTGATTGAAACTTTCATATTTTCAGACTTGGCTATGCAGCACAGCATTGCTTTGGGCTGCAACAATGGTCCAGCCAGCCTTGTGGATGGGAATACAAAATCCCACTGAGTTTCTGACACAGAATTTTCCTGGAGGACCGAAAGTAGGAAACTAAAACACACTATCGGCCTTTGACAACCAGCCTGAAGGAGGCAGGAACCTAGTGCTAATGCCAAAGATAAACCTAAGTGATTAAAGATTGCAATTTTAATTGGAGAAAAGAGACCTTTCTTCACATGTAGCAAGTAGCAAGCACATAAGCTTGCCCACTTTTTAAATTTGTCATATTACCATCACTAAGCCCTTTATATCTCTTGACATAGCTTGTTAGTGACAACCCTGTGGAAATAGTTAAGGTACAATGTGTGTCCTCCCATGGATTTAGGCAGAACAGTCTGCTTTCTCTTTATACAGCTTGTGTAAGGAACAGGGAAACTCATTATTTCTTCTCTTTTCCCTTTCTTTCCAAAGTGTAATAGCCATGAAATGGAGAATTAGAGCTTAGCTTTTACCAGACAACACTTAAGTATTTTGCCAGTATAATTATGCTGGGATTATATTTAACCATATTGATTGCAATGGTTTGGCAAGCACAAGAAACTATACTGGCCAAAGCATAAAATGATGTGATAATTATATCTGTTTCATGAATTTGCCTAGGAAAAGAAGGCCGATAAAGATACATGCCCTTTCTTATGCTGATATATCAGAAAAGCTTCTAGGCTCTCTTCAAAGGAAAAAGGCAATGTTTCAAAGCAGGCAGTATTCCTTTCAGTGAGTTATATTTTAGGGTCAACAGTGCAATCCAGTATGAATCTGCATGAGGCACTCATAGAACAGGTAAGATACTTGCTTAGAAACACACGCGGGAAAGGCTGAGGAATTACCACTATTCAACCATGGAAGGAAGGAAACGAGAAAGGGAGGGAAGGAGGACAGGAGGAAGAAAGGGTTTATCACACAATATTGTTATGTGAAGATATACTTTTTCTTTACCCCAGAGAACCCAAGGTACCCAAGACTATTTTTTGAGAAAAAAGGGTTTCTCCACTTCCTTTCAATTTTGTTCTTCAAGAAAAAAATCCCACTCAGGATATTTTTAGAGTACTACTATCCATCTTAACCTTTAGAGATGCTTACACTCCCTTAGTGACCCCATTTAACCAGCTTTTTAACTCGTGTTACCTCCTGCAAAAAACAGCTGGTGGGTTCACTTGCAGAGTAATAAGTGCTGTCTCCCAGCCTGCAAGAGACTGATTGAAAGAGATTACCTCCCAACAGCGCTTGTTAACTATGATTGACATATCAATATGATACACGTTTATATTTTCAACCCTGTTGACCGCCAATTCCAGATAGAAAGACATTTTGGAGACACTGAAAATTACTAATATAAATACTTTCTGTAAAGATTGCTATGAGCCTTTATGTGTCTCAGCATTATCATTTTCCTCTCATTTGCCTTTCGCTCTTTTGCTAGAAATCAGTATGTAATGGAGAAACATGTCCTATTATTCCCAAGATTCCTCCATCTTAAAGGATGTTTTAACTGCCCTTTTAAAATGACCAAAGCAAGGTTTTGTTGTTGTCAGTTTTGTTTTAATGCACCAAGTTCAAAATCCGTCCAAGTATTGATCAGTCAATAAATGAAATATGTGAGACAGGATGGTTACCCAATTCACTTTAGTACATTCTGACAGATGATATCGATAAATAAGTCAAACAGAACAAAGGTGCAGGTAACTGTTCAGTCCAAAGCCTGTGTAATATGATGACCATATTTTAAGAGGGAAATTTACCTAACACCATCCCCAACAGCCTTACAACAAATGGTAATCTTTCAAATTGCTCTTAAAATAGCAAAGCTTGTTTACTAGCTGGCAACTATGCATTGTATTTGGGAAATAGGATTAGTGTTCTTGATGACAAATCTGTATTATATAAACTACCATCCCCAGAGCCAGTAGTCTGCACTTTTAGCTGAAATTTATTGGCAATTTCAGCTTAAAGGCTGAAGCCGAGAAGGCTGCACTTCTGTCACGTGTTTCTGCAAAGAGAGCTCCTTGCTCGTTACCAATTTCTGATCCTGAAAATCCATTAACTCCCGGCAGCAGGAAAAAAAAAAAAACAAAAAAAACCGTGCCTTGTAAAATGTTACAGGTGTAGTCGTGTGAGTCAGTTAACATTTAAAACAGCCAGGATACATATGCAGGAGGAGTTGGAGAATTCCCACTTCACTCCTCTTACACTTACGCACAAATGGTAAGATCCAAAGTTCACACTCAGTTGCCACCTAATCCTAGAGGCACACCAGGTATTTCAGGTTTTTTCCTTCTATTTAACCTCTCTCCGTGCCTGAAAGCCAGCCTGCCCAGGATGGCTGGCATGCTCGAGGCAATAACTAGTTTTCACAAGACCTCTGAAGGAGAAGCTACTGGTCCCACCGGTGCTTTGCTTTACCCAGTGGTACAGTGCATAGCAGATGCTTGCCCCAGAGTAGAGGAGTGTGAGCTCATATCTGTTTCCCAGAAGGTTTCCCTCAGCTCTGTACTAGAGGCTGTACAGGACAAGAAGCAAAGCGAGGTTTGAGTCCTCTGCTGGAACTATTCCTTTCAGCTTGGAATAACTGGAGACCAGATAGACCTTTCCTTGGGACATTCACCTACTTCACTACAAACCCTGGTTCCTGTTTGGAAGAATATTTCTGGGGCTCTTTCCAGTCACTGTTTAATGGAAAACGCACAGTCCCTGAATCACGGCCTGGAAAGCTCCCCTTTAGCTGAAAGGCTAATCCCCAACCACCCATATGTGAACTCTTGCTTATTTTTGTCCCGTCTCTCTGGTCTAGTGTAGTATAGATTTTTTGATGTACAGTGGAAGAGATTCAACAAAAAGAGCAGCAGTCCCCTTTTATCCCTAATCTTGTGGCCACGTGACTCTCCCAGGGTAGGAACTTGAGTCCCCTCAGGCAGAAAAGACACTGAGCTCAGGTGGTCAGATAGTGAGAAGGTATTTAGTCCAGTATCCAAAAAAGCTACTTAAAGAGAACAACAGAGTTCCCTTTTCCAGTCTGCTTGGGAGGTGGGCTTAATTTAAAAAAAAAAAAAAAAAAAAGAAAAAAGAGTGACTTTCTTTCTGTTTCCTTTGGCTCAGGTGATAATTTTCAGAACTTGAATTGTGGTTACGGAATAGAAGAAAGTGGACAGATTATCTCGAAACAGTAACCAAACACCATCCCCCAAAAAAACCCAAACACACAAACAAACAAAAAAAAAAAACAAAAACAAAAAGAGAGAGGAAGTGTATGAGAATTTTGTTTTAACCTGCTACTCTTTTTTTTTTTTTTCCTCAGAAAGAATGAATCATTACTCAGACTGTAGGAAAACCTGAGTTAAGGAAATATTTTGTTCAGTGGGAGACTATTTCATCAATAGGCCAGAGGAAATCAAGTAGATGTTGACCCAGCTGCTACTGAAGCCTGCAAGCTCTTTGAATATTTCCTACAATTACACAAATCTCATTTGAGGAGCTACAGATTTGAAAGCAAGAGCTAAATCCTCTAAAGAATATTTCCCCAGAGGTATTTCTTTCTAATAGAAGTTATTCCTTCAGATGTTTGGGTTGGGGGGAAGGGGGGGGTTGATTTTTTTTTTTCCACTTGGGTTTACTCCAGAGAAGTTTGGGGTTTTGCACAAAAGAAATGCTCCAGATCAAAATATTGCTGACCAGAGATGAGAGCTAATATTATTCCATAGCCTTTCCATGTTTTTCAAGATGTTCATTTCCATGATGCTGAGATCTGATATATTGTATTCCATTTCTTAAGAAGCAGCAAAGCTTTCAAGGAAGCAGCCACACAGGGACTGAAATTGTTCAGATACAGGCGAAATAAAATCTCCTTGCAAAAATAATTTAAATTGGCCTGCACACAGCTGTATGTGAGTGATTTTAGTTAGAAAGAATAGGTTAGTCTCAAGGGGAAAATAAGTCTCACAGGTTTGCTGCTTCTCATTCAGATGCGCTGTTCCACATCTGTAGTTATTCTATATTCTGGTGTATGACTTATGTATATTCACTGATAATTTTCCTTAAATAATTTAAAACATAACCATAGAAGCATATTTGCCAAAAAGGGTGTTATTGTATAATAAGGAAGACTGGAATACATTTTCTGAAAAATGGGTCAAGTCACGTTGCTTATTGATATTTCACTGATTCTGTGAACCTGGAGGGATTGGTAATAGAAAGGCTGATGGGCATGAATGCAGGGTGAATGGGGATGTCTGCATGCAGAGGCATCAGAATGGATAGGATAGGGCTCAAAGCTCATTAGCAGGGACAGGGGGCTCTGAATGGCCTCTGTTAGTGGCTTCAGATCAGCCATCCACCATCCATCATCAGGACCTCAGCAGAAAAAGGGGAGGTAACCTGCATGCAGTCACCAACCTAGGAGAAACCCAGCAGACACAAGGCGCACTTGACGATTCATGCCCCTTTTCCACCACATCATCACCATCACAATGGATCCTGGACTTCACATCTGGACAAGCCTCAAGGTGCCTGACTGTTGGACAGGCCTCTTGGATGGCGCACATCCTGGTGATAGTGAGTATTGGACTGCGAGAAAGTGAGGGTAACTGAATGAAAGCTAGTTTGTTTTCAGATTTTATTTTAAATAAAATCACCTTCCTCTCCTATGACATGTGGCACAGATATTTCCTACATTGCTGATACACTGGGGCAATAGTATTTCCTACAAACCCTGTGGTACATAACCATGCTGTAATGGTATAAATCACAAACACGGAGAGGCTTCACAGAATTCTTGCCTTGACAGAGCACTTGACATCGGTTTCTGAACTGTATAGGAGCAACTCCAGCTCTGCAGAAAGGCATACAGACTTCTCCCACTAAAGACAGAAAAGTGTTTCTCCCTGATAAACCAAGAACTGAAGGACTGTGAAATGCTCAACAAAATACATTGGGGAAATAGGAATTCTAAAGTAAAAGAATTATAATAACGGTTACAGTATAGATAATTTTCCTGTTCAATATTCACACACTTTCAACCAGTGTTCTGAACAATTTTGTAAGACAATTAAGGATTTTTTAACAATTTAATCCTACAAATAGGAATCTCCTGAGGGAGAGGTTATGTAACAGAGAGGATGACACCTGTTAGGGACCCTGTTGGAGAGAATTAGGTCTTACTCCTCTAGTTTCAAATCTGAACTCAGCCCACAAAGACTTTGCCTGTCCCTAAACAGAAGATATACCTCCAAAGCATGAGGATTTCTTTCCCCAGGCTCCTCACCTACTTTGTAGGTCAGTTGTACCAAAGATGTGCTAAGTGCTATTTCTCTGGGTAAGTGGTGGCTACAGTGTTTGGAGTTTTCCAAACCTAACTGGCCTAATAAATAGTATATTATTGACAAATGTTGGTCTTTAAAGAAAATGTTTCTTTGTGGTCTTTGAAGCATTTTTGTTAAATGGATTAAGTTAAGCTAATGACAGATTTGACACACTGTAACAGTGTGTAAAAAGATTTTTTTTTTCTGTATAAAGCAGAACCTTTTGTATTGAAAAAAAATTGCAAGAACATCTAGTCTTTCAATACCTGAAATAAAATCAAGATGTTACACATTTACTCAGGAGGATTGCAGTTTGTTTCCTGTTCAGATTTCTTTTTTTTCAGCTTTCATGAACATGAAATGTTTAGAAAATTCTTTTAGGTTTCTACTAGGGTCTGCACCTTTTTCTGAGGCTTCGGCCACATTGCCACCAGAGCATTAAACCTCAACTCAAATAATCCTTCTAATTATAACACAGAAAATCCTCATTTTTTTTATTTTTTTTTTTAACCTATTAAAGACACGTAACATTATAATTTTTAAAACGACTTCGCATACAGGCTAGGCACTAAGAAAGAAAAATCAGAATCTACTCAGGAGATATTTATCTTCCAGGGCACCTGCAAAGCCCAATCTATACCAAATGCTTCTCTCTCATAGTGTAGCAAGCAGGGAAAGGAGGATTAACTCTGATGCGACAGAACAGAAGTTAAAATCATACCACCATTTTATTTCCCACTGAATGTCTTCTTCACTGTAGTTCAGGCTATAATGTATTATATAGGTATCTAACACAGACTTGAGAAGAATCTTAGTCCCTAAACAATATTAGTACGAGCACTGTCCAAAAAAATGGGACTAAGTTCATGTGAAAAGAGAAAGAAGATGATTTAATCATCTAGGAGCAACTTTGTGGTGTTCTCAGGATTAACAACTCTGGGGACAGAAGCACCCCTATTGCATTAATAAATACATGTCTTAACACAAAGCAGTAAAAGTTAGTAAGTCTCAGAAAGGTATCAGGAATCCTTAACCAACCTACTTGTTCAATGTAGGTGAGATTGTAAGATCAAAATCAGATTCATGTCACAGCCAGGATGAAGAAAATGCTAGGCTTTTTGGATGGTAGGTTGGTTGTTTTTTGTTGTTGTAGTTTCTTTTTTGGTGTGGTTTTTTTTGTGAGTTTTTTTTTTTTCCAAATTCATATTTTCATGTTTGATATTTCAATTACACTTAGGTTTGCTTTCTCTAACAAAATAAGTCAGGTCAGCAGAGGTTGATGCAGTCTTGTACATGTGTAAACTCTGAAAGTGCATATACTAACGATGGCTGTGTTAGAAGAACATACTCCACTGAATATGAACACCCATGGATATTCCTAGAACATTTTAAACTACAGATGATGGCTAAATATTTCTCTTTTCCAATATATTTTGTTTGGTTTTGTTTTGTTGGGGTTTTTTTAATCAAATTTTAAATATAATCTGAATAGTCTGTCAATTCTTTCATGTTACACATATGATAAGACATACTGGTTGACATGAGAAAATGGTAAGTCAATATTTCTTGTCCTTTTCAGAAAGAATGCTTCAAGCATTTGAAATATTCATTAATAGCTTCGTAAGGGTGAGAAAACCTGCAATTACCCTCCATACTCATATTCCACATAATGCAGAATTTCTCCCAGAAACAGTTATTATCGCATTTATAGCACTTAAATTAACTTTATGGAGCCCAATAACATACAATTTTGTTAGGCTTAAGTTAAAGTAACTTAATAAACCTACCACCAAGGATTTTTGAGAATATTTTGACTAGTTTTGTCTCACCAGTTTCTGGAATGAGAAGAGTCTTGTGCTCTCATTTGGACTTCTGACAAAAGAGGTTATTTGAAAAGGCTTTTCTGGGAATGCTACTTGAAACCTAATAAACAGGGCAGCACAATGAATAGCAGAAATAAAAGTTTGTGTAGTCATTGAAAAGGCCTAAAGAAGGTTATGCTGCTGATCAGCTGATACCAAGAATAAATGTTTATGGCAGAGTAAGGAAAGGAAAACAACCAGTTTTCATTATGTTTTCTTTAGCTGAAAGAAGGGCTTAATCAACTAAGGGAATAAAATTTAAAATTGTAGAGAAAATCTACTAATTTATTTTTTTGTTTAGATTACTGATATTTCATTTCAGAATGTTTTCTAGTAATAGCTATATTATGGAGCCTCAGGTCTGCAACAACTCTGCAAGGCTGTCTGCTCTAATTAAATCTCACATGCTGTGGGACTTCTCAAATCCATGAGATATATATATAAAATACAAAAGAGGCAAAAGAGATGACAGTGAGATAGATGCCACAGATTTTATTTCTTTACATGGGGGAATGAAGACGAGATAATAATTCTGTGTGATCTGAATGTTTCAAAAAGTCTTAGTTTTGATTTAATTATGATAAAATGAAGTCTTTTGTATCAGCTATTTCATTATTTGTTTCCGCCTCATTTTCCAACATATTTTCTTCTTAATCAATGAAAAATTACAGTCTACCAAAGAAGGAATTGAATGATTGTAGAAATCTATTCTTTCAACAATAGTTTGGTATCTAAGAAAAGGGCAAAAATATTTGCATTTAGTTAATTGACCAGCTATCTGCATACGTGGTTCATTTGGTAAGCACTAATTTAGCTTACACAAAATTATTTGGTAAGTGTAACTTCAGGAATCTCATTCCTGGTTCTTAGGTGAGGTAACATGATGTTGCCTCCACATACATTACCACCCTATAGTGGAACACATTTATACTGCTTTACCTGGTGAAAGATTGGGGTGGGAGGAGGGTGTTTTTTTTTTTACTTTTGTCTTTAAGATTTAAAATGCTTGGTGTGATGCATAAAATTCCGTGTCACCTCTCTCTCTTTCTTTCTCTTATTTTCCTTTCAGTCATGTATCAAAAAGAGAGCAGGAGAATATTTTTTATCATCTCTACTTAAACTAAATTTATCTGGAACCCTTATAACATTAGTGAAAAGTAGAAAAAGACTGACTAGACTGACATTTGAAACTAGGATAGTTAAATCCATCCCAATAAGTAGAGGATAAATTTTTAACTTTTTTTTTTCTTTTTCTTTGTCCCCCTTGTGCAAATATCTGATATGACTCACTTCAGCAAAATTACATGAACTTGGATGTCTGCCTTTCCCAGTACATCCAATGTAAATGAGGTGAGAAGAGGAGCTGAGGGAATTCCCTGGTGTGATATATATTTTATGAAGGTATTGAATTTTTTTGCTTGTGTTTAAAAACTGCTTTGCTTAGCTTGAATAGCTTCTTCTTGGGTGAGGAAAGAGAGAAGGGGAGTGGGATGCACTGTACACTAATACACTGATTGTTTTAGATGAAGAAAGTTCCGTACCATATAGACCATTATTTTATTATTTGCACCGTAGTAGAGCCCAGAGGTCCAGTCAAGGATCAGTGGCCCATTTTTGTAATGAATAAAAAGACAGCCAGGATTGCTTCCAAAAGCAAGTAAAGACTTTTCCAGTTGTTGTTGGCAAAAGCCCACCTGTGTGCTTCCAGAATAATAAAATTCAAAGTTACTTCAGCGCATGTTACCTAGATCCAAGAGGTCAATAAGATTCGGGTTACTGGGAAAAGCCCTCTTTTGGCTTACAACTAAATAGTTTTCTACTGTCTAAATTCCCGTTGATGCTGCCTTTAACTTACTACCTTTTTCTGATTTTTGCTATTTGTATTTGTGACACTATATCACAAGATATAAAGCGTAATTCAACCCAGCATTTGGGGATGGGCTCTTCTTTTGCCTGAATTCTTGCAGCAACTCAAGATTATTAGAAAGTACCTCAGCAAAAATATTCCAGACATTAAATGATCATATTGCAGTTTATATCCATTTGTCACTAGAATTACTCTGTATGCAGTGCCTTAATCCCATTGAAATTGATAACAGGCTCTTTTCTGACTGAAATAGAAATACCCTATTTAAAAGAGCTAATTCTCAAAGCTGACCATAAATTCCTTCAGAGTGCATTGTAAGAAACTGGAAAAATTCAATCATGATTGATTATTCTGTGCCTTCTTTGGTGTTATAATATCAGAAGGAAAGAAGGAAAAACATCTTTTTTGGATACAAATAGATTAAAACCTAGCATAACTGAGAAAAGACATCATGGGATGCCTCTAGCCATGGTCTGGCTTTCCACTAACTCACTTTGCCTCAGGCAAAGTCTGCCTGGATGGATTTCTTTTCTCAGTCTTGAACCTGATACTGACAGACCCTAATTTGAGTTAGAGGTAGTTTTTGGTAAGAGAATTCAACTCCCAATATTCTTAGTTTGTAGAAAGGTTCTTCTGCACACAATTGCTTTTCAAAATTCATTGCTCCCCAGGGGAAAGAAAAAAGAAATTCACATTCATCATACATATCCCCCGAAGTTCACCAGATATTTCTCTAAGGCATTTCTCCATAAAATGCATCAAATCAACAGTATTCTGCTTCTGAAGTGTTGCCTTTTAGACTGGACCTCGTTGCTGTTTTCTGTATTATATATTGAGGAGGGGAAATGCTTCCGATTAATCCTAAAGACCAAATGAACTTTTAAATATATGTGAAGCACTCTCATATTTCTTTAGCAGCTTACACCACTTCTCTGTACTGTACCTATGGTTTAATTTCTTGGGAGTTCGTTTCATCCTAATAGAGTATCATTCTGAGTACAGAACCCTTTGAAATATCATTGGTGAGCAGATTGGAATGTGCCTGCATTTTTGCTTAGAAGGTCAATTAAATTGCAATTATAAACTTACATTTTAATATTTTGTAAATCACAGACCATAAAAACTTTTATTTATAGTGTAGTCATTTCAGATACTTGCTGGTTTAGTAGCATTTCACAGACACCACAGAAGATAGATAACTTGCACCATTAGTTTTAGAGGTCACTGCATCACTACTTGATTTCCACAGGGTTGAAAATACAGCCACAAAAAAATCTCCTGTGCTCATACATTCTTAAGTCAATATAATACAGTAGAGTTGATAAACAAATCAAAAATCAAACTGAGGAACTGCAGGCTATAATTCTGATGCAGTTCTTCATGGCTTTTTCCATTATTTGAGATTTCAGGCAACAGTCAGGTAATTGTGAAAGTGTTCATGAACTTTCAGATGTTCACCAAGACCTATGCTGCCGTAAATGTATGCCATAATCTTTCCATTTGTGCATTATTTCAAGTTATTGGTGATGTAATTCAGGCAGGCAGGCAGCAAAATGGCTACCATGTGACTCAGGAAACCTAAGTAGGTTGCCTGCTACTACTGAAGTAGGCATTTAATAAGCAGTTTGCACCCATTTTGCACCCTGAAAATTGTAACTTCATACTATTTTATGAATAGCAAGTATGTTGTAAGGAATTGAACTTGAGTTTTGAGCATCCTGCAAACACAAAAAAAAAATTCCTGCATGCAATACTTTCAGTAACTGATTCAGAGAGATTTTTCCTAATAATTTTCTATGTCTTTTCAACATAGCAGTCACACAGGACTCTATCGGATATAGCGTCTCTGTGTAACAAATTAATGTTGGCATGCATATGCTTGAAATGAAACTGATGTAAGGAAATTAATCCATTTCATTTTCACTAGAAAATCACACTAACTTTACAAGATTACATATAAGTCTTGGCAATAAACAAAACGAAATAAAAAGTCTGGTTTGATAGTCATTTGTTTGTTGTTATGGCAGTGATTAATGATCCAACAAGTTGCACAGGGATCCTGTGAATGCAAAATTATTGAGTCCTAACCCCTTACAGTTTAACAGAAAATCAGACACAAGGGAGACTGAGTTAGAAAATAGAGTCAGAGTAACAATGGAATTGGTGGTTTATATGAGGTTATTTATTTCTGTGATTTGGAAAAGACAGATTTGGATGTTTAAAAACTATCAGTCAAAGTATGTCAGGGAAAAACGTGCTAAATGGAAAGATGAGGAAACAGGAGAAAAGATGGAAGGAAATACAGAACATAAAGAACATGCTGAAATCAGGATTATTGAAAGCAGACAGGTAAACATCATGGAAGATAGAGTACACAGAACAAATAATGCAGAAACTGTTCAGATATATATGACTCAGTTACTTTTTAAATTATTTTCTCCAGCTTCAGACTGTAAATGAGGTTCAGCTTGACTAAATTATCTTTGAGGCTTCCTGATAAAGACCAAAAAGCTGGGAGGAAAAGGAAATGCTCATGTTTTCTTTTTTTTAAAAAAAAAATTCAATCAGACATTGAAAGCATTTCCAAATACATAAAGCCTATAGAATGCTGTTTCATGCACTATGAAAATCTGCTTCAGAGTATAGTGACAGTGGTGATCAGAATGATGCAAGCACTAAGAAGCAGTATTACAGAAAGATAAATGTTATTTGAAAACTGAGAGGCCTTAGGGAAGAGCTCCAAATGAAGCGTAAATCTTGACCCACTAAACCCAGTTTTCAAAAGACTTATCTACTGTCATTTTTCAAGCTTCCAGAAAAATGAAAGGAATCGGTTTTGCCAGCAGCAGATCAGTGGCAATCCTAGCTAAAAGATGACGTGCAGTCACTCCCATTTATGTAATCAAGTAGACAGGGCTTAGAAATGACCTGTAGAGGTTCCTGTGATTCTGAGGAGCCTGAAGAATCCACGTTACAGATGAAGATGGTGAAAGACTGCTTCAGCTTGTGTTGGCACTGGCACAGACCATGTTCAGCTCAGACTTATCGTTTGTAAGAAATGGACTTAAAAAAAGAATTGCAGAGGCACTCTATGTCTAAACCTGCCATTAAAGCTGTAGAGGATGTCTTCTCTGCCACAAGAGTGCAGCTGGATACAATGGTTAATGGGTGGTTTTGTCTAATATTTTACATATTGTCAGACTTCCCTGCTCTTGAATCCTGAAGTGTAACTTTAGATGATAACTCCTAACTGATTTTGAGGTTTTCCAACAGCAAATAACCATTATAGATTTCAGCAAACTCAAATCTTCTAAAGCTAGGGATTTGCCTGCAATATGCAGCATTTGCTAAACCCTATTGAATTAGCATCCAAAAAGAAAGAACAAAAGAAAAAAAAAAAAAGAAAGAAAGAAAAAGGTGTGTGAGGGAATTGATTTTGAACTGGACTGTCAGCATGGATTGTTTATATGCCATTAGCAAGAAACAACAACATGAGGAACATAGCTGATTTGGTTAACAATTACCCTCAAACAAACTTATCAACTTTCTGTCCTCATAACATGAATCTCTGAGCTCATTAAATGGACTCTCAGTTAACAATTAGTTACACTGCCAGTTTACGGTGTTAAACTGTGGCAGGCAAGATTGAACAATTAGCTCATTTTAAAGGAAAAATGGAGAATAAATTCCTAGTCTGTACACATGTATTATTCATAGCAAAGCAAATGACAGCAAAGAAACTGAACCAAGTGAATTCCTGAGATAAGGCAGCTCAACCTACAAGACCACAGTACCAATTGGCACAGGAGAACTTTCCAGACAGGAGGAAGAAAGAGGTTAATTTACATGTACAAACCTTGAAGTTTTACAAGCGGATTCAGTTCTTAAATCTGTGTGCTAGTGACCCAATTCATCAGATCCAGTGGGATTTTGCAACTGAACCTAGAGTTCCTTGGATCAGACCCCACTTGCGCAATTTTTTCTAAATTTGCCGTAGTTTCAAAGGTGCTTCCCCTTGGTATTTTTGGCATCTATGTTACTGCTTACTTATCTCTGTCAGCCTTTTTACCTGTCAATTTTGAAATACTTAGTAATAAATATTGTTTATTTTATCCATTAAATCTTGACTTTATGAAAAATTCATTCTTCCTTTTCTTTGGCATCAGTAATAAGTTGTCTGCTGAAGATCTACCTTAGCCACCTACTATTCATTCAAACTTTACCTTATTTTCTCAGTAAGGAGAGAAGATATAAAAATAATGAATCATTTAATAAATGTCAGGCATATAGTGTGTGTATGGTGCTTCAGAGGTATATTATTTGAACCCCATCTTTTGATTTTCTGACAGTATCACTTTCAGAGTGAGTGAATTTATTTCCTGCAGTTCCCAAGATAGAAAGGTACTCAGAAAAGCAAGTTCATTGATATTTTCTATTACTTTCCTTGATGAAAGTGAGAATGAAAACATAGGTGGGAACTCTTTGAACTACTCCAAGGGAAAAATCCAATTATTTGTAGGTTGCCAATTCAAAATAAATATTGAAGTGTCCTCTTGATGATTTCACTGAGATGTTCTAGAATCTTCCAGTCCTCAATATTGGGAAAATAAAAAAATTCAACAACTTATTTTTTCCTCTTAAAAAAAATGAAGGAAAAGAAAAAAGACAAAGGCTCCAAAATATTCTATGGAAAAGAAATGTTTTATAACATTTATTCTGAGCTAGTGAAATCAAGTTCTACAAAATGTAACTGAATCAGATGATTTTTCTACTGCTGAAAGGAGAATTAACAATGCATAATTTTATTATAAAAAAGATGATTCTGGGGATAAATTTCAGCAGTATGAAAGCTGTGAACTCCATATGTTAGTATTGACACAATGAACTGTTGCAGCGTATTGCAGAATTTTAACTTACAAATGATGAAACTATTTTCCATTAAGTTTTCCTGAAAGAGAAAAACATTCTGGTTACCATACTACTGTTTATTTGTCCCGTATTTGAAATCTAAGTGCAAAAGTAAATTTTATGGTAGAATAAAATAAAAGCATGTCTCATCAAAGACAAATTCTGCTATTCTGGGTTTTGCTGTAGTTGCATGATTATAAAAAACATTAATTATCTGGTGTCTGAGATCATTTAGCCCTTCAAAATTCTTTTCTTCTAGAGGCTTGCGACAGGACTTGCTATCGGGGGACTATTATCCCTTTCGAACATGAGAAATTAATTTAAGCATGTTGGTAATTTCTGTTCAAAGGATTCAATGACAGAGGGCAGATTGTTCCTTACTACAACCATATTCCATTAGAAAACCTGAGCAGAGAAATCTGGTTTCTTAAACATGGTGACGATTAAACAAGAAGAAATGTCTCCACTTCAGCTTTAGAATTCCATGCCTCTCATTCACCAGTACTTGATCCCAACCTCTGTTTCATGGCTTCCTTTTCAGGAGCAAGCTAAGGATTTCTTCTCTGCGTATTCTTGAATTTCTGGTTCTTTTCATACACGTTTTCTTTCACATAGGTCTGTAAGAAGACTCCAAAATAATCACTGTCCCTACATTTTTCTTGCTGTGGGAACTCTGAAAAAGCCTTTGCACCATTTTACTCCTTCACCAGGTTTGACTATTTTGGGTAGTAGTTTATGATATTTAAGCTTGTTATTCTTTAAAGAATTCAATCATTTTTATAGTTATTCTGAGTGAAGAAGAGTTGTTTTATCCACCAGCTTCATTGCAGTTAAACCGAATCACCATGATTGCAGAAACAATTCCAGAATAAAAGTATTATTTTAGTCATTCAAAGTCATAGAGCAGCCAGAGAGAAGAGTCTGAACCATGAGCACAAGCTCATCCCCCCAGCCCATGTGCCTGGCTGCCTTTGCCAGCTCTGTTATGGTGCAGCCATTTAACCTTGGATCAGACTGCTGAAACAGCTCTGTGAGAAAGAGTGGTGGGGAGCTTCACTGGAGGCTTTCCTCTTTGTGTTCAGAGGCACTTTGCTTGCCTTTGGCTCTTGCCTCAGCAGTGTTGTAGGACTGTTTGTGCCCGGTTATTTACTTTGCTAACCTTGGCTTGACCTGGGACCTCTCTTGTCACTGTAGACCTACCTGGGCATCTGGACTGTGGTGGCTGACCTTGGTCATCTTCACCAGACCTGGTCTGCTTTTTGTACATGGATACTGTAGGACTGTGTCCTCTGTCAGTGCAGATACTGTCCTGTTTGCCTTGCTATTACTTTTGGCTCCTGGCTTGCTCTTCTTTGCAGAGCAGTCACCCCTTGTCCTGACAACAAGGGTTAAAGCACAAATACACACATACGTGTGTATTTTTAACATGTCTTTTTAAAAACAAAGTATGTCTGAAATATATTGACTCAGGACAGACCTGCCTGGTCTCTTTATGTATGGTCACACCCAAAAAAGGTGTAGTAGTAGCTTTTGTCTTGTTGTGGCTAAGATGGAAAGAGTTATGAAGCAGAAATACTTGAACAATAAGTTTAAGTCTCCATCTTTCACTCTGACAGAGGCCATCTCAGCATTCAAGGCTTCTAGATGACTGAAATCCCAGTCCCGCACTGCTTAACAGAAGCTACATGCAGCAATAAAAAAATTGGCAAAGGTGCTAGGAAATCCATCTGTAAAGAGGTAAAAAAAGATGAATGTTGTAAAGGTTTGCTGAAGTAGACCACTTTTTTGGGACATCTGGGAGGTTATATCTGAATCAGGAAAACATAAATGAGCACTTAGTATTTCACTGTCACTATGGAGTCTAACAAAACTATTCACTGAGCTCTGCACAACTGGTAAAGAAAGCTTTTCAAAATGTCACCCTACATCTGACAGTGATATAAAAATGGAGTCCCAATTAGTTCAGCATGTTTTCTAATAAACAAGATATCTGAGTACTCCCAGTGGAGGAGTACCATTCCATTCCCCTCTATGCCTCATCTCTTCATGAAGTAACATTTCTCCTAATGAAAGGAAGTATTGTTCATAATTTACTATGTGTCTGACATCAGGGGTGAAATAATTTAAATCAGGGAATTGGCAAAGAAGTTTTAAAATCTAGAGACAACACGAAATGCAGTAAACAGTGAATAATAAAAATTTATCTCAGCAGCCTTTGAAAGCAGGTTATTTTCAGAGAACAGCACCAATAAGAATGAGAAACTGTGACCACTACAAGCATTGAAAACATTTGCACATATGCATTAAATAAAAATCATGTAATTATTTAATAACTCAAATTAAACATTAATGGAAAGATGGCAGTATCACAAGAAAAGAATTCATAATATTTAACTCTTCAAAACTAGTACATTGCCATTTTATTTTCATTCATGGTAAAGCAATTAATCATGCTTCAGTTCTGGATTCAAAATCCTAATCTTTATTACGCAAATACAGACAATAAGTATCCTACTAACAGCTTTTAGTTTGCATAGTGCAACTTAGAGAGCTGCAAAGAATCAAAATGTATCTTATTAATGGTAAAATTGTCCAGACTAGACTTTATGATCTAATAGTTCAAAGCCATTGTACTGCTGACTGTCTCAATAACTCAGCAACAGCTGCTGGAAGCCCAAGATTTAACTAGTGAGTTTTAAATATTGGTATAAAAAGTGACTTTAGGACTCCAAGTTGTGTGTGTGTTTAAAAACAAGCTTTCACAAACCATGTACATAGTTTTCCTTCACTTGGTCCTCTTCACAGCATGGCTTGAAAATGTCTTTATCTGGTTGCTAAATATGTTTTCCTAAGTGTTTAGGTCAACATTTATTTAATTCTGATTTATTCAATAGTTCTTAGGTACAACAAATTTCCTTTTTCTACTCCAGACCTATATAGTAGATAGATTATTGGTCTATGTTCTCACCTTTGCAGTTCCATGTGTTAAAAGTAGGCTGAAGATATGGTTATATTTTGCCGTTACCAAATCTATCAAGAACTCAGGTGACAACAATTTAAATCTTTAGTAAAATTTTTAAAACAATGTTTTGCTAAGAGTTTTCTTTCAATATCTTCCTTGTTACAGATACCTGATGAATTAGAGCTTAAATAAAAAGACCTACTAGTTACCCTACATTACACTGCTACACTGCCACATGTAGACAGCTCTAATAGATCTTTCATGAGGAGCGTTCAGGTGTGGTGTCCTAGACTATTGTGACTCATCAACACCAAGGCTGCAGTTCCCAGGCCCTATGTTGTCTCCAAACAGCCTGACAGCTGCTGCACTATGCCACATCCCAGGAGTCATGGATACACCAAAAGCTCTCTCAATACGAGCAGTGATGACCTCCTCTTACTTATTGCACTTTCAGTTTGCCTGAGCCGTATGTGATGTGTACTGTGCCAGGGTTTCAGCTCACGTAGCCTTTCAGCATGCATATCAACCTCACTACGTGACCTTGCTGCAACAGGCAGAGCTTGTGACACAGGGCGAGACGAAAGAAGAAACAAAAGGCTTCAGAATGCTCTGCATAAGCACATTGTTGCAGCACCATGAATCAGTGTCAGTGAGGTCACCATGTTCATCGCCTTTGGAGATGTCTGCCAGCCATATATGCACCTAGCAGGACTGGGTGCCATATAGAGCATACAAACAGTACTATCACGCTCTGTAAACAGGGAGCATAACTGAATCAGAGCTGCAGATACACATAGTACATACTTCCATGAGTGAAAATCCCCCAGACTTCCATTATTATTGCAGTTAGTACAGCTAACAGGCACCAGGGCAAGTTCAGTAGACAAACCTCAGTTCTGCTGTCCATATGTACGATGTTCATCTCCTTTGCAACTTTGGTATATACCTGTTGGTAATATGAACATACTTGTCCCCCTTCTGCATGAATTATTTGTAATTTATTTATATCATAACTGTTCCTATTTTAAGTCGGCTGTTCCATTCAGGTCCTGCTGTTACACTGTGCGTAGCTTTACTTTGAAAACCCATGGGGAATTCAACCATGTCTAGTATTCCCACTCGTTTTCCACCAAAATTGTAAGAGAACCTTCATGTCTACTATTAAAGGTTTGTCAACCATGTTGCAAGGGCTTGTGAGACATATCATGCCTGACAAATCCAACCACCATTCAGTGTGGATACAAATAAGTCATAACACAAGAACCTATGGTGTACACGGGTGGGGATAGCTCTTGGAAACAACCTACACAAACACTGACCTGGCCTGTCACCACCACAGAAAAAGAGGCAGCCTCCTCAGTTGCAATAAATGCACTGATTTTAATCAGTCCAAAACTCACAAGCATAAGGTAAAATCCTTTCTAGAAAAGAACAAGATACAGGGAATATCAATTAACTAACTGCTCCACAGATTTCATTAACAAGATTAGTGAACTCAGCATCCTTTCCAGGTGTGCAGCCAGATGCTTACTCTACAGAATGGAGAATGCCAGAGAATCGATTTTAGCAGCAAGCAGAGAGAGGGGAAGAGTGAGGGAGGAGGGAGAAAGACAGACACACTGCAAGGGCAAAACTATTTTGCATCACTTGCGCTGGCACCCTGGTGAATTTTATTCAGTTGCTAGGATTTTTTTGTTTTGTTTGTCATCTCTTTTAATTAATTATGTTATCTTGATGAATGCAACAGGCAAATTCCACACATCTTTAAAAACAGCCACCTTCCTTACAACTCAAAAATTATGTAAAATCTAGAATTAAAATAAGCAAGCTGTAATTGGATTAAAATCACAGAATCTGCAATAATCTGCAGTAATCAGAAGTGTCTGCCTTTTGGACAAGTGAATTTGGGTGAAGGCAACAGGAACAAAATTGCTTGTGACGCAAAGCAGTTAAAACTACACACAGAAAAAAAGCAAAGAGAATACCACTTATTCCAACAGAAGGAGAAAACACAGAAAAACTACGGTAGACTTATGCTTACTCTCAAAATGTTTTCCTAGCAATCACCGACCGGCAGACATAAAGAGGTGTTTTATTCACTGTATAATCATGTGTAAAATATCCAGTGTTTAAAAAAAGGTAATACAGAGCAGTAAGATTTCTACATTATGGAAATCACAGGGAAAGAAACAAAAATCATTTCCAAACAATATTACAGTTTTCATAGAGAAGTCACCATTGCCTGGTTCATCCAAAACATCCATAGTAAAGTAGATTCCCAGAAGCTGTACATGATTTGCAGGTAGCATTCATGCAGTTTCCAGCTAATCATAGCACTTCTCCTTTAGCCACTCTGTCCTGTAAGTTCAAAAGAGTTAATGTAGTCCGGGTGGAAAGAGGCAATTTGTAAAGGCTTCATGTCACTCTCCATATAGAGATAGAGCTGGAAAAAACTAATCCCAAGATAAAAACCTTCACGACAATTATGTCAAAATCTCAAGAGGCAAAAATTTACAATTGATAAGACTGGTTTAGACAAATGATGCTCTTTCACAGATGAAAATAAATTAATGTCGGTTAGCATGTACTATTAATATCGTGGGCTAGGAAAGAGGGAAAGTGTGCAATACATAAGAAAAGAGAGCCTGGTCAGTTGGCTCAAATCACTTAACACCCAGTCAGAAAGCAGCTCTGAGGCCCACTTGGAAGCTTTAGTTAAGATTCTCACTAATCTTTAAATATGACTCATTCTGAAACAATAAAAGCAATGAAGAAAGTATTGATTCAGGCCAAAAGTTTCTACTGTCATAAATAGATAACCAAGGTCAAAAAAATTGTTTTACCCACAGAGAAATCCCACAGCCAGAAAACTAGTAATAAAACCACCACAGATTAAAAACAAGTTATCAGGAACAGAGGAGTGCAGGGTACAATATACTTGATCAATGAATTGTGGAGCCTCTGTAATTCTTCAGTTCTTTTGCCAAGTCCCCAGATAGAATCTTGTAATCAGAACAGAAAAGAAAATTGGGTTTGGTTCCACAAGTCACAAAGGTCTCTTTTCATGAGCAGCGGGGTACTGTCCTCTGGCAGCCAAGAAACGATTTCTTCTCTCTCACACACACACTAGTATTAAATAAGGAGGATACAACAAATCCCATGAATGTTTACACATTAAGAGAGTGATAATCAATTTAAAGATTTTTCTAAAAGATTGCTGCTGAGTCACTGTAGTGTGCCCCTAGGAAAAAGAAATTTTTGTGCAGCAAGTTCTCCCCAGTCAAACAGAAGAACTTCTAATGCATCTCTTCATGAGACTGTCACAAGTCTCAGTTCAGTAAAAGCACTACATAACTGTCACAATTTTACTCCTCTGTCAGCGCATAGTCAACATCAAATAAGACCGAAAAGTTGTAGTCAATGAATTTGCAGGTGGTGCGTAGTCTTCCGTCACAACCTGAGGATACACTATATGGCAACATTACTATGGTGTAAGCAGAAAAATATCCATGCACCTTCCTTTCAAGTGCCCATGAGTCATTTTTTCAGTTTGAAAGAGGCAGCCTAGATTTTATTACTTAGAATGGCACAAAGGTTCTGAGAATTTGGGGGGGAGGGAGATGGGGGGGGGAGGTGTTGTTTTGTTTTATTTCAGTTTACTCAAGACATGAGGTAAAGTCTGCACAACCATCCAGTTGCAATGCTACTGAACACGCAAAGCAGGGAAAGCAAACTTCCAGGTGGGTCACAGATCTACCTGTGAACCACCCAACAATTTATTGGACTGTAGCTCCTTCACAATCCTGTTTAGAAACCTTGTGGGCACAGATGCAGTCCTCTGTTTTTACGTCGTGACAATATGTCATGGTTTCAACTGGGATAGAGTTGTTTTTCTTACTAGCAGCTGGTATAGTGCTATGTATTGGATTTTGGATGAGAATGGTGTTGATAGCACACTGGTGGTTTTGGTTGTTGCTAAGCACTCAAGGCCTTTTCTGGTCCTCACACCCCCTGTCAGCGAGGAGGCCGGGAGTGCACAAAAAAGTTGGGAGGAGACACAGCTGGGACAGCTGACCCCAACTGACCAAAGAGCTATTCCATGCAATATGACATCATCCTCAGCATACAAAGCTGGGGGAAGAAGAAGGAAGGGGGCGGGGGGGTGTTCACAGTTATGGCCTTTTCTCTTCCCAAGTATCCGTTACACATGATGGAGCCCTGCTTTCTTGGAGATGGCTGAACACCTGCCTGCCAATAGGAAGCAGTGAATGAATTCCTTGGTTTGCTTGGCTTGCGTGCACAGCTTTTGCCGTACTTATTAAACTGTCTTTTTCTCAGCCCACGAAGGAAGGGGGCGGGGGGGTGTTCACAGTTATGGCCTTTTCTCTTCCCAAGTATCCGTTACACATGATGGAGCCCTGCTTTCTTGGAGATGGCTGAACACCTGCCTGCCAATGGGAAGCAGTGAATGAATTCCTTGGTTTGCTTGGCTTGCGTGCACAGCTTTTGCTGTACTTATTAAACTGTCTTTTTCGCAGCCCATGAGTCTTCTCGCTTTTACTCTTCCAATTCTCTCCCCCATCCCAACGGGGGAAGTGAGCAAGCAGCTGCATGGTTCTAGTTGCAGGCTGGGGTCAAATCACGACACAATAATATTATCCAGTCTACTCCAGTTTTGATTCTCCCGGATTTGTGTAACCTGTCTAAAATTTAGATGATGACTCCTTTCTCCTTATATTCCATCTAAAACCCTGTCCATCTGCAGAGGTCATATTCAGATGACAGACAGCAAGGTAAGATGTATTTTAAGTACCTGTAGTGCAAAAGGAATTCACACCAGCTATTCTCCACAGTTGGCTGACTCCACAGTTACCTAATTCAATCTGCAAAACCTCCTCAATGGAAAAAAAAATCTTGTTCAGTTTTTTTAGCGAGAGAAACTGTTCACTTCACTTATCCTGCCTAAAATCCATCATGGTTGTCAGTAAACATAGAGATGCCTAGAGTCCATCTAACTTTTTTTACAGTGCATCATCTGTTAAGAGTGTTAGCAACTGATCTTGATGTGTGTTTTCCAGAGCTAGCCCATTCACATCTTTTCCCAGCTCTTGTGCCTCACTGCACGGGAGCACTTGCTGACTGCTGTTTCAGGAGAACAGGTAAGAATTATTTGGGAAACTCTGTATACAAACTACCTTTCTATCCCTTCTGTCATTGTTAAATACGGCTGCTGATTGGGACCTTCACTGTTCATGTCCATAGCCTTTTTATGTTACCTTCTCCTGCACAGTCTTCACTTCTCTTTTGAAAACGATTCTGAAACTTTTTAACCAATTCATAGCCAAATGGAAATTTAACAAAATGAAAATATAGAGCATAAACTGGAGACCCTGGAAGAACGATGATATATCAGGAAAATACTAACAACATCAAGCTATCACAAATGCATCCCTCACTTTATTAACAATTATTAACCATTATATCCATGCAGCATACCACAGTGAACCTTGATGTGTACTCTTACCTACTGCCCCAAGTTGGTATGGAATTATAATACAACATGAACTTGGACAGTTGTGAACAAGATGAGTTTTTGAATTTCTGTATATCTTCAGCTCACAGGTGAAGCAGAATTTGCCAAGTAGCAAAGCATAGCCACAATTTTCAAGACAAAGATGATAACTGCTAAAGACTGTATTCTGGTCTGGTGTGTGATTCCAGTCTGCAAAGGCCAATAAATTTTCTTAAACACTCTGTAGCCATTTACTAAACCTGCCATTCAGAGGTGAAAATTTAAATTCTTACTAATATATATTTAACAGTAAGTATATCTCCCAAATTAATACACCATTCCTGTTGATCAGCACTAGTACTGTATAGTATCCTGACCACTTAATTCCACTGTAGGATTGTAAAATTACTGTGAAAAACATACTGGTTTAGTTTGCATCAACATTGTGAAAAGCAGCAATATTTAGAGACTGAGGGACAGTAAGATTATTTAAATGAAGCAGTAAGTTTCATATGGTGGTGTTTTCAGCACTTATTTGTATGATTTTTCAGGACTGTAGATTTGGCTGACTGCAAAAATAGGCAATAAATATATACATTTTGCATAATGAGAGAAGTACGTTTGTTAGATCATAGAGATCTGTAAACCTCACCTGGTACAGTTTTAGTGAATGGTAAGTTTAATTTAGTCTATGAGGAGTTGAAACAGAATTTTGTAAAAATTTTCCAGCACTGTTATTGTGAAGAAGAGTTACGTAACGGGAAATATTCTGTGGATGCTTTGTGAAAGTGAACTTAAAAAATTGACTGAAATCTTGTTTTGAAGAAAGGCCTGAATGCAGCAATTACTGCTTTTACTCATCACAATGAAGCAAATTCCCAATATTCAAAACTGAGAAATATGTCAGATAGTCACAGGTAAAGGGAAGTACAGGAAAGTGAGAACAAAAATGTTCAGAAAGAATCTGTAATCTCTAATTTGTTCAAATAAATGTTTTTCCTTCTATAACTGTTACTCTTTCTGAAAGTGCTAGCTTTGTTTCTAAGACTGAAATGTTAGCACCTCTGGGCATTAATTTACAACTACTGAGGTCATATTTGGTTTCTTTCTGACTGATTTATCAGGATATTCAAGTTACTGAGTGTAAATGATGGCACTAAAATGAAATTGTATAGTCTTTCTCACCAAAATATGGCCTCCCTCATCCAGAAGTATACACTCTTTGTAATAAAATTAAGAATAAACTGTTTATTTTTTTCACTATACAGAGATCTATAAGGTAAAGGTATAAGTAGCCTTGTTTATAAGGGGTTTTCTGTCTTGAAATAGATGTTATGATACTATAGTAATGAGTTCAATTTTTATTTTTTTTACTTGATCTTCTGATGTTCTTACCCAACTTTCAGTTCAGGACAGCTCAGCTCCATGATAACTGCCTCGCATACCTCACAGTCTTGCTGTATGTCTTTAATACTTGGTTTCATAAGATCTGCAACATAAGAAAATAAAAATCAGAATGAATTGGTTTACAACAGGTTTACATTGAGAAAATCTGTAGAGAAGTGAAGAATTCAGTCTGCAGGATTTCATATAAAATAATAAATTATTTCTCGTTTTTATACTGATCTTAACCTAGTAACTTTTCTTATTTTTCTCATTAGTTTTGTAAGCTTACAAAGAAAATTCTGTTGAGGCTGAAAACCTATTTTCCCTGCTTTAAAAATCATACTGAATAGAAAATGAGGTTTTAAAAGAAAGGCTATTGAGTGTGCACTTCATCTAAACAGCAGGATTATTCCTACTGTTATATACTCTATACTTCAAAATGAGTGGTTTAGATGTATACAAATCTATTTATTAATTTTTAATTAATATATATATATATAATTTTTAATTAATAAATAGAGTATTTTGCCTACAGGGTGTCCTTCTTTTGCAAGCAGAAAATTAAATCTGTTCTCATTATCTGTTGTGTTTCAGTCTTAGGGAGAAGTTGCCACATAAAAACATGTTCAGTCTGATGGGTTTGTTTTGTTTGGGTTTTTTTTATAACTTGTTGATTCTCAAAGAGGAAAAAGGCAAAGTCCTCTATGTTATTCAATACATAGCCTATATTGCTGTCAAAGAAAAGTGGAAATTCTGATCTGAAGATCAGGTCCTCTTATTCAGAATCTCTTAATCCTGCAGTCTCTGTTTTAAAAGACCTATTATATACATTTGAAGCACTGATCTGGTGCACTTTTTTATGTAAGGGACATTTTGACTACTGTGTTCATGTGTAAACACCAGATACAACAAAGCAGCTCGTCACCAAGTGCCTTTGTTTCTTTGGATCACCGAGATAAAGAAATGTTAGTTATCTAGTTTATCTTTTCGTCCTGGTCCTGTAACATACAGAGACATTGAGAGTCTCCAAGAGTGTATCAAAACATGCCATGCCTTGTGTGTAAGCTGTGCACCTGGATCTCCTTTGCTTCAAAAGGGTGGTGTGGGAAGAGGTAGTGCCCCTTAGCCCTGCTCTGTCTGGACGGGAGCAGGGAGAGTAGCACACCTCATCCCTTCAAGCTAGAAAGCACTCTCCGAGTCACAATAAAAGTATTTCACTGTTTACCATCAAAGGACAACTGATACTTTCTTTAACTTTACTTGTGTTCTAGGAAAATTCTGCAATATTCCCTCTTAATAAAACTATGACTTTTCACAATTGTTGAAGACATTGTACAGGACATGGACCAAAAATTCAGGGGTTTTCATAGCTTCAACAGAAACTGAAAATTCTAGAGAAGATCTCCAAGATTTCAAGTTATTTTCATGCTTTTTGGTTACTTTTACTCCAGAAAATTCTTGGCTACAATCAGATTGCCAAGACACTAAGGCAAACACATTAAAAGTTACTGAAGAGGAACATTTCTAATAAAAAATACCAGAAGGTAAAGAAGCCCATGAAAAGCTGCATCTTAGAAATTGAATGCAGAGTACTGGAGAGAATGTAATACACAATCAGCATTCTGAACCTGAATATATTTTTATTCACAGTCACAGCAAATTCAAATACATTACTGCTTTCTTGGGGGAAAAAGTAATTTAGGGTGAAAAGAAATAAAAAAGATAGAACTTCAAGTTCTTTCAACACAAAGAAATGATATGACTTCTTCCTCAGTTTTTGTAGGTGGCATTAATTAATTGGGTTTGTGTTCTGGATATACAAGTCTTTCTTATGTTTGATCAATGAAGGGCGAAATTTGACTTTAAATCTTGGGGTTCATTTTTACAATATTTGCACAACTTTAGTTTTTGTGAATACTCTTTTCTAACCCCAGTGTGTTGAAAAACAGTCTTTCTTCAGTGAAATTATCTGACCCAATGATAATTTTATTAGTATTCATATTAATAAAACATATGAGAATGAATTTCCAATTAATATAAATGTAAATTTCAGTTCATAAATGTAACATAATACATAACTATATGCTTGAGAACCTTTTAAAACTGAGCAAGAAACGAAAATAGAGGATTTTAAAAGTATTCTCAGGCTAACAATAGTTCAGGTGGCAATCTCAGCAGACTTCTGCAGAACACATAAACAAACGTAAAGAAATCTTGATTTCTGTGACCAGTTGCTTTAACAAATATAATGCTTTCCTGTTCTTGAAACAAACAAAAATATATGTTTCTTTAGTATTCAGAACCAGACTTTAAATCTGAGCATGCTTTATGTGGCAGGAATCGTGGGGACGGGCGAGTACATGATATTTAAAAATATAATGTGCAAGCACTCTGTTTTTTTCTCCATTTCCTCTGGAATTGTAAAGGAATTTTTGGGCTCCACATCTTTTCATCATTCCTGTAAATGACCTCTTTTCTCCACTCTTCTTTCACTTTCAGAATTTTTGCTCATAGAGAAGAAAAATCTCCAAAATTTAGGAGATGTTAACCCATAAACATCAGTAAATCAGAGTCTTTACTTTAAATATTTTTGTCTTGCATTCTTAGTTCAGTATCATTAGCCTTCCAGCACAGTAAAAATTAAATAACTCTCTTCAGATTCATCAGTCCTTGGAGACAAAATTCAATTCAGCTTTGGAGACACTCAAAGTGCAACCTGATGTATTCACAGTGTTCCCACTCTTTGCTGTGCCATCTTTGGAATAAATCCTTAGTTTAAGAGTTTTATAAGAGCAATCACGCTTTAAAATAGTGTAATGGTAGTTCTTGTAATTGATCACGACTTACTGTAATTTCCATAGAGATCTTCAGAATTTACTTGATTTGACTTGGTGGAAAACAAGGTAAAAATTGATAGACCTGTAGGCCCCGTGTGTAAGATGTCACAAGAAATATTCTTTAGGCGTATTTTTTTCAATAGCTGTAGTTGTTCTTTAGGATTTCTATAGGTTCCTATGCAGCCGGTTAAAGTAAACTGAGAAGGAAGGACTCTGTCTGTTGGATTTCCACCTTGTATTGTATCCTGCTAAAGCCAAAATTAATGTTTTTAATTGATTATAAGAAAGCAACAACAGTAAAATGAGCTATTGCTTAAATCAATTGTTCTTTTGTTCAAAAGGATGTTTTATCTTCATCAGAAGGTGGACAGTTCTCAGTCCCTGATACTCTGTGGCTCTGGGTAAGTCAGATGTTATCTTTTGAATCAGCAAGAAGCATGCCAGATTGAAAATTACTCATGCATTGCAGAATTTCCGTTCAGAATATGTATTTTATAGCCCTGCATTTATATATATATGTTAAAGCATTACCAACTAGCAGCCTGATGTTAGGTTTTTCAAATGGTATTGCGGTATATACAGATGCCATAAAATTGTCTCTCCTTCCATGAGAAAACTATCACTCTGTGATTCGTTGCAGATTCAGAAGGGAAGTATAAACATGTGGGAGTACAGGAAGGGTGCAACCCACAGCTTTTCCAGATCACATAATGAAATTAACTTCTGAAGGATGTTGGACGTCAGAGAATTTTATATATATGTATATATATATATATATAAAAGCGTCACTTGAAAGCAGAAATTAGCTGTTAAACTGTAAAATAGATCTGAAGATGTTTTTGCCTATGGATCGTCATTTTATAAAGGAAAGGGATGTACAGAGACCTTTACACATTGTATTAGCTTCCTTGCTCAGCACCAGATTCTTAAAGAAGCAATGAGTTACATTCATCTTTCTCATTTCAGACATCTAAACGTTGTACAGCTGAGGTGAATACCTCTTTTAACCTTCAGTGGAAAGAGAGCTTTTAGGATTAAACATCTCCCTTTATCTTGGGTGCCTGTGTCTCTCTCTACTTGTAACAGAGGAATCACAAAAGGAATTATTTAGGTTTATACTCTCAGACAATGAATTTACTGCCAGTGTGACAGTAACAACTTAGCACTCTGCTTTGCCAAGCTGCCAATCAGCTGACACCTATAAGGTGGCACCTATAAGGATTAGGTTTAAAATGTCTTCTTCTTAACTACGAGCTTTACTAACTAGCAGAGGAAAAGATAACCACACTTTCATTCTCATCTTAATTAACTTTAAATGAATAGCATTGTCCTAAATGGAATATAAACCTCAAAAGAGATGCTACTACTGCAAAATATTAAACCCAGAATATGTGGCTGGATATTAAAAGGTACAACAAGCAATTTGTAATTCTTAATCTAGAGGATTTCTTGACAAGACTAGCAGCAAAGTATGGTAATACAAGCCCATGGAACAGGAAATGCAGAATTTGAAATAAAATTTCAGCAAATCAAAAAAATACAAATTGTCCTTGTAAATAAAAATAAGATTGTGATGTTACTTATATTGAAAACAAAATAATAATAATCACAATGAATGATGGAACACAGTTCTGCTTCTGGTAGTTGAATGCTGATGCAGTTTGCCTTTGGATTCAATGAAAGTACACTCAAAGGCCCGGATGATATTTTCTCTACTGATAAAATATTTTATGTTTGTACATTACCCTTTTCTGTAAATACTGCTATTTTGAGGGAGCTTTGCTTTTCAAGAAATTTAACAAACAGCATAATAAAACTTGCTATTAAATATCCAAACTTATCTGTTTGTTTATGTTTATGATGGGGGCTTTTGTTTAATAATTTTATAGAATATGCCTAATGAATGTGTCAAATTTGTTTATGTTCTTTCAGAAAAAGAGAAACCAGTATCTATCACACAGCGCTCCCTCAAGTATTGTCTTTAATTTTCCTTCACTAATCTAATTCAAAACCATAATTGACACTCTTAGTCACTAGTATTGCTTTTCACAAGATACAAGGCTTGAAAATTATGATCTCTTTCTGAGGAGAGAAATTCTGTCCAAGTGAAAATTTTGCAGAAGTACATACATCTTTGCCTCTTTCTGTGGGATGAAATGTTATACCATTAGCTGGCTTCTGCCATTAGAATATCCAAAATAAAAACTGTCTATCATTGAAAAAAATCACAGTGCATTTGGAGAATATAATTTTGAGCTATTACTTATTATGCTTCCTGTGTTTATGAGGAAATATAAAAGCAACTGTATCTTGAGGTAACCTGGATAATCATTCAGGCAGAACTTCACTATGAAGCTCCACACAAAGCTTTCATCAAATATCTCTAAATTGCTTGCCTCCATTTCTTTTCACTTTGAGACATGGATGGTTTGAAGATTTTGGAGGAAGATGGTGTTTGCTGGAGGTTTTAAGGAAGATGGTATCTGTTGATATTTAGAAGTTATAATTTACCTGAACTAAAAATATCTTCATTTAATGCAACATGAACCACACTCTTTGAGGCCATTGTAAACTGATGTTTGAACTGCTTTGGATCTTTCACCATATCAAGTCATTTTGATTTTTAGTGCAAATCTTTCTTATTAAGAACTGATTTTCTCTTTGAGCATATTTTTTTGAAAATTGGTTTCTTCTACTGATTTAATTAAGTCTTTGTTCCTCTATTGATTCCTTTATGCTAGGCTGAGTCTTTTATTATTCTTTTTGCATATCATTGATCCCTTCTCCGTATCACTTATATCTAAGTTTAATACATCATAGAATCATAGTATCATAGAATCATTTAGGTTGGAAGAGACCTTCAAGGTCATTAAATCCAACTATTAACATAACACTGACAAGTCTACCACTAAACCATGTCCCTCAGCACCACGTCTACATGTCTTTTAAATACCTCTGGGGATGGTGACTCCACCACTTTCCTGAGCAGCCTGTTCCAATGCTTGACAACCCTTTCAGTAAATAAATTTTTCATAAGATCCAGTCTAAACCTCCCCTGGCAAGACTTGAGGCCATTTCCTCTTGTCCTATTGTTACTTGGCAGAAGAGATCAACCCCCACCTCTCTACAGCCTCCTTTCAGGTAGTTGTAGAGAGCAATAAGGTCTCCCCTCAGCCTCCTTTGCTCCAGAATAAACAACCCCAGTTCCCTCAGCCGCTCCTCATAAGACTTGTTCTTTTGACACTTCCCCAGCTTTGTTGCCCCTCTCTGGACACACTCCAGCACCTCAATGTCTTTCTTGTAGTGAGAGACCCAAAACTGAACACAGTATTCGAGGATAGACCTCATCAGTGCTGAGTACAGAGGGACGATCACTTCCCTAGTCCTGCTGGCCACGCTATTTCTGATACAGGACAGGATGCTATTGGCCTTCTTGGCCAATAGCACACTGCTGGCTCATGTTCAGCTGGCTGTTGACCAATACCCCCAGGTCCTTTTCTGCTGGGCAGCTTTCCAGGCACTATTCCCCAAACTTGTAGAGGATTGCAAGAATTTGAATTAGAAAAAAAAATCTTAATTATGAATTCATTAAAAATTTATTTTTCAGCTGGAATTATTGTTATGTTTAATTCCAGTGTATAGAAAACAAGAATACAGGCTGATATACATATATATATATATATTATACATGCATATATATGTATAAAATTCTATGTTTGCTATCGGTGATTGGGTGAGTCACCGTATGGGCAGCTCATTGCTCATCTTTCTTACTGCGTCAACAAAGCTTTGTTTCATACTGTGTTGTCAGACTCCATTACTGTTCGGACCACAATTCTTCCACTCCGACAATCATATGCTGGTATTACCCACAGGAATACTAGTGACTGGCAGAGCTGAACATAGTGATAGTCAGTGATGTAAATGTGAGCTACTTTCTTGATCATCTACCAGAGCTTGATATTTATAACAGAACCAATTGGAAAGCTGCTGCTCATGAGTCTGAGGCTCACTGAAATTGTCTCCGTAAAGGGAGATGCTGAGAGAAACCATTCTGCATAAACTGGGATTTGTTCATTACATCTGCTTATAACCTAAGATGTAACAATCTTTTACAAAACTGAAGATTCTGTGCTCCTTTGATGTCATAGAAATCTTATTTTTTTACATAGAGTAATTCAAGAATATGAGTAGGATAAGTTTCGACAAGATACCGCAAATAAGGACTTGGGGGAATGCTTAGAAGTTCACACTTCTGTTTGACTTAATGATATCTTGCAATAAGAGTTGAAAATTACTGCCATAGGATACTATTGCACAAAATTGTTTCTTGTTAAATAGAGGTTAAATACACATTGTGCCTGCAGTTTTAGTTGGCATGATTATAGCTGTGTTCTGAGTAATTATTACAAAAGTCCCTAAAATTGTTTATTCTGGAGGGAAGGAAAATAAAAAAGAGAAAAAAGAGCATTCATGACTATGCATTCACTAAAGCTGATCCTCAGCATTTTGCGCTTTCAAGCAACCTTATGTGTCCATACTAAGAATACATTCTATGCTTATTAGTAGCATTGTAAACCCCAGAGCAAACAATCCAATTCATTCTTTCCCAGGGTTGTATCTCATACTAAAATCTTTGAAACAATTTAGAATTTTTTACACTTTAATTTTTATTCCATTTAATTGGCCAAATGAACCTTTAACATACCAGGATGAAGCACTAATAAACTTGGAAAAATTATAAGAACAACATGACCTATGATATTCTGAGGCATTGCATTTATCAGCTGGACCTAATTCTACCACAGAAACATCCTTCCTGGTCTGTGAAACTTGAATTTGTTCTATGATCCTGTTGTTTTTCAAGTTTGCTTAATACATTTGCATGACCACAGCTTCCCACCTCCTTTTCCTGCCTATAAAATGGTGAAATCACTTTCATTTGATGCCTCAATAGCTATCTACATTACCTAACTTAAAAAAGACCATTAATTTTGGGAAGTTATGTCCTGGTTAGGACAGAAATTTAAGACTGCACAGAATGAAAACTCCATTTTCATGTTTTTCTAGTGTGGATTAAATCAGCAATTCCCACAACTGCAGAAGACACTAATTTTGAAACATTTACAACCCAATAACATTTCAAAGAACATCAGTGTCTCTAAGGATGACATATTAACTTCTTCAAATTCAGTAATATTGACATGAATGGGAATGAAATCATGCACTTGTAGTTTGTGAAAATTTTGAGTTTAAGCTTGCAAAATACAGGAAATAGTTTCCAACGACATGCATGCCTAATTTTTGTTATGGACACAGTAGTTCACAATAACTGGTCATTTTCTAAGACAAATGACTGCTACCCTATTATTGAAAATATTAATTTCAGTATTTTTGAACTCCTAATAAGGCACAAATGTGACTTTATGTTATATTTTTGTCATGATTGTGTGAGTGTGATCTATTCTCTACCTGCATGCATCAGAATTTTGGAAGTCACTTGGTTTTCTCAAAAAAAAAATATTTATTAAACTAGTTTTATTCTTAATTATACTGATATAAGCATATACTCAGTTTTATAACAATATAGGATGTGAAATCTTATGTCAGAGTCTTTCCTATATCTTAGCTACTTTGACTCTGTTCCTTTACATCAGACATTTCCCACTGAAATCCCTTAACTGTGTTTGGTAGGAATCATATGTTATTTCTCAAACTATCTATCTTTCTTGTATGCATTTGAGAATACAGCTGAATAAAGATCCAGTAAAATGTTTGATTTACTGAACACTGTGTAAAAATCCTCCCTCAAGAATTTTCTATGCAGTTATAAGTAAACTTGGTTGATAATGGAAAACAATTATTACCTTTATACTGCAAAAGAGCACTGACAAATCTTTTGCATGCAGTCTTTTGATTCTTATTTGTATACCAAAATTATCCTTTGTGGTTTTATTCATTTTCCTATGGTAGGCAACTGCTTCTGATTTAAACAACGAAGCAGAAAGGCTTACTGTACAGAAATGTCATATTAGGCTTAAAGCTCTTTTCTCAGTAGAGTCCTAAACATTCACAATAACATCTTTGTTATACATAAGATAAAATCTGTGGTTTATAAGATCAAAACCATTATCACTTAGTCTGGCTGTGCTCATCCTTTTTTCATTTCCATGAAAAATATTAAAATTAAATATTGCCCTTTTCAAAATTGAAATTGGTCATGTTTGCTTTTGGATATGTTATGCAAACATTCTTCTTTCTGTGAGATTTTTGTGGTATATGTCAGCTGTTTCCCTCAAGATTACTCTGAAACATAAGTTATGTTTCAAGAGCTGCTTTTTCAAAGTTCTGGACCATCCTTCTCATTTATAACCATAACCACCAGCAATCCCAGCAGGACCTTTCATAATAATTGAGTAATTCTGCAATGGTTTATGCTTTCCCCAACTGAAACACTAACACGTAACAGTCTTTAACTTTCTGTTCAAACATTATAAAGAAGTAAATGTAAGAATAAAATAAAAAAATATTTCAAATTCACTCACAATGAAGTGAATTTTAAGTATGTTTGCCTGCACACTTTCCAGTATATTTTTACCATACTTATTCTACTAGTTCTCTATCCTCTTTTCCTAGGTTTACTCTATAATTTCTTTACTGCTTTTTTACAGAAAAAATCTTATTGTCTTTGTTATTGGGCCAGTATCAGGCTTATACGTTCATTGGCTATGGCATGCTTGACACCCCATTTTCACCTGTACAAGTGTGGGTTTTTCTTTCAGCACAACTTCATAGTAAAGAGATTGTAAAATTCTTGTGAGCCATCTTTGTCTTCATGCTCTGTTTTTTATGAAAGGTTCTCTGCAGTACATCTGTTCTGATTTGCACCAGCTGTCGATCCATTCTACCTTTTTAAACTGAAGCCTTAAAAAGGTGTTTACCCATATTGAAACCTCAGTAAAATCAGATTAATTGGCTTGTATGGCGTTTTATGTTTTCGTCTAGGACTCTGTTAATGCAACTTGCAGTCAACAAGTGTCTGTGAAGAATGTTATAAGAAGTACTGCTACTGAGTTGGATGGCTTAGCTATCAAAGCTTGATTGCTCCCTAGGTCCAAGAAAGCACCTAGATAATTAAAATATAAACTTGTTTTCTGAGAAATGAAGTTATTTTTCAAGTCTCTAAATTAGTTTCAAAACTAATTTTTAGTCAATTTTTTTTTTTTTTTGGAAGGTCATGTTGGTGTCCTATGGGCCTTCCCTTAGGACTGGATCTGACCTGGACTGCAGGGCAGTCCAGTGATTTCTGCGGTGCCCATGGCCCCAGCTGCAGCCTGCCTGTAGGTTAAAATGAGAGCTGGGTGACAGTCATGAAAGGAGGGAGCTGCCCTGTAGGAACCAGGGAGTTAGCAAGCAGCTTCAGAAACAAACACGTCAGCTTATCAATTAACATAAAGCAAAAGTGAAAATTTGTAAGAGGGGCTAGAGACCTTGGAGTGGAAAGAGGAGCAGACAAAATGAGATTGGGCACTGCCAGAAGTTTCCCCGCTCTCCCTGTACCCTCTGTGCAGATGTGGGTGCCTCCTCCCTACTGGATACCAAGACCCTCGGCACTCCTGCCAATGGATTGGTGGTACCAAGGGCAGCAAGCAGGGACCCAAACCTCGGGTGTATGTATGTGACCTCCTGGGGTGATTTCTCAGCAGCGCATGGATTAGCAGGCTGCAGGGAGGTGCACAGACAGACAGAACACCAGAGCAACCCCATGGGTACACAGAACCCTGGAGCACACACAAGACGTGTGTGTACACAGTGAACCTGCACTCTCAGGAGAGGGCGTGTGTGCTGGTAACCTGAAGGGGCCAGGAAGTCAATATGGATGTGTGAATGCGGGTGTGCAGGATGAGAAATATTTGGGATTAATTCCTGAATGGTGCTTAGAGATTTTTAGGTCTATAGTAGCATTTTGTAAGTGTCTTATTACTGGGACTTACCTTTTGTATTGTTGATATTGATTCTGAACACATCGTGCTGGTTAATTGCATGTAATTAATAAGTCAGCAAACTGCCATCCACTCTTCAGTGCTTTCCTCCCACCTGGAGCATCTTTTTTGCCTTTCTTTCACATCCAGTCCTCCGCCATCTCAGGTCCTTCCAGGTTGTGTCTCCCTGTTTTTTCTCCCACCTGCCTAGCCAGGTGACAAGATTTTGCCATTGCCTGCTGTTTTCTCTGCATAGAGCCATGGCTGTCACAAAAAAAAAAAAAAAAAAAAAAAAAAAAAAGTCGTTCCTCTCAGCACAAAGTACTTAATTCCACCAAACAGGCCAATGGCATGATATCAAAGTCCCTCATGTTTCACCTGTGTGTGCCAATCCCTCTGACATGATCACCAGACACAATTATCTTGGTGGTATCCATGTTCTCTCCTACAACCAAATAAATTGATTCATGCCCCAGAGTTGCAGTATGATAATTTCTTAAGCGAAAAACAGTAAGTTAAGACAGCTCAAGGCTGTACTCAGAGCAGCAACAGGTTCAGAAAACTTACCAGTAGTATGAGGGCAAGTGTGTTCTGTCACTGTTGGGGGAATTTTAAGGCTCTGGATGGGCAGGACTTGTCAGTCCACCTGTTCCTGAATGGGCAGGAACTATCAGGGAGTTTTAAAATACTTATCAATGCAAATAATTTCCTCTGTACAGCCCTGGCCTCTCATCCCCTCCAAACCCATTCACTTCTTCAAACAGCTCACCTCCACATCCCTTC
>NW_009647830.1:6604841-6713694 GCF_000708025.1 Charadrius vociferus | reverse complement strand
TATGTAGTAGGACTACCTTGTTCCCCATTAAACTTGCTGTTAGTTATTTAACTGGCTTGATTTTTGCTTCTCTATTGCTTGCACATTTCAATCATGCTAAACTCACAACAGGCCAAAAACGAACAAGCCTTCTACGTGCTTTTGGTCTGATGTTCTGTTTATCTAGTATGTCCTTCAGTCCCAGATGTTTGAGGATAGATGTTGAAGCCACCAAGAGCACGACTACCTGATGAGACTCCTGAGGATGCCAGAGGTTTTGATGACAATATTTGGGCACCTAGTGGGAGTACTTGCCTATTCATTCTCTCTGGACCGTACCTGAGCTGATGTTTAGTTGCCTCAAAGCCTTTATATCTAATTAGAAAGTGTTTCCAGTGAGTTTAAGTCTTTAAAGGATTTAACTGTGCTGGAAAGGGAGCAGAATGCAATGTTGATATGATCTGAGATGGGTGCACACACTTAAAACCCAGTTTATGATATGGAGAAATGGACCCTACTTAATTCATGAAAGTTCTGATGATGAAAGTATCCTATACATGAAGTAGAATCTTCCTGACTAAAGATGAAAACATCAAAACATGTCTATGTGTCATATTCCCAACAAAAAGTTGAGTGAGATTTAGGATCTAGTCAGGTCTGCATCTCACTATAATTTGCAACTGAGGCAAAATGGAAGTGCACATCAAACACAGGCATTTCCAAACTCGTTTAAGAAATAGCTTAAATATTCACAGAGTGTGATTCTAATAATGGGCTCTACAACCAGGAAAAAAAAAAAAAAAAAAAAAGAAAAGAAGGAAAAAAAGCACAGATAACATGACAAAAGAAATTACAGCTAGAATCCTCCTTACAGTGAAAAGGCATATTCAAGGGTTTTATCCACTTTTTGTAACTATTGATAATGAGGAATTTCTGAATCTTCCAGAATACACTTAGAAAGATGAGTTAAATTAGCTACAAAAACCCCTTACATATATGTTCTGAACAAGGAAAATAATAGTTCTGACATTTGCCAACTGTACTATAGTAAGTTAACTAAGGGAAAGCTTATAGTTTCTTAAGAAAACTTAAGCCCATTGTTTTTGCTCTTAATCATACCTGACACTCTCCTGTTCAAGACATTTGTCTATTGTAGTGTAAGCATCCCATCCAACAGAGATCAATTTGTGCCAAGTTACTATTTTGATGATGGTTAGAAAAACACAACATATTTTTCATAATTATCCGGGCATATACAATAGGAATTTAATTCTTTCTTTTTTTTTTTTTTTTCAATATTAGCTTTGGTTAGCTTGAATATTTTTTTTGCGTGGCTGTACGTCATCATTAAGGTTTTTTTTCAAACATGGTCTCATTTTCTCTCTTGTTAATTCAATATATTTAATTGTAAGTAGTTTGCTTGTGGTGAACTAAAATTTTATTGCTTAAGCTTTTAAATACTGCTTTGAGGTGCATTTGATTAGGTAGGAACTTGGACAAAAAGTATGATTCTGTTTTTGCTGAAACACACCACAGCTCTGTGGGTCAGACTGAGTCACTGAAACATTAAATTTTATTCGCACAAAACCATGGAAGAGCTAACCGTATAAGTTCACAAGACAAAATGCTTTTTACTGCAAATATTTCACACAAAATAGAAACTATGAATTATTTTAGCTATCTGAACTGTCTTAATTCCAATATTTCCAGTAAGTTACAGTTGACAGCTCTAGAGATACATACTTTTAAAATGAGCATGAGTAAGATCTATTAAGAAAGCAGCATTACCTCTACTTTGGGGTAGTTGTCATCTTTTTTCACACTGCTGTTCATAATAAGAAAACATTCATTTAGTCCCATGTACAAAATCCCAAAATACTCAATTTTTGTAAAAGATTCAGATGCAGAATACACCTTGAGAAAGGAATCTTGACATCCTTGTTCATGCAAGCTTTGGATGCCAACCTTGCTGCAGCTCCGGGCTATCATTCTTTCCCCTCATTCAAGATGGAACTGCACAGAAAGGGAATTTCTTCACAAAGTTCTGACCAGGAATTGACTCTCTGATCTTCTGGTACATAAAATGACTGCACCATGGGACTGACTCAAGTTCTCATGTGTGCTCTAAGGACATGTCATTTGTCTCCAACTACAACGGATGGTCAGTCTCCATCTCCAGCGTTGGGCACATTTGATTTCTCTGCAGCCAATCAGCCAGCCATTTGCAGTTCTGAAATGCTGCCTTACTGATCTATTTTGTCCTTCCTTTGAGATGGAACGGTAAGTACAGAGAAGCATCCCCAAATTTGCTAAAATTCTTAGATTTCCTTTCTCTTCAGTGGGATGAAACAACACCTTGCCACAGGCTTCTTAAAATATAATATTATTTTCTTTATTCTACGCATTCTAGCCATGCTGAATGACTTCCATGAGGATCACATTTTTAGCACTGCTACAATATTTTATACAATCAATGTACATAGATTGTAAAATTAATATGCTTTGTTTGGTTTAGTTCTTCTTATACATAGGATACAACTCATAAATAATAGAAATGACAGTTTTGGAAATAAATCATTCTATATGTTCTACGTGCCTCTACCAGTGTGATCCGGTGCTCTATATGCTCTAGCTAACCTCTAACAGTACTGTTTTCATATTTATTTAACTTCTGAAATGCAGTTCTTCAATATGCTATCTTGAACTTCCAAAGTTATAAAGACATTGCCAGATTTCTAATTCTCAACTCAAAGATAGTACTTTCAGATACTGTATTTTTAACATGCTTACCTGAAATGAATCAGACTAACTAGTTAGTGGCTCAAACGGATTTAAAAAAAAAACTCATCTGAGTATTAAAGCTATGCCTACCTAAACCTTATACTGTTTGGATTCATTATGCAGACAACCAGTAATTCTTAAAAAATGGGGATTAAACTCCTTCATAGCTAGAACAAGTCCTTTTTAAACAAGTGGCACAGAATGACCATTTTTTTGTATGAGACCCAGTGGTAGGTTTCATTGCCAAACCAGGCCTCAGCATTTCACAAAAGCAATTTTGTGCTGCAGAGTTCATAAACAGGAGTCAAAGCTTCTGCTGAAATTTTTCATAAGAAAAGCTTTTAAACTGATAAAGAAGCATAATGGGCAATCACTTTACTCAATGATGTGCTTCTATCTAGTTGAATTACTTAGACGTTGTATGCAGCACCAATGAATATATATATGAGATATATATATGAGGAAAAGTTGGCAGTAAGTAGACTCCGTTATAGCAGTTTAACCTTTTAATTCATAGAATCATAGAATCATAGAATGGTTTAGGTTGGAAAGGACCTTGAAGATCATTGAGTTCCAACCTCCCTGCCATGGGCAGGGACACCTCCCACTAGACCAGGTTGCTCAAGGCCACGTCCAGCCTGGCCTTGAACACCTCCAGGGATGGGGCCTCAACAACCTCTCTGGGCAACCTGTTCCACTGCCTTACCACCCTTAAAGTGAAAAACTTCCTCCTAATGTTTAACCTAAACCTGCCCTCTTCCAGTTTATAGCCATTCCCCCTCGTCCTGTCACTACATGACCTAGTAAAAAGTCCTTTCCCAGCTCTCCTGTAGGCCCCCTTTAGGTACTGGAAGGCCACAATAAGATCTCCCCGGAGCCTTCTCTTCTCCAGGCTGAACAGCCCCAACTCTCTCAGCCTCTCCTCATAGGAGATCACCTCCCTTGACCTGCTGGCCACAGTTCTTTTGATGCAGCCCAGGATACTGTTGGCCTTCTGGGCTGCGATTGCACATCGCTGACTCATGCTGAGCTTCTGGTCAATCAGCACGCCCAGGTCCTTCTCCTCAGGGCTGCTCTCCAGCCATACCCCACAGAGCCTGTATTTGTGCTTGGGATTGCCCCGACCCAGATGTAGGACCTTGCATTTGGCCTTGTTGAACTGCATGAGGGCGCTTGGGCCCACCTCTCCAGCCTGTCCAGGTCCCTCTGGGTGGCATCCCTCCCCTCCAGCGTGTCTACCTCACCAAACAGCTTGGTGTCATTGGCAAACTTGCTGAGGGTGCACTCGACCCCACTGTCCATGTCTGTGACAAAAATGTTGAATAATACAGGTCCCAGTACCGACCCCTGAGGAACACCATTCGTTACTTCTCTCCACTTGGACATCGAGCTGTTGACCGCAACTCTTTGAGTGTGACTGTCAAGCCAGTTCTTTATCTACCGAGTGGTCCATTTGTCAAAGCCATGTCTCTTCAATTTAGAGACCAGGATATCGTGTGGGACGGTGTCAAACGCTTTGCACAAGTCCAAGTAGATGACATCTGTTGATCTTCCCTTGTCTTCAATTCTTGAAGTGGAATTTTCTTCCGACTTCTGAGCAAATGTCTAGCCTGGCAAGACACATAACAGTTCAAAACACAGAACATTTATCATTTTTAAAAGTTAATCTTTCTAGATTTACTTAAATAAATGAATCTACAGTAGGGTTGTAAATTTAGAAAATTCTTCTAATAAATCAGGGACTGACTAATCCTATGACAGTTGGGTTCTCGAGTGCCCGAACACACTATGCACTTATTTTTTAAAAGAAACTTACTTAAAGCAACCTCATATGGTAATGCAAATGTAACAACAGCAGCTCATTTTCCCAAACTGAGTCATCTTGACGGAGACGGTGCCTTCACTTCTTATGTAACTTCTATATTATTGTCAAACTTCTATGGTCTATCTGTCAGATCCACAGAAATATTATGTTGCTCAGATAGATTATAGACAGCCACACTCTGGTTGTCTTTCTATTTATGTACGTGTAAATCAGCAGGAGCTCATGCAGTACTGAATTACACCCATGGAAAACTGGTGAAAATAAGAGAATAAGGCAGGGTCTGCTGAGGTCAATTTAAAGTAACACATTGTAGCCTGCAGTCTCCAGGGAGGGAAAAAAAGTGTCAAAATATGACCAGGGAAAAGGAGGCGGCAGACTGGCTGATAAACTATGTTACAATAATAACGTGCTCTGTGGAGAAATGGAAGATCTTTTATGTCTTCTAGCCAAACACGGTCGAAATAATGAGGAATGAGTGAGAAGGGGCAATGGGAGTAAGGTTTCTACAATAATAGTCATCAATGACTTTCTGCAACAGAAGTTAAAAACACAAGGAAAGTCTGGAAAATCTTCCCCCAAACCACTGGGTGTGTGTATGCTTTTTGAAAGTAAACTCAAAAGAGGCCACAAATGCCATTGTGTCTGGACACAGAGATGGAAAACATCCCAAAGAACTAATTATATGAGGTTTCTTGAGAATCTTCTCCTAAGTATCATTCTTAAATAATGATGCCTTTTAAAATTCAATTCTTCACAGTTCTTCCCCCTACTCTAACCTCTCGGCAGCCAGAACAACCTCTCTAAGCAGAACTAGAGAGAGACAAGCATCTCAAAATTCTTCTTGTCTCTTCTCACAGACCTGTTTACTCAGGAACTCTCCCTAGTCTTCATTCTGCCCCTTTTGAGCAATTTTGCCCCTCAGACTCTTCTGAGAACTAACAATACTAAAGGGCAGGCCGGGAACCAATCTGATTATCCTGACAATCTCATCTCATTAGCAACTGATTGGTGCTGAGCTGCAGTAGATCTAAGCCCTCAGTCTTTAACACAGTTGTCCTCAAGACAAAGGACAGGGCAAGGGACAGGACAATAGACTTTCACTGCCACTTTCTTCTGAAAAGATTTAGTGTAGACATTCACAATTCTAGTAAGATACCCATGTTTTTAATGTGTAGGAACCTTGGAATACACTCTTAAAGACCACCAATTAATCTCTGAAGAAAGTGCATTTAAAATTATGTTAATGATTTATATTTAAATCTCAAACACCTAAATAATCGTCCTTTCTGGAACTCCTTCAGCTGGTGTGGACAACAACACCAGGGAAGACAGAAAGGTTGTCCTATCTTGTCCCTCAGCTTCAAAATTGATAAAATAATTGAACAGGAAGCAGAAGTATCAAAACACCCATGTATGTCAGTACTGCCATAGCTGGACTGCTTCCATTGCTGTACTCACTTAGACAATCTAATGTAGACCTACTCTGGCCATTTTTCTGTTCTTTGCTACTAGACTTATACCTTTCTTTCTTCTTCATGTCTACCCAATTTACATCAGATTTTGCTCATTGCTCTTTTTGCCTCAGCGTCTTATTCTAGCCCAGTCTTTGACCAATCAATAAATGCATCCTTGCATAATGCTGCAATTATGCATATCTGTTTCTATTGGATTTCTTTCATGCCATGCTAAAAAAAAAAAAAAATATTATAATTTGTTGTCCTTTATTAACCTTGTGCCTTTGGAGCCATTAGAAACAGAAGGTCTGAGGCAAGAGACAACAGCAATTACTGATGATTGAGAAAACAGAAACTGCTGAATTTAATTCAGAGCAGAAATGAATAAGACATGAGGAATAGAATAACAGCTAATAAAAATAGTAAACACACAAAGACAATAAATCAGAGATTTCTACTTACCCATTCCTTCAGTAAAATGTGAAGGTGAAAACTTGAAATCTGGTAAGAATTTTTCATTTTATACAGCTAATCTAAAGCACTCAAGTTGCCAAACAATGGTCACAAAATGGCCACAAGTATCTCAGAAACCAAAATAATAGGAGATTATCAAACTGAGAAATATATTAAGATTGTAGAGTGAAATAGGTCTTTCATAATTCAAGACATAAACCAACTGAAGTCTGCTGGCAATTTGAAGACAATTTTTCTATTCAGTTATGAATCTGTTTTCAGGTTTCTTGATATTAGATATCTGTCACTTGTAGATAGGGCTGGATTTACCATTGATTTGATTTCAATGGAAGTTACTATGAACTTTTTGTTTGCAATGTCTTTTTATGTTTCCCAAAATATTAAATCATGTTTAAAATATTAATAGTTTATATTTATCTGTATAGAGCTACTAGATCTTTACGCTTATTTTCTCATGTTCTTTACCACAGTTCTTCTTTATGCTTTCCTCCTTAAATTAGTTTTTGTGTCTCATTTCTACTTAAAAATATCCATAGATGAATAAGATCAGTAACACTCACTCCATTTTCCAATGTGAGGATAATACATAATAAACATTCAAGAAAACTACTCTAAAACATCACCAAGAAGTCCAAGAGAAAGGATCAGTGCTACAAACATGTACTGCAATGAATGGTAGGGACTACTGTAAATACTCATATTTACTTAAATGGAATTTTCACAGAATTAGTATTTTGCCAGGTGTATAAATTGAACAACTAAAAAATAAGGCTTTCCAGATTAGTAACTTCATGTGGAAATGTGGGTTTTATTACAAATTATAATACATATGTCTAGACTTAAAATGCAAAGTCTTGCTTGTGTTAAAATTTCATAATTCGGCTGTGGAAAATTCAACATGACTTTTGACCTCCTGTGTTTGAACTTTAAACTCATGTCTCAATTTGTTTCCTTCTGAAAGAGAATCCTTTCCAAAAAAGATGCGATCAGATGCCCAGCAGTTGTGGTGAAGAATCTCAGTAGCTTTTTCATAAAAATCCTAACCTGATTATTTTATTTCTTAATATAAGAAGTAAAAGTCTTCATGAATTCAAATTTGATCCAAATCTGTACTCCACACTGATCACTTCTTTTTACTTTATTCTTTTTACCTGCATTTGATTTTCTACCTTTAACTTAATGGAAAAGGAAACTTGTTTCACATAATGGCACAGTCAAACTCTGCTGGAAGGTGACCTTGTTCTACTCTATTTCCCAAATACTCATTTACGATGTTAAGTTTCCTGCCAGCTTAAGTAAATGTATTCTAATTTATTTGTACTTGACAGAATGTTTCACACTGAAAGACAGCTAGTTGAGGAGTGTAAAGTGTTGTGAAGGAAAACTTGAGAACTTTCCTTTTTTTTCATTGCTCAGGGAGTTAAAAATGATACATAAATAAATAATAAATTTGCCTTTTAGTTCAGTAAGCTGACAGGGTTTATAACTCATTTGACTTGAAATATAAGTTTCCAGATTAAAACAAAGAGCCTGAAAAAAATCTAGAAAAGTTTTTTGTGATTACAGAAAGGCTACAAGAATACAGAAGGAATATAATTTTTTCCTCTCCCTCTGGCAGAGGGAGGAATGGAAAAACTTGGAAAAAAAACCCAACAAAATGTCAAGCTTTCAGGCTTTGACCTCTTACGTCACATTCCAGAGTGAAAAAAACCCTCAAGCCCTGTTAAAGGAAACCTTAAATCTCTTCTTAAATTTTTCCTTATATAAAGTGCTTTGTCTGAAAGCTGTTAAAGATCTTCCATAACTGTTCACATATTTTGTCAAATTTATTTACTTGGATCCAAGATGAAGTGCAGATACACTGTACTAAAAGTAAATAATTTTTAAAAAGTTTGAATATAGGGCTTTAATAAAAATCAGACTGTTTATTTGACACACGGAAATATCTTTCACATGGTTATGATGAATGTCTGTGTTGTGCTTGTGCATTTATCACTGCTGACTTCTAAAACACTTATTTAATTTAAAATTCAAACATATAATGTATCATAAATAATCTTTCCAATCCAAAAAACAGTGTAATTTTATCTTACAGAAGAAATCTTTGTCATTAGAAACACGACTTTTGATCATACTAGCAAAATGATTTTGAATTCGTTTGTTGTATTGAGCAATCTGTAATTATCTCCCCAATTAATTTTGAAAGTAATTAGATTTTTTCCTACTCTGTAATAGAAAACAAAAAGGCAAGTTTGAATTACTTATTTATTTGAGGGGAGGAGGGGGGAAACAGCGAGGAAGTATGTAAAGCAACTCGAATTTAATTAATATCCGTTAAGGTGCAGATCCTGTAAACACTGACCTAGATAAATAATTTCATACTCTGGCTGATATGGGTAAGAATTTAGATAGGGTTCTCTTTCTTGCAAACAAGAAAAGTAACAATTATCATGATTTATAACCAGAAAGTTACACTTAGGGGTGTGATGTAGCTAACAACTTTTATAAATTATTTAAATTGTAAGCTAACATAGAAAAGTATGTGGGACCTGATGAAGGACACACTAGGATTGAGTTATAAGGAGAGCCGAAGTGCTGTTTCTTAGTATAGCACTCAATATAACACAGAAATAAACCCAGGACAGACTGCAAATGTGAAGTTGAGGAAGGCCAGTAGCTGCAAAAAAAAAAAGCTGTGTGCCATTTCCCTGTCCAGACGTAGAAGGAAGCAATGTAGAATATCATAAATTGAGGACAAAAATGTAAAAATTGGCTATAATAGATAGACAGCAATGTCACATATCATTCCTGCAAAGCAATAAGATCAAATGCGAGTTGATTCTTAAAAGTCCATGCTGTGTATATAAATTTCCCCTATCATGTGTGAAAAGAATTTCAGACTCATCCTGAGTCTATACCCACAAATATTCAAAATACCCACAAAATTCAAAAAGGGTTCTGGTGTAAGAAACAAAGGTTTAAGTAATATGGAGAAGATGGAGATAGCAGTGAACCATAAATCCATGCTTTTGGGATAGTATCTTACTTCAGAAAGGTCCTAGAACTTCTCCTGGAAGTTCTTAATTGTCAGGAGAAAGTAATGAATTTGAGTGCCTTTACAAATATCACAGAATCATAGAATGTTGTGGGTTGGAAGGGACATTAAATATTGCCTAGTTCCAACCACGCTGCCATGAACAGGGACACCTCCCACTTGACCAGGTTGCTCAAAGCCCCATCAAACCCGGCCTTGAACATTTCCACGGACGGGGCATCCACAACTTCCCTGGGCAACCTGTTCCAGTGTCTCACCACTCTCGCAATAAAAAATTTCTTCCTAATATCTATTCTAAATCTACCCTCTTCCAGTTTGAAGCCATTACCCCTCGTCCTATCACTACACTCCCTGATAAAGAGTCCCTCCCCATCTTTCCTGTAGGCCCCCTTTAGGTACTGGAAGGTCTCCCTGGTGCCTTCTCTTCTCCAGGCTGAACAACCCCAACTCTCTCCAACTGTCTTCATAGGAGAGGTGCTCCAGCTCTCTGATCATCTTTGTGGCCCTCCTCTGGACTCGCTCCAACAGATTCATGTTCTTATGTTGGGGGCTCCAGAGCTGGACGCAGTACACCAGGTGGGGTCTCATGAGAGTGGAGTAGAGGAGAAGAATCACCTCCCTCAACCTGCTGGCCATGCTTATTTTGATGCAGCCCAGGATACAGTTGGCCTTCTGGGCTGCGAGTGCCCGTTGCCTGATCATGTTGAGCTTCTCATCAACCGACACCCTCAAGTCCTTCTCCTCAGGGCTGTTCTCAATCCATTCTCCTCCCATCCTGTATTTGTGCTTGGTATTGCCCTGGCCCGTGTGCAGGACCTTGCACTTGGCCTTGTTGAACTTCGTGAGATTTGCACCTCTCAAGCCTGTCCCGGTCCCTTCCCTCCAGCATGTCAACCACACCACACAGCATGATGTCATCCACAAACTTGCTGAGGGTGCACTCAGTCCCACTGTCCATGTCACTGACAAAGCTGTTAGACAGCACCAGTCCCAGAACAGACCCCTGAGGACGGCAACGTGTCACTGGTCTCCAATTGGATACCGAGTTGTTGACTGCAACTCTTTGAGTGCGACCAACCAGCCAGTTCTTTATCCACTGAGTGGTCCATCAGTCAAATCCATGTCCCTCCAATTTAGAGACAAGGATGTTGTGCAGGACAGTGTCAAGTAATATTTTGGTCCTTAAAGACTCATCTAAAAAATGAGGATTGGGGCCCCTGTCACAAGGCAGTGTGTTGCAGTGTATCCAACTCAGTAATGTAAGTAACCCAACAGTTGGCCTAGAGGCTTGCCAGCTGGATACATCTCTAAACCAGCTGAACCACAGAGGCAGAAACCCAAACAAGAACTTTCCTCCATTTTTCAAACATGTGGTCAATATGAAAGCAGAAGACAATGACACCTTGGTGCTCAGGCCTTGCCTCCTTTTCTGCAGCAGTCGTCCCCCATCTTGACACTCTTCAAGTTGGAACATTATGGGACTTTGGAAAAAATTGGAAGTGGGGGCAAATCAGAACATGGGTAAACAGCTCTCTGTTCTTCTCCTGCTTGGTAGCCAGTGTTTGTATTGACATCATGTCTGGCAGAGGCAAGAAAAGCAAGCAGTTTGTGAACAGAGATACTAAGTACCATTTCAAGATGTTTTCTGATAATACACTGGACGTTATTAAGCTAAATATCCATTACCTTTGAGACTTTGAAGCATATTTCAGGAAATGTGGAGCACTAGGAGTGTTCCAGGAAAATGTTAACTGAGATGCCATTACCTAACCTGGACCCATACTAAGACTATGACTGCCAATGAGCTGAGCTATGATGTGAAGCTCCAAAGCCTCACACTCACACTCACACAGCTTTGGCAGTTAAATCTTGCTTTCAGAAAAATTGGGCTATTTTGTTAGACTAAAATTGTAAGAAGCACTGGTTGTATTCCTGTTCCCTTGGGAGTAAGTTAGAGATTTACACTGGAGCCCACCAGAGGAGGGATCATTTACCCATCTACTAAACAACTCTATAGAGTGCCGAGAATTAGAGTGTTTCCTTCTCCTTTCCTAACCCATTCAGAACCTTAACAATATGGAAGAGTTTAGACCACCCTGATCTAAAAGTTCAAAACAGATAGCTTGACGTGTTTTGGAAAAAATAGTATATTTTTTATATTTTTTTTCCAACAAGGAAGTGTGGGCCAGAAGTCTTGGCTTTTGTGGCTGACAAACCTCTTTGTACTGTCAAAAGTGTGTAGTCAATAATATAGGCTTCCATTGATTTAAAATTATATCCCTATGTTATAAGACAAGGATAAACCTATCTCCTTTCAGTCTAACCCAGACTTCTTTGGGCTATTGTATGTATCTCACTACAGTAAGCAGAAGTTTTCAAAGCAGTAATGCAGCCTCCAGAGATGCATAGCACTTCTGAGCAGAGTCTTCAACCCTGCTGTAGAAGGGACATCCAGAACTGGAACAGGGACCTCCAGAGAAAGTCAGTGTGACATGATATGGTCACGGCACACCAGCTGCCCTAATCATTACTAAGGGAGTTTATATTTTATTTAGTCAATATTACACCAGGAAGAGTTTAAAAGAATGTTTTGTAAGAGGCGTTAACATTTGTAAAAATGGTTTTTATTTCCTGTTTTATATAAGTAACTGTCATGGCAAATCTGCAAATGATCTACCCTACTTAGGAACCAAAAAATACAGCAGATGGTTGACTATTTCGGCCATCCTCTAGTAGTTTAACTCCTCTTTAATTACACCAGACAGTTAATTTACTTTAAAAAAAACTGGGGTCAAGCCCAAACTAAATCATCACGTACAGAAATCAAAGGCTGAAAAGGATGGCTGGAACAGATGGCACTGAAGGCATCATGGCCTGAGAACAGCCAAAGAGTTATTGGTTTAATATAAATGAACACTAAAAAAACACCCAGAAAATTTTGCAAGAATATGAATGAACAGAGTTAAGGATATTATTGTGAGTCAGTTAAAAGTCAAAAAGTACCTGTGACATAATGGAACTAAAGGTAGAAATTACTTTTTAAAAATAAAACAAGGGCTTTATTTTGGTGCTTTTCTGTTTTTCAGTTTTTAGGGTACCTTATAAAAATGCTAAATTAAACTTATACTGCAGCTTGCATGGTATTTCATTTTGCCAACAACGTTGTGATTCCATATGTGTTGGCAACTGTATATTTCTCCTTGCCTAGTTCAGGAACATTACCACATCTTTTGTTTTGATTTTTTCTTTCCCCTGCCCAACTGTCTTCCCTCCTTCCATCCTGAAAATAACAAATAATTCAACACTGAAGGTGTTTTTCTATATGGGGGAAAGTAGTACAATATGCTAGTTGTGTTCCAGTAAAATATAACAACCACATTTTCTTCATCCCTGAGGAATCTTCCCATCACATGCCAAAATCTCAGTCCTCTAATCTCTTCCCATAAGCTTCCCCAGGACTTCTGCATGTAGAAAATTGCACCATCGTACATGAAAGACTTTAGGCTCAAACTACCTCCGAGTAGAGCATGGTGTCAACATTCATAGTATTGTTCCAAGCCTAACTGCATCACCGCAATCTGCTGTTAACATTCAACAGAGGGTTTCCTGTGGGCTGAAATTTGGCATGCAGTATCTCAATTTAGGAGCACAGTTTAGAAGCGTGAGTATTGACAGAATCGTTTGGGTAGCCAAGAGTAAACCATATTAACAAATCAGTTTTATGGATGATACTCGTACAAAACTCAATTGATGAAAAAAAAAATGTGTAGCAAAGTAGATGTGCAGTATTTCCAAAATGAAAAAGTAAAAATAATGAAGGAAATAAGCAAATCTTCAACGTGCTTTCCCTTTTCAAAATCCCAGCTTGGAACTGAAAAACTAGGTTCTAGTTTGTTTCTGTTGCCAGGGAAAATAAAAGAGAGGGTTAAACATCTTCTGATGTGCTTTGATTTGCTTTAATATATGTAATACCTACTTTGATTTGCTTTATTATATGTAATACCTACTAGTTCTTTACTGTATGGATAGGTGTTTGTGATAGATGTGCAAAAGGCATTGCTGAAGTACTTAACTACTGTCCTTCACAACAAAACCAGTGAGGGATCTAAGGATACCTCAAAACTTCTTACTTGTTTTGTCCTAAAGAAGTTAGTTTTTTACTCACAGAATTTCTGAATTGCCCTCTGCCAGACCCTCTTGCTTAAGCATGTACTTCACTTACACTGCTGTGCAAAGGCATAAAGACTCCTAATCCTTGCCTCTGTCAAAGTGTTTCTGAAGTCATTATCCAAGACTAAAGGGAGGGTGTGAGGTGGACAGGAATAGTCTTTTTTCAGCGGAGCCCAGTGATAGGACAAGAGGTAACGGGCACAAACTTGAACGTAGGAAGTTCCATCTAAACATGAGGAGGAACTTCTCTACTTTGAGGGTAATGGAGCATTGAAACAGGCTGCCCAGAGAGGTGGTGGAGTCTCCGACTCTGGAGACATTCAAAACCTGCCTGGACACCTTCTTCTGCAACCTGCTGTAGGCAAACCTGGTCTGGCAGGGGGGTTGGACTAGATGATCTCCAGAGGTCACTTCCAACCCTGACCATTCTGTGATTCTGTGATTAGGAGAAAGCGGATTACATCCTTTGGAATAAGGCACATGGGGTAGATGGAGCAATATATTTGTAACCTTTTGAGCTAAATAGCTCTCCTGTGCTCTGTAAATGTTATTTTGCTCTCACAATAAAACCTGAAAGTTACTGTTACACCTTCAGTAATTATCCTCGCATAGTAAGATACACTGTCTATGAACTATGTCTAGCTGACATAATGCCAATATTTATGAGGCAAACAGGCCACAATGTCCCATTTCTTTTCAAACTTTTATAAAGTTATTTAGTCATTTTTGCAGATTGTATTAATCATATTTAAGCCAAAGCAATAGATGACTATGTGCGATGTGACAAGTTTGGTCGGTCATACCTGGCCATCCTGTGCCCCAGATTATTCAGATCAGAGGACCCGTTGAAGCTTGGCACATCTGATTTCTAGCCAACACAGCTTGATTTTAGTCCCACGGAAACTCAGATATGATAAGGAAGGGCAGGACCATGCACCTCAATCTTAACTTGACATGCAGTCAGGTCACAGACAAGCCATACGCTCACTTCAGGAACTGGTAGGCACATCTCAGGTCCCACAGTGCGTAAGACTATTACAGACTACATAAATTGTTTGCCACATCAGACAGATTTATTTCTTCACTGACATTTTTATTTCTTTATTTCAGCTTTTGTCAGAAACATATACTTCAAGGATGCAAGCCTTTCGATGTCGCAGTTTGCAACACAGTTGAAAGCAATTTTAAAAAAAAGAAAAAAAAAAGAAACGGCAGAACTGGAAATGTTATTGCTCTTCCTGCCATTTAATTTCTAAATTTATGTAGTTAAACCACAAACTCATTTTTTGCTATTAATCTTGGCCATTTGTTCATTTGAAAAATGTGACATATGGTTTGACACATATGGTTATTTCTATGTTAGTGAAAGCAGATACCCTTGCAAGAGAGACGCGGCAGGGAAAAGAAATCTGTGTAATGGTGGAGGTGTTTAAAGGAAGTCTTGTGTTTGCTGTAAGTAGCTCCTAGTCTATCATATCAGCCACGCACTTCTACTTGCATCTACTCAAGGAAAGGTGTATCAGTTCATTATTAAGGCCATGCATGGATATATTCCACTACTATATGGAAAATATTTTCAGCTGTGTTTCAATCCAGGTGGGAAAAATACTGGTTTTGGATGCTGAATTACAAAATGATTGGCTAAAGATCTCTTCAGTGCTACTGACACAAGTTCCTGTTTATAATAGATCAGGATAGAAATGATCAGAAATATTTCAAATTTTTCTTGCCCAAATAATGCAGTTTTCATCATTTCATATTTTATAAATGGGATATGTTTCGGGGTTTTTTTGCAGTGATATAACTTTTCAAAATGAATTTATTTTATCTGTAGGCCTAAAATTGAGTTTAAAATCTTAAAACTCAAATTAAAATATTCAGTATGACCAAAATGTGTTGATTTGATAGACCTTGACCTTTTGGGGCTTTAACTTTCTTTGAAGGACTTTTAAAACATTTCTGGTTTGATTTGGAAGAAGAAAAGACATTAAAATCATGGAAATTTTTGTGAAATGGTGTTGTGGTTTAACCCAGCAAGCAGCAAAATACTACACAGCCATTCATTCACTGCCCCCCAGTGGGATGGGGGAGAGAACTGGAAAAAAAATGTAAAACTCATGGGTTGAGATAAACACAGTGTAACAGGACAGAAAAGGAAGGAATAATAACAACAACAACAATAATAACAATAATAATAATAAATATGCACAATGCAACTCCTTGCCACCCACTGACCGATGCCCAGCCAGTCTCCAAGCAGCAGCTGCTCCCCAGCAAACTCCCCCCAGTTTGTACGCTGAGCATGATGTCATATGGTATGGAATATCCCTTTGGCCAGTTTGGGTCAGCTGTCCTGGCTGTGCCTCCTCCCAGCTTCTTGTGCACCTCCAGCCTCCTCACTGGCAGTGCATGAGAAGCAGAAAAGTCCTTGGCTGAGTATAAACTTTGCTTGGCAACAACTAAAACATCAGTGTATTATCAACATTATTCTCATACTAAATCCAAAACACAGCTCTATACCAGCTACTAGGAAGAAAATTAATTCTATCCCAGCTGAACCCAGGACAAGTGGAAAGCCTGGTTCTTGCCCAGTCTACTCCAATGCCTCTTCATCTGAAATAAGTGATTTTTTAAAAATGCAAGTTCATTGAGTTTCTTTGTCCCATAAGTGTCTTCAATGACCTCATATTTTTCTTTAGAATATTCTTGATCTCTGCCACAGCCATCCAGGCCTGGCTTTGGGTTTTATTGAGGCTGTCAGCCTCTTCAAAAGTCATACAAGTGGAGCTGTCTCTGTTTGCCAGATGGGATTACAGTGCTAGGCAAAAGAAACAGCAGAATGAAAGGCAATCTGACTTCCGCCCAACCACTTCATCTCTCAGTGATGAGGCAAAGGAGAAAATAACTACCTTGCTTTGTTTCCCTACTTGTCACAGACTTGCAGTGATTTTTTTGGAAGACAGTAAAGAAAAAATATTTCATTAGAGAAAGATAAGAAACAACGAAAACGAAAGAAGGAAAGGAAAGAAAATGGAAGACGACGACACCACAGTAAAGTAACAGCTTATGCTGATGTGGTTACCACTGAAGAACAAATGTTTTAAGGTCATAATAGGGCAAATTGTACCCAAGCAGAATGGAATGAATTATTTGTGTTACTTACGAGAAACTCTAAATATTTTAATATAAACAACAGGAAAGTAGGATCTTTAAACTCTGACTTGAAATGTTGTTCATAATTTGTTATTCTTTACTCAGGTAAAATCAAATTGTTCATAAATTTATCCTTCCCTAGTGAAAATACTGTGTCATGCTGAAGCCTGAGATCATTCTTTACAAATAAACTGTACACCTTTGACCACAGAGATTTACTGAACAGTGGAAATACCAGCAGATGATTCATTAGCTGAAAGGGCGTGAAATATTCAACAGATACTATAAGATTTTATGTTTCTGAAAAAATATCTTAAGTAAGATAGAACATCTTTTAAGATATTTTAAGATAATTTTGAAATCTGTGTAGTTGAAAAAAGCTCTGTAATATCATACTACTTTTTAGTGTATAGTCTGTCCAGTTTTGAAACAAATCCCCAAGTAACATTTACTATCATTTGCTTTTTTATAACTGATTGAAATATACTGACTCTAGCAAACTTACTAACAAATATGTAGCAAATGTAGGGCTTGAGTTCACTGTTGTTTTCTTTGGGTGTTTTTCTTCACATGAGTTAAACGTTTTTGTAGAATAACAGAAAACCCCAAAGCTGCAGCACTTTGTTAGAAATGTGGTTTTGCTTGCCTTGTTTATGTTAGGTAGGGTTTTTCTGTCTGCTGAATGAGAAATGGATGAAATAATTTTCAGTGTTTACTATGGCAAGGAAGAGCAGATTTTAAATCTGCTGGACTTTTACTGTGTGCCCATCAATCCAGTGGCGCCATTCCTAACCAGCTGTTATTAGCCAAGGAAAGGTTTCATAATGTTCATGTCTACAGTTTGTATCCTGAGGTTTACCACATACTGTAGTGTCATCCTTTACAGACTGAACTGTGCTTAAGTTCCAAGAAGGCATTCATGACTGTGCATATACAAGAAGTGGTATGTAACTTATGTAATGAATAATTTACTTAGGGGTTGGGGTTTTTTTCTGTTTTTCAGTTGTCCAAGAATAAGTCAATTTTTTTTCCTAAAGCTTTATAAACATGAATGTCTTCATAACTCATTGAATTTTCATTTTCTCCAAAAGATGATGAAGTGACAAAAGGAGTACTCTGAAGGTAGAGAAAATCCTGTGAACAGTCATCTTTACAAGAAAGCCTAAATCAAATTACAGAGAAGTTTACAAGACAATCCAAACATGAATACTAATGCAAGACATTTTAGAAGATGTCAGTAAAAAACATTAGTTTATTTAATATCATAAGACATTCAGACCAACTTAATCAAACTTTGAATAGTAAAATGCAGGATAGTTTTGACATGGTCCCTTTCACATACAAAGCAGGTTTATCCTTGCAAACCTCTGCAATGACAGGCAATATGAATGAAACTTACTTACTTTTATTTATTTTTGTATAGCTAAATTCCTTAGAACTACCCCTTACGTTTCTGAAGAACAAAGTATCTGTGAAGGCATGCAGCCATCCTTGGGGTTTGCTCAAAATTAGTTATTTATTTTGTTTGGCTCACTTTTGAATTTACAATATATTAAAGAAACCCACATTTGGTCATATTTTGTTTTATTTGAATACCACCAATACAATTCCAGCCAAAGGTTATAAGGGCTTTCCAGTCTTCTTTAGCCCTTGCCTTTTTTTTCCCCCCAAATCTCATTATTTTTTAGTGATTCTTATATTTAGAAGTGTATTGATGTGTTTAGAAGTATTACAGTCATAAAAGGACAAAGTTCCACACCTCAAAATCAAAGATACTTTTTCATGCATTGTTTGTTGCTTAAATCCCACAATGTACTATGTTCAGATGACAGGGACAATTTTTGGAGGTCTTTTTGGTTAGATACCAGATACTTCTTTCACTCTTCATGATGGCAAAAGTGTAACACACTGTGCCACCCTCATCAATCTTCATTTTGTTTAACAGATATACTAGACCACAATACATCTTTTAGACCGTCTACAAGGAATTGAAGTCTTACCTTTCCCACACCTGATCTTAGAGTGATGCAAGTTCCCTGCAGTAAAAACAGATGAAATACAGTAAATACAGTAAATGCAGTAAAACACAGAAAAGGAGAAAGACACATACATCACTGAAAAGGAGGTACAGGGCTACCCAGCTGTTCCAGGAACAGGGACCCATAGAGCAAAGTGAGAAAGAACTTGCAAAAAAAAAAAGAGACCCAAGAGTCAGAAACTCTCCAGGAGGCTGGAGAAATGCAAGGAGCTGCCTGACTGCAATGTTCGTGATGGCAGTAAAATTTTAGAATACTCAGTAGATTCAGAAACAGAAAAAAAAAAGTCAATAGTTCAACTAAGGAAGCTGGATTTCTTCAGGTCAACTAATATCTAATTGTTCAGGAATGTTTCTAGAGGGTATTTATGAATTATCAATTACATTGAAGTTATAATTACTTAATTCACTTTAACTGAAAGATGTGGCTTTGTTTATTATTTATTATGCTACCTGATTAGCAACCTAACTTCTGGTTTTCAATCAGTCCCTGATTGTTTAATCTATGTTTTTACTTGCCACGTCCATAAACAAATCAATGATACCTTATAACATCATGAATATATTTTCAAAAAGAAAAAATAAAATTTAAAGCAGATCAGCTTTTCCATGTTCTCTGCTTATTATTTGACTTTTTTTCAATGTTTTCTTCCCAGTTTGTTCACACCAGTCTTCACACACCTTCATGTTATGCTCAATTCCTGACTTGCCTGTCCACCTTTTTTTTCTTTTTAAATTCCTAATTCTTTCTCTGATTAGCGCTGTCTCAACTCAGTTAATTAATAGCCTTCCCATGACTGTCTCACATGCTGCTGTTCTCTTAAAACACAGGCAATTAACTTTCACAAAGTCTGCAAACTTTCTTCTTCCTGTATGATCTGGACTTTTCCTTCACTGCTCATGTGTCATCTCTATTGACACTATGGGGTGTTTGGGGAATATTATAATCCAGTGTTACTTCATGTAATTTAAAGGCAGTGAAGCAAAACAAAGGCTTATTCTTGACTAAATTATGAATAACCTCTCTTATAAAATTATAGAACAAAAAGAAGAAAAAGAAAAAAAAAAACAAAAAAGAAAGCTTTTCTCAGGTGCTCTCACATTGGGTAAAACATCACATAGCTAAGCAATCAGGAATAAATTAGTAGTATTAGTTGCAAGTTTCAAAATATTGCAAGAAATTGGAACAAATCAAATTGCAAGTGGTAGAGTCCCAACTATTTCAGGTGTTGCACAGAAATAATAATAAAAAAAAATACATTAATAAGGTTCTTTTTTTTATGTTTGTCTATGAAAATGTTACATTTTTTCTTCAGTTATCCATGAAAGTATTCAGGACTATGTGCGATAGTTCATCACAGTTATTAGTTCAAAAGTAAGCAAGTTCAGTGACTTTTTGAAACCTCTTCTGGTAGAAAAATGTGTTCAGCAGCAAAAAAGGCTAAATAAATATCTACTTGTCTTAATATTTAATATAGAGTATTATACAATATATGAAAAAGTACCTTCTAATGAAAAACGTTTTAGCCTGCAATGTGGGAAGTATTGCACTTCACAATGAATAAAAAAAATGATTTGATAAATCTTTAATGTGCTTAGCAGTAAGGAGACATCTAAAGAAATACAGTTAAATTTTAATCTTTGACTAAGAATTTTCTTTTTCTTTGGTAAAAATGCAGTGTTCATTAATAGTGAAAAAATATATTTTAATAAAGTATTTAGCAAAAATAGTCAATTACTAGAAAAAGCAACTTCTGCTTGTTAATATTTAATGTTAAGAAGCTCTTGACATATACAGAGGCAGCACTTTTAATAATATTTAACACTTAAAAACCTTTAAGCAGCTAGAAAAGAAATGACACAAAAAAATTAGAATATATACCTGCACAGTAACTGCAGGACTCCTTCCATAGCATTTCATGTTAAAACTGTACCATGACTGAAAAGTAACTTAAGAAATATCTTTAAAGTCTAAACAGCAAGATGAGAATGATGGAGTGCGAATAGTATCCTGAACAGTAGTCCTATCAGATACAGCTTATGTAAGATACTACACATCCCTTATCTCGTCACACCTCCATCTTTGCTTGAAAGAATGTATTCCTGATTACAATCACTGTAGTGTTCCTTTGTTCCTTCTCTTACTGTTGAGTCATTGCTCAGTGTCCCCTTCTCATTGCTCACCCTTCATCCTCCCCTGCCCTGCCACCATTCAGTATTGCAAGGAGATAACAGCTTTCAGGCTGTACTGTCTTGAGAAAAAGTCTCCTTTAACGAGATTTTCTTTTAATTCAGTTAAAATATTAATGGAGCAGCTCACAAGTGCTATATATGAAAGCTCAGATGTCAGATCTTTGTGACCAACAGTCAATTGCACTCAGTAGAGAGAGATGGAAGTGTAACTTTTTAAGTGCTTGTGCATGTAGCGTTCTGAATATTCATCCTCTATTGCTTCATAAATTGATATCTTATGCCACTTTTCCCAGACTTTAATTATCTCTTAGCATCTGATTTTTAGGCTTTTATAAAAAACAAAAAGTGTTACCTTTTGTCCGTCCAAGGTAGCCCTGAGTGCAATTGCTGGAGACAGTGTTAATAGCAGTCTGAACTTACCACAACAAGCCAAATACTTCTCATATAACTTCTTTGATATTTTTTTTCCCCTGAATCCATCAACATAAGTTATACTGGACAATTGACAAAGGCTCCTGCAACTCAGTGGACTCTTTTCCAAGACCTCATGTGAAAGTCTTTCCCCAAAACTAAAAGAAAAATACTTATAATTTGCAGTGCAAAAGACAAAGAAAGAGCAGGAAATTTCCTCATATGCAACAATTTTCTATCTTACCAGAAACATTTGGGCAATAATTAATTGCAGAAGACCATTTCTGGCTGCTCTGAACCTTGAACAACCTCAAAATGACCCTTCTTTGAGCAAGAGGTAGGACGGGACAACTTCCAGAGGTCCCTACTAACCTACATAAATTTATGTCTATACGTAATGTTTAACACGTACATGTTATGTCTATACATAATATACCACTCCTCAGGCAAAGAAGAGAAATAGTTAAGCCACTGATGCGGAGTAAAGTTACATAAAAATATAAATTCTTTCTGAGCATGAATTTGTCTGAGAAGTCACCACAGCAAGGAGTGCAACAGCAGCCAGAAATGAAAGACATAAGGGAGAGAAACATTATTCCAGTCACCCAGCAGCTGGTTTAAACTGTGGCTAATTTCATGGCTAACTGTGAAGAGATGTACTTTAAAAATAGTTTTATGAGAAAATATTTTTTTAACCACAGGTTTAGGAAAAATGAACAAAACCCGATTTGTTAGTTTTGAGATACATTTTGCTAGCACAGCCGAGGATAAATCCTATCCCTTCTCACAGTCAAATCAATCAGGTTGTGCTGAAGGCTAGTAACAGGGAAGAAAGACAGAGTATGGCAATAAGGTATATAAAATGGATGTCCTCTGTTAGATTGCATCTCGCTCAAGGTAAATACTCTGTGAAATGTGTCACCAAGAAGGTGTTGCAAAAGTCAGAGGTTAGGTTTAAAGACTGCCTTTTATACAGAGGCATCCAAGAGTTGGTTGGGTTTTTTTTTTCCTCCAAAGAGTGGCAGGAACGTATAGCAAAACCAGCAGTAAGTTTTTACTAACATGCCCTTGGCTGTGCACACTTTGTTAGTATATTTATGTATTCAGTGGTTTTCATACACACCCACTTAAACTGGAGCCCAGCTCCAGTTATTTTAATCTTTATATTTTCTTCTGAATTTTCAGTGATGTAGCGTTTATCTGCACAGCTCCTATGATGACGACAGTTCTGCAACTCCTGGTCTGTAGTTGATGCAGGGTTAAAACACTAAAGAAAAATTAGAATTTTTTAAAACTTTAGCTGCCTGTTGAGCTTGGCTAAGACTGCTGGAAAATTCCAAAAGGCCACCAGCAGCACAGAATATGTCTTGCCAGGACAAGATTTCAAATCCTGTGAAAATTATACCTAATGATTCCACATGCAATGCTTGGGGGTGGGGAGGGGGGAGTTACATTACAATGGGGTGCAGGATTTCCCTTCCTTACAGGAACCCAAAACACAAGGTTCAAAAGCAGCACCTGTCCAACAACATTGCTTACTCGCTTGTTTGTGTGTTTAAAGTCAGCATAGTCAGCACCTTTATTTTCAGCATTCACCAGCGTCAGGCATCTGGTTTGCTTCTTGTGGGCTTAGATCCATACTTCCCTTGGGAAGATGTTGCTCTAGGTACTAATTAGAAAATCTGTGAGTGGACAATTTTTGCTGCTTATTTATAGAGAACATTTTTCTTCTGGAAAATTGCATTGTTTTTGTTTTCAGTCTGATGGGCACACTTTTTGTTTTCTGAATAGTTACATGACTTTCCTGTTAATTTCACTGTTTGTGACTTATTATTGGACCATCATCCCCATCTCCTTGTCTAGTGTCCTGTTACGGTGGGGAAAGGAATATGCTCATCTTACTGGTATCTATCCAGCTATGCAGATACCTACTATGGCCTCCTGGCAATGGAGCACACAAAGCATATGAATCTAAATATCAGTGTCGCAATTTGTCAGGCACCTAGTGACCTCTGTGTAAATAGCCATTTCATCTAGATGAGAATTTGATCCTTCTTTTAACAACCTGTTCTTTTCCTGATAGTTTCAGTATGAGGTAATTTAATTTCTTACTAAAAACTGAGTGAACCATTTTTATTGGAGAGTCCTCTACTCCATTCTCACCTATCACCCACTGCTTTTGGCACTAGTTTTTTGAGCTACACGGTTTCTGCAATTTTTTTACACAAATACCTAAGGTGTGCCCATGTCCCCATATAATCTCAGATCATGCAGTGGTTTAATTCACAGAGAACTAACCATACACAAATGGTTATGGATTACTACTTGACAAAGAAAAGCAACTGTTGCAGAATTTTGTATTTCTTCAGTGTTTTACTCTTCCTGCAAATTAGTCATAGTAAAGATCATGGTTTTGCTGCACTGCTCTAATCATGACAGCCATATAAGATGTGAGCTTTATGCTGCATTTATCATAAGCTGCTTTAATCACAAACATTTAAATCCCTGTGAAAATGTATGATGTGTTCTTCAGATAATTTGCATGTCTGACTGCTCATGGGTAAATAAGTCTCACAGCTGCTATTGCTTTGTGTTGTAAGATGGAAAACTTTGTAGTACTTCAAGATATTTCAGATCTTTATATAAAGTTCCTTATACTTTATTTTAGAACCTAATGTTAATTACCAGAATATAATATTCATAAGACTTTCATAGTTATCTACCTGTGGCAATATTTTTATTACTAATTTTAATTACTAAATTAGCTGTATGACACTGTCTTGTTATAAAATGAGTGGCTTCTTTACTTTATATACAGCCTTGCATCCAGTGGTTTTCTGTTGAAATGTTCTGGGAGAGAAGGCGTGTCAGAATCTGCCCTACAATGTAATTGCACAGTCTGGGTCTCTGACTTCTAGGTGGAGACAATCACACGAATGTCTCTGCGGGTGTTAGAAAAGAGCACTCTCTGAAAGTCACAAAGTGGTACTTGGAGGAATTTAGTTTTGCCTTTAGTTTTACTCAAATTGAATACAAAGGAATTTTCAGTTACCACTTCGGTCAGACTAAGGCAACACAAAAAACAAAACAACCTCCAACTGCAGTCAGCATTTCAACCCGTTTTCTTCTCATTTAACTTCCTAACATCAAGGAAAGGGAATACACATCAGTATCTATCAATACAGATCAGAGTCAGGAGTTGCTTCCCATAAGCATGTCTAACTTTCTGCTGGTCTGAATCATTATTAGCAGTCAACCTGTCCAACGACCTCCAGGGTATAGCTGAATGATCTTCCATTTTGGTCTCGTTGGGTCGCCCAGGACTTGATAGTTAACTTCTTCCATTTTCTATATCATTTTTACCACTACTTAACCTACTGAATAAATTTTGTTCTATCTGTTCCTTGATACTGGCAGGTTCTAATGGTAATGTGCTGCAAGATAAACATGTAATTAATTACTATGAACATTTCCCAGCAGAAACGTGTCATCAATCTGATGCAACCATCTAAGTCCCATTGGACAAAACAGATGCTTCCTTTGCAAGGAAGGAAGTTCTGGGGAATCTGAAATGTAATCTTAGGTCTATTTTGCCACTGAGTTGAGAATTTCAAAGGACACAGATTTTCAGGTGTGCTTTCCCAGGAGCAAAAATGTGTTTTAAACAATGTAACTGTGGTGATGAACTATGAAGTTCATCTTGTTTTATTCTCTTAGCCTCATTGTTACAATTGTTAAGACCAGTGGAATGATATTATCATCTGCGTAACATAGAAAATATATTTTAACTTAATGCTGGGTACAGGCTTCCCATCTGAAAACAGATGTAACAGCTCCAGTCACAAATACAGTCAAGAATGAAGTGAGGGTGCGGGAACTATATAGGAAGTCAGGAAATCTTGCTACCACAAGTATAAACTTCAACTCCAAACTAGAAATGAATGCATCCTATCCTTGAAAATGTTATGCTTTCTATTCTAAAATTATCATTCATGGGTATTCTCAGATAAGTGTTTCCCCTAACCATTAAACTTAGTACAGAAAGAATGAGCACGCTTTCATAAAACTCCTGAAGTAGATGACTAACTCTGCCCACTAGGGATACTGTGATGTGGAACTTCAGACAGCCTTACAGTGAGTTTTTACAATTTTTCTTAAAGACTGCTAGTGGTGTGTAATTCATTGGAAACTTATTCAACAGTATGAGGGGAAAATAAAACCAAACACATTTCTATGTGTTCAGTGTATCAGATCAGTTCTGAAAAGCAAACATCTGTGTGAAAACTCTGGATAGAAGTAAAAAGCTGAAGAATTTCTGCCTCAGTACCAGTCAAAGGCACGTATTTTGTTCAGACAGCAAAACACTTCAGCATTCTGTGTAATTTGGAGAGCTGTTTGGATTGCAAGTGAGACAGAACATGTTGGAAATCCCCATGAAGGATTACTTATCTCCTGGAATGCACATTTTTCACCTATTCATTCCATCCACTTTATCTAAGAAGGAAAGATATGATGAATGAAGTGCTGTGCATTGGCTATTCTTTGGATATATTCTGCAAGTCTTCTGCAAGAAATTACAAAAAAACAATCTATATTTTTTCAATTGTAATGAATGCTGATGAGACAAAATTCGATGCAACCACAAGCACTCCTTCGCCAAGAAATATCCTCATGATACAACCAATTATACCTTCTCTGACTACCTGGAGGGGTGGGTTTTTCACTTACCATCAGATACCTTGGCTCTATCAAATGGTTTCAAGCTGATCAGGTCAATTCTAAGATTTCCTGCAAAATTAGTAAATTCCTTCCTAGAGGTTTCACTTTTTGGAATGTGTATATATTTTTAACTCTTTAGCAATGGTAAAAAATCACTGTATTTTTCAGTTGTTTATCAGATAACTTTGCAGCTGCTCCTAACAAAACTTTTCTCTCTTTCAAAAACAAAATTCATGCTCATTGCAATAGTTACAGAGAACATAATTAGAGAACCGTCCACAAGTTCAAAATGCAACTCACGTTATATTCCACTTGAAACACTATTACTTCAATTCTGATTACAGGGTTCAGTACATGTATAAGGAAATTTGAAATCTGACCACAAGTGCTCTGAGCTGCTGCATTCTTTTCAGCAGAGTTAATGAAACTAAGCCATGTGGTAAGGCATTAATTGCACAAATCTGTTTTAAAATCTTTTTTTCTGCCATAAATAGGAGATCCTAGATAATTCATAACCATTTGTTTGTTATTAGTGCATTTTGGTTTTACCATTTAGCTGCTGTGACAATCCAAGAAGCTGACAGAAGTTGCAGTTAGTGTGTGTTAAACATTGTTAATGTTGGATAGAACCAGACATACGTATTCATTATTATTTATGTTACTGAACAGACAGAAAGCTCAGATCTTGGATCAGGATCCCACAATGTTAGATGCTGCCTTCACTAAAAAGGGAAAGAAGGGAAGGGAAGCTTTATCCTCTCCCTATCTCATCGTTTTGGCTATGGATGCTATGGGACACCATGCACTGCAACCTTATGAGAAGCAAAAGCCTCCAGGAACAGACCCCACGAGTAACAAGCCACCAAAAGTTACCAGAAGCTGATCACTGAACAAACTTCCAGAAGTTTCCCGAATTTCCCTAAAGGAAAAGAAGTCAGGAAACTTCTGCAAAAATCACTGCATCTCTGTATATTCACTTGCATCTTTTTCCATTTGCTATCTGGCACCTCAGAACAGGACTGCAATAGGACTGCAGCCTTAAGGAGTCCATTCTGCTTCTAAAAAAGATATTGTATTCAATCACAACTCCTTGCCTGAGACCTTTGTTGCCTAGACCATTCTTCAGGGTCTCTTATTTGATCACTGGACAGATATAGGACGGCTTTGTCCCCCTGATCAGACAAATACATCTATTGCAGCTGAGACATTTGAAACCAGTGATGGAAAACAACAGGTAGAGATGAAAACATAAGGGTAAAAATGATAAATAATGAATATTATGCTTAATATTGCAAGAACATTCACATAATGTTACATAACTAATCATCAATTTTTTTAATAGACATCACTGCTGACCTCATGTTTAAGAAGAGAGATGACAATCGTGAAACTCAGTTTTTCACCACCTATGCCTCATAAACAATGGGAATAGACATGAAAGATTTGGGGAAAATTTGGGAATACTCGTTTTGCTGATAGACAGCTGCTCCTTGGTAGGATGCCCTGCTGTGCTGGGTATTAAAAATCAGGAAAAATAATTTCTGTTTCTTGAAGTGGAGAAAGAAGAGACAGGTGAAAAAGCAAAACCAGCACGTTCCAGTGATCAAGTAACAAACCAGCAGGGTGAGCCATTCGCTTTCCGTGATGGTTCTCTAGTACATATTAGTCTTGCAAATGATAAAATGGATTTTCCAAAAGTAAATTTAAGGTTATTACAGTTTAAAAAAGGATTATTTTCAGAGTGTTTTCTTCTTGTACTTTTCTTCTTTTATTGTACATTTCTTAAGACAATGTAATAGAGGTAAAACCTATCCTGGAGATAAAATTATCATTTTTTAATACTACTCAATGAATTTCTGAGTTAGCAGAGAACTGTGCAAGACAGGTTCAAAAAATATACATTGTAAGCAATTACAAAGGTAGGGTTTTTTCCTCTTTTGTATTTCCTTAATCTTGCTCATGTGAGCAGCATTTTTTTTTTTTAATGTCCTACATTTTCATAATGTCTTTTATTGTCTATACCTACTATTCTTTCTTTTTTTAAGACCCTTAAATGATAACGGATAATGGATAAAATTTTCCACAGTACTACCATTTAAATTTCTTTTTGGTCATAGAATCATAGAGTAATTCAGGCTGGAAAGGACCTCAGGAGGTCACTAGTCTAACCTCCTGTTCAAAACAGGATCAGCTCTGAAGTTAAATTAAGCTGCTCAGGGTTTTATCCAATTGGATTTTGAAAATTTTCCATGAAGTTTTCAAAAATGCACAGGCTTTCTGGTACCTTGTTCCCATGCCTAACTGTTCTCATCATGGAAAAGTTTTTTGATGTATCTGGTCAAAATCTCTCTTGTCCCGGCTTATGCCTCTCGTCCTCCTGCTTTGGTCCTGTAATGAAGCTATAGCTGACTTTTTTTTTAATATATTTATAAACTCGTCTAGAATAAAATCACTGGCTTGATGGATCTGGATTGGATCTGTTTTGTGCTCAAATATTTAAAAAACTCTGAAGAGACTGATTTGGCTTCATTGTAAAGGCCAACTATAACCTAAAATATGAAGTGACATCTTTGCATTGGTTGATGTAACAAACTCATGCAGTGGCTGTTGCTCTGTAAACGTATCACAAAATCACAGAACGGTTGAGGTTGGAAGAGACCTGTGCAAGGCATCTGGTCCGAACACACAGCACTCATGGCTGCATCCTATCAGGGTCCATGCATTTCTCTATGTCCAGTTTACTTAAGTGTAAGGCCATGCAGGTCAGATAAGTTCCTGGGGTAGAACCTATGTATAACATATCATACCTTTTTAACAGAGACAAAACCAAGCCTGACTCCACTCACAAGAACATGCAGGACTTCTCTCCTTTTAGTAACATCAGCATAAGAGCTATGTCATGAAATGTTATGTCTTTGCCTACAGTCAGTGCATAGTCTGAGCCAAGAAGCTCCCCAGAGAATTGCACAACTACTTCAGAAATGTCTCTGTTTACAAAAAATTTGTATGGCCAACGAGTATTGGCACACATCTATCTAGCAATCAAAACTTGCTTCTAGGCTTAAGCAGAAAAAGCCTTTCAAAGCAGTGATTGCTGGAAATGCACTATAGCAATGTCATTCTTCAGGATGAGATCATGTAATTAGTGTTATTACTTTCCTGTTTAACAAGGAATCACATTTTTAATGGGACCTTTTACTTAAGAATTCATTTATCTTATATTCTTCCACTAAGAAGTTGTCTCGCTAGTAAAGACCAAGGCAAACAAGGCATTCAATACCTCAGCTTTTTCATATCCTGTGTAGTCAGGTCCCCCATCTTGTTGAACAATGGGTCCATATTTTCCCTCACCTTCCTTTTGTCTCCTATGTACTTATAGAAGCTCTTTCTGTTGTCTTTGACATCCCCGTCCCAATTCAATTCTATTTCAGCTTTACCTGTCCTAGCTTGATCCCTGGATGCTTGGGCAATGTCTATTCCTCCGAGGTTACCCATCATTGCTTCCACCCTCTGTACGATTCCTTTTTGTGTCTGAGTTTGGCCAGGAGCTCCTTGTTCTTCCATTCAGACCTTCTAACCCTTTTGCCTTATTCCCTCTTTGTTGGAATGGAACTCTCTTGAGGTTGGAGGAGGTGATCCTTGAATGTTAACCAGCTTTGTTAGGACCGTCTTCCCTCCACAGTTTTATCCCAGGCAACTTTTCTGAGCAGATCTTTGAAGAGGTCAAAGTCTGCTGTCCTGAAGTCCAGGGTTGTAAGTTTGCTTTTTTCCCTCTTCTGTGACCTCGGGATCTTGAACTCCACCATCTCATGGCCACTGCAGCCAAGGCTGCCTTTGAACTCCACAGCCCAACAAGCCCCTTATTGCTGCATAGTATGAGGTCCAGCAGAATATTTGTCTTTAGTGACTCCTCTATCACTTGGAGGAGGAAGCTATCACCAATACACACCAGGAACCTTTTGGACTGTTTATCCCCTGCTGTGTTGCCCTTCCAGTAAATATCAGGGTGGTTGAATTTCCCCATGAGGACCAGGGCCTGTGAGCATGAGGTTGCTCCTATCTGTCTGTAGAGTGCCTCATCCACTTGTTCTTCCTGGTTGGGCGATGTGTAGTAGACACCCACTATAATGTCACTCCTATCTTTTCTCTCTTTAATCCTAACCCATAAGCTCTCAGTTGGCTGAGAATGATTCAAATGCAAAAGTGAGTGTATTCATATTGCTGACAGTAGGATGCGAGAGGACATTTCTATGAAAAAAAAAACCCAGAACATATAAGACATGTCCCAAGACTTTTCCATGTGATGAATGAAGGAAAAAAATATCACAACTTTACTCACTGAATTTTGGACTCTTAATTACTTAATTCCATGTTTCAATGGAAATAAAATCATTTAAGGAGAAAACCTTGAAATGCGCTTCATGAGTTTGGTGTTGCTCATAATCCAAATACTAAAGTGTTATGTCTACCTTCATCCAAATTAAATTTTTATCTGCTTCATAAATTCTGAAACCATCAAAACAGCAAATATGCTTCAAGTTTAGCACATACTCTGGAATTTAGTGAAAGTTATATACCTGGGACTGATAGAGGAGAACCAGTTGCTGCGGCATTTAATGTTTCCAATATCATATATTTATACAATGTACATATATTTAGTCCATATTATTGTAGGTACAGTGAAGAAACATGAGTTCTATTTAAGCAGTAAGTGTTGGAGGAAGTTCATAATTTTAGATGTCTCGTTTCAAAAATCTACTAACGACACATATCCAACATAAGATTTTTGGGGGGAACATTTAAAAATGGTGCATCTGAAACAAACTGAAGTATTTTTGAAAGAAACTGGTCACATCCAATACAATTTCTGTACAAGGGAAAAGATGCAACTCAAAAAAGTTAGTATCCATGTATTTTATACATTAATACTTGTGTTTTATACATAAGTGCATCAATTGGGTGTCTGAAATTCCCATATCCTATTATAGTTAGCATTGAGGAAAAAATAACTTGAAAAATGACTTGTCTCTTGTTAATGCCAGTAAAAGGAAGTTGTTTAGAATAACTTGCAGAAAGTAAAATTGTTACCTGTTTCATGCTTCAAATACGTATCTGTCATCTTCCTGAGAGAAGACAAATGTGGAATAATATACAAAGCTAAAACATAAAAAGGCTGTGTGTCATCTCTAATATAGTATTTCCAGAAACTAGAGATATTATCTGTATCTCTCAGCTGCAGTTAACCTCCTCCAAGTTCTGGGTATTTTAGCAAATAGCTGGTTCCAAAGTGACAACTGCAGCTCTAAAGGCAAGTTCTTGCAAAGTTCAAGAATAAAGATTTGAAGATCTACACTGTAGATCCACACTAAAACCATGGGCTTCACCATACTTAACAAAGATCTGAAACTTTACTCTTCATTTCCATTCATAGGACATAGTAATTTTGTCTGCAATAGTACAAATTAGTAAGCATTGCTCTCAGAGTGGCAAAACAGTAGCTACTAGATGGGAATCGCTTTGCTTCTGAGTCACCCTTGAGAGGATCCTACTAGCTGGATAGTAAGAAAAGCTCAGAAATCGTTGGGATTTGTTTCCTGTGTTGTCTTTTGGATTTACAATGTGTTATTCCTATTGGAAATAGGGGAAAAAATAAATCCTTTTGTAGGAAAAAAGAAAAATAAAGTATTAACTGTAGCATCAAGAATTGTTTTGGTTTGGGTTTCTTTGTTGAAGCATTGACCTACTTGAATATCATTTGATATACAAATATAACAATTTTGTCACTGTATCCACCAGTTTACATTTCCTGCTTTCTGTAAAATCAGAAGAAAATAAAAAGAAGAAAAAGAATTAGAAGTCATCTCAGAAAGGAAAAAAAAGTACAATAAATTTGACTCAAGATAAAACATTGAAAAATTCCAGAAAATAGCAACAAACAACTTATTTTCTCATAAAACTAGCTCTAATTGTGTTTAACACAAAGAAACATTTCATTAGTCTGCTAAACATAATGCATATTTCTTGATCTTTGTGTCTGATTGTTATTACTGCTCACATTTAGACTCATAGAATACATTGGTATGATTTCTGTGTGCCTTTGATAATGTAAAAAGGGGAAGTTCATATCGAATAAATTCTCAAGCTTAGTACTGGGCCTACACTTTCAGTAGGTTCAGATAAAATGTACAGGCTCTTGGAAATTTCTGAACTGGAAATGAGCAACTGCAAACTAACTCCTTCAAGTAATGATGCTGGTAACAGTATTCTAATAACGATACTCTGCCTGAAAGCAAACAATCTGAACTTATTACAAAACTGAATGACCGGATTTATTCCATTCATATGTAAATAATAGTGTCTTAAACTGTAATGTAAAACAAATAAGATTACGTTTCAGTAAAAGTGTCAGAAAATATACATTTTAGAACTTGAAAAGCTTTCTCTAATGTTTTCTTATAAAATCTAAATACAAGTAATTAGCTCTAGGAACAAAGGCTTCTGCATCTTTACCTCATCTGGGATTAAAATAAATTAGTCAAAATATGCAAATATGTGATCATGTGCACAGAAGTCAATAATATAAAAGTTCACTATATTTCTGTTTTTCACCTTGAAATTACGTGAGCAAGGTTCTTACATTTCATCGTTTTACATTTCATACTAGTTTGTTGTGGCTTCCTTTTCTAGCAGACCTCTCCATGTGACCCTTTTGGCATCTTAAATTTTTCTGACTTCATGCTACAGCCCTAGGGCTGTTCAGTAGGGGAACTATCTGGGGTCTCCTTACTCTCCCTGACTCATCCATGAGACAACAGGCTCATCCATGAGACTGAAGAAACTGGAGCACAGACAAAAGCCATCTAACTTTGGTTGCCTGGTAGCGTTTTTCAGGCTGTCTTTCATCACCTCCTGTTTGTGACACGATTCAGGAAAATATTATGACTAATTATACAAGCAGTTCCCAGGCCAGTCCTCTCTCATCCCTGATTAAGCCAGCTGCTGTCCTTTCTTAGTTACTGGTCATGCTCCCAGCCAACTTTCTTACATTTTCACACAGTATTTATATTTGTTGGGAGTTCATAATCCTCCTCTTATCAGCCCCCCTAACATCTTCCTAATGCTATGCTGCTGTTTTCTAGCTTATCACCTTCCAATCAAAATGTCCTTGCAAACCATCCCGTCCGTTGCCTTTCTGTTTACAAAATCTAGTATATGAGAAGGTACAAAGGGGCCTGAAGCTCCTGCGGTATTCGGCGAATCTCCCTCCAACTTCAGAAACATTGGCTCAGGTTTCTGGCCTAGATTCAGATCCTCTCAGAGGGTTTGGGCAGTGTTCGTATCTGTGAGAGGTGTTTTGAAATGACACTTGTGGGGGAAAAGAAAAAAAGAAAAAAAAAAGAGGTGAAGACGAAAGACCTGATTCCAGTCCCTTCTTAAAAGTCCCTGCTTAAACATATCAAATATTTACTGGAACAGACTCTGCGTTTTTGGAGAAGGTTTTGCACATAATTCCAGATATGAAATTGTGCTATACTCTGGTGCTTGTGTGCATTCCAAAAGTGACAGTTTTACTTTATTGAAAACTGAGCTTTGTGGGATGCAACACAGTACAGAAGGTGAGAAGATGGCACAGCCAATGTACTACATGCACAAACCTCGAGTGAGCCTCCTTGCTCTTGCATTATAATACAGCATTCTGAAAAGAAATGCATACATCATTAAGAACATGCTTCACTGTTTCACTAGCATTTTGCTACTTCAGAATCTACTGTCTTCCTAATATTAGGGCAGGTTGCTTTGGTAAAATATTTTGCTAACCTGTTGCCTACTAAAATCACTCTTCTCACTGGATACAATCACTGTCCTCACCCTCTTTATGGCCTCCAGTATATTCTGCTGGCCTCCATAAGTAAAATGAGACACAGCTTTTTATACTTGCTGTTGTCTTTTTTCAGTTTCAGTAAGTCAATATCTTCCTTCAGCTGGCCGTTAAACTTCATTTCCATCACTGTCGGTGGATTTTTTAAACATAGTTGTGCTGCTTGTTACTCTTGGGAGTAATTTCCTGTAAACCTTCATAAAACCGTCCCAATTTCCCGTTCAAACTCTACTTTAAAAACCCTTCTCTTTTAGGAATAGAAGATATCTGAAAAAGATTAGCTTGGCATAAGTTCATGCTCCCCATACTTGGTCATTGGCCAGGCCAGCCAGCACTTCCTTACTGTCTCCCCACTTGTCTTTTGATATACTTAATATCTCTCGTCCACTTCCAAGACCTTTCACACACACACACAAACACACATGCAGTTCAATTACAATCACTAGTGCGCTAGACAATCTATTTGCTCTGTTTTTGCAGAACACCTAGTCTGGTCATCAGCCATGGACCATCATTCATCTCCTAGGAATTGCAATAGTCAGTTCAAAAGAATCTCAGTCCTTTTCTAGTAGAGCCTATTGTAAGAGGTATGAGAGGCAAGACTAGACTGTCCCTTAAAAGTCCCGTTAAAAATGTGATTCCTTGTTAAATAGGAAAGTAATAACACTAATTACATGATCTCATCCTGAAGAATGACATTGCTATAGTGCATTTCCAGCAATCACTGCTTTGAAAGGCTTTTTCTGCTTAAGCCTAGAAGCAAGTTTTGATTGCTAGATAGATGTGTGCCAATACTCGTTGGCCATACAAATTTTTTGTAAACAGAGACATTTCTGAAGTAGTTGTGCAATTCTCTGGGGAGCTTCTTGGCTCAGACTATGCACTGACTGTAGGCAAAGACATAACATTTCATGACATAGCTCTTATGCTGATGTTACTAAAAGGAGAGAAGTCCTGCATGTTCTTGTGAGTGGAGTCAGGCTTGGTTTTGTCTCTGTTAAAAAGGTATGATATGTTATACATAGGTTCTACCCCAGGAACTTATCTGACCTGCATGGCCTCGGACATCTTATATTGCATAGCAGAATGACAAAATGCAACCGAGGGGTTCTGTGTGTGCTGTAAGTACATATGGACAGCTACATATAAAACTATATGTAAATATCTAAGGATATTTCTACATGGAATACTGAAGAATTTAAAGGGGATCAAGCCCTGAAAATCTAAAGCACATCATGATAACGTGTATACATATCTCATGATAACAGGATAAGGAAGCGAGGAGTGCATAACATTTTATTAATTCCAAGATGATTCTGGACTGGCAATGACATGAGTTTCCAAGAAATTGTGGCGTCATCATTTGAGGAAGGTTGTTCCAGTTTAGTCACAAAAGTGACTATGTTCATCTCCTTTGTGACAACAGGTCTTCCTAGATCAATGCTTAATAAACAGATATTTATCCTTTTGCTTTATCTTAGATGATTTTTTGTCCCATTATATGAATTTGATGCTTTAGCACAAATTATGTAGAGAGAACAGATATGCCAACTAGCCTACAAGGGGAGAGGGTCTGTTTGTTTTTAAGACAGATAGGGCTGTCTAAGTGTATCCCTAGTGAACAGCACTCTTGACTTTCTTTCCCAACAAAATTTAATTTCCTCATGAATGCGAGGGATTTTTGCACTTACAGTAAATTATAAAACAGGAGAATTCACACAGCATCAGTTGAATGTCTTCTTTCATCCAGATGCCACACATTAAAATTTGAAAGGATTTTCTGTGCCACAATTAGGGGACACAATGGGAACCATTTCTCAGTGTATTAAAACTATGAATTGAGTTCTAAAACACATACATGGGGATCGAGCTGTTTTACTGTATTGCTGAAAAGCAATGTGGTTCTTTATAGACATGAAGCTGTTTATAAGTAGGAATATTGAAAATACACAGTTGTTGCAAGTCAGCAGTATAACACATACAAATCAAACAGATATGACCTATAGTGATGGTAGAAAGAATAACAATGAAAGAATTTTGCCCTTTTTTTTTTTTTTTTTTTTAATTTTGTGTCTCAGGGAAATCCCTTCTATAGTTTCTATCAAATACCTCTAGCTTTAATTATCCTCCTTTGGTCCCAAGATTGATAGATTTGCCAACATTTCTATAAAATCTTCTGAAAATTTAAAAAGACTAGGACTATCAGTAGTATCTTCTCCTTAGTACTGTGTCACTGAATATTCAAAAATTGACACAGGCTTACCCAACTGGGCATAGAATGAGTCAAATACACTTATTTCAAATATTAGAGTGGTATTCTATAATCCATCTTTTACTTAGATTGAAACTAGGTGTCTAAACTTCTGCCTTAGAATGCCAGAATGCATATCAGTATCTCTGTTTTCTAAGATGAAAATATTCACCCTGGCAAGCATTTTTATTGGGCAAGATGCAGCAAAAGCATGTCTCCCTTTAATGTGACTCAGAACACACACTTCCATTACACTTGGACCTCATCGATTTCAATGGGAGTCTTTGTATTGATTTTCTGGTTTTGGTTCAGAACCTGGGCATATGAAATCAGAGGATGGATTTACAAGTTTGAGTATATTTTTGGCTCAATTGTCTTCTACCAGTAGACGCCTCACAATTCAAAAAGCTATACTGGGGTTCTTGTGCTTTGATCATTAATAACTTTGCATAGCAGTGAAGCAAAAGTAGAATGTGATTAGAATCTGTTCCAAAAAGAGAAATATTTTTAAGGCTTGAATTTTGCAAGTGTAATTTTGACATAAGCTCTCATATGGAAAACTAATCAAAAGGATCTTGGAACATAGTGTGCTTTCAGGCAGGTCCCAAAGAAAAGGGATCAGATTCTTTACAAAAATGTACTAGGCAATGGTACACCCACACAGCATAGTGAAACACTACACATTGACAGCAAACAGTCCTAAATGAGCCAGTTCAGGTATCGGACAGGTACTTTTCACCCAAGCAAACGTACTGGGCAGCGCAGGGCAGTAGCTGTCCTGCTCCCAGACACGAGCTGCCTCCAGAACCTGAGACTTCCCAGGTGCAAGAGAAGCTGTTGCTGCGCTTGCAAATGGCTGGAAACCCATTCAACCGTTCTTCTGACTGCAATGTGTTTTATCCACCATTGAACATTTATAATGTGCAAGCATCTCTTTTTTGTAAAAAAAAAAATAAAATCCTTCTATATCAGAAAAGTTAAAATTATTTTTTGTTGGTGTTGATTTAGTCCTTTCCTGCCTGTATTTGTCTGGCTTTTTTGCTGAATGAACAAAAAATATTTAATCATAGTAGTTTATATTTTCTTGTTATATTATAGTGTCTGGGTTTTGGGGTTTTAGCTCTCTGATGGATTAGCTCACTTGATTGAGAGCAGTCCACATAACATAGTATCAAAGATGATAGAGACTGGGGAAACATTCAAGTTCACAGAAAACAGGGAATAAAACTCCAAAATTTAAATGCTATGAATCCATAAGATTTAACATTCATTAACATGTCTACATTTTTTTTAGACAATTTCCATAAACAGAAATGGAATATATTGACCTTTCAACATTTTTATTTTTCATTGTATACAAAAATGTCTCTTGTCCCAATATAGGATAAGAACACATCCTGAAATATTTGAAATCTCCAGCAGAACAAAAATTTGAATTCATTCTCTCTCATTTGACGTACAGGGCTAGAAACAGTTTAAATATTTCCCACTGCTTCTGTAATGCTAAATCCTATTTTCTTAAAAGCTCTAAAATGTCACAAGTAATGTCACATTTGTATTATCTTTACTGAAAATTGCACTTAAACATACCAAGGCACAGCAATTTAGCTTGCATTAAATGTTTTAATTCTGCTAGTCATGAAGGTGCATTTGTCAGAGATGATATATACAGATCCCAGGACAATTAAATAAAGGGATTAAGAAGTATCTGGTCAATAGAGTAACTCCCTTGCTACAGTATGATGGATGTTGTTTACCCACAAAAAACAAGGATGTATGAAATCTCTGTCATTAAAAAAAATCAACCTGGAATGGTTTAAACTAATAGTGTCTTTCCTGAGTATTTCCAAAATGGTCATAATCTGTTTCACAAAGCTTCTGATATTTAATTGCAAATGACATACCTCATTCTGTGGAAAATTACCCTACTTAAGGACAACTTATTTCTAGATGTCCAGTGCACCACTGCAACTGCAGGGACTCTCTACTTTTTGAGGTACTAATATTTACTGATCATTCCGTACTGATCATTCCGTACTGTCTTAGCTGTCTCTGTATACTGCTGCCCATACTGTAATTGGCAAACAGGTTGATACATGTGCCGCCCTTGAATAATTGCATTTTTCTAACTGTATGCAGAGAAATACTGTTCACTTAGGACTGAGATGCTGGGCTGCACTGGTTATGTGTTTGAGTATAATCTTCTGGATTTTATATTTTCTCAACATATTTTTCTGTATCAAGAAATCAACACTCACCACTCATTAGCTGTCTAACCTTTATGAAAACTATGTGAATGGGTAAATCAACTTCGTTCAAAATAATTTTCTACTCTAAAAGTATTTGGGATTTATTAGATTTTGTAGAAATAACATTGGAATAGTCATCACCAAGCAAAATGATATTATTGTACAGCAGACATTCATCAGTTTGATTTATCTTTCTCATTAATCACTAGCAAACAGAATCACAGAGTCACAGAATGGTCAGGGTTGGAAGGGACCTTCGGAGATCATCTAGTCCAACCCCCTCTGCCAAAGCAGGTTCACCTAAAGCAAGTTGCACAGGAATGCATCCAGGCGGGTTTTTAATATCTCCAGGGGAGACTCCACAACCTCTTTATGCAGCCTGTTCCAGTGCTCTGTCACCCTCAATATAAAATCATTTTTCCTTATGTTCAGACGGAATTTCCTGCATTACAGTTTGTGCCCATTGCCCCTTGTCCTGTCACTGGACACCACGGAAAAGAATCTGGCCCCATCCCCTTGACACCCGTCCTTTAGATATTTATAAGCATTGATGAGATCCCCTCTCAGTCTTCTCTTCTCCAGGCTAAACAGACCCAGGTCTCTCAGCCTTTCCTCATAAGAGAGATGCTCCAGTCCCTTGATCATCTTCATAACCCTCCGCTGGACTGTCTCCAGTAGTTCCTTGTCTTTCTTGAACTGGAGAGACCAGAACTGGACACAGTACTCCAGATGTGGACTTACCAGGGCAGAGTAGAGGGGGAGGATAACCTCCCCCCACCTGCCATGCTCTTTTTAATGCACCCCAGGATACCATTGGCCTTCTTGGCCACAAGGGCACATTGCCAGCTCACAGTCAACTTGCTGTCCACCAGGACTCCCAGGTCTCTCTCTGCAGAGCTGCTTTCCAGCAGGTCAATCCCTAACCTGTATTGGTGCATGGGGCTATTCCTCCCTAGGTGGAGGACCCTGCACTTGCCTTTGTTGAACCTCATTAGGTTCCTCTCCACTCTCCACTCCAACTCCCTAGCCTGTCCAGGTCTCACTGAATGGCAGCACAGCCTTCTGTTGTGTCAGCTACTCCTCCCAGTTTTGTGTCATCAGCAAACTTGCTGAGTGTACACTCTGTCCCCTCGTCCAAGTCATTGATGAATATGTTGAATAAGACTCGACCCAGTACTGACCCCTGGGGAACACTGCTTGTTACAGGCCTCCAAACAGACTGTGCGCTGCTGATCACAGCCCTCTGAGCTCTACCATTCAGACAGTTCTCAACCCACCTCACTGCCCACTCATCTAACCCACACTTCCTAAACTTACCTAGGAGGATGTTACGGGAGACAGTGTCAAAAGCCTTAATGAAGTTGAGGTAGGCAAAATACACCCAACCAGCCATGCCATCACAGAAGGCTATCAGACTGGTCAAGCATGATTTCCCCTTGGTGAATCCATGTTGACCACTCCCAATAACCTTCTTTTCCTCCACACTTAAATCACTACTTAAATTTTCATATCTGAGCAGTGCCACTGGTTTTATACACAATAGCTTTAAAAAAGCAGGTTTTGAAACTTCACACAGTTTCTCAAATATGTGAGATTTACGTTTCTCATTGAAATAAAATGACAGACAACCAGAGAAATTATTACTATTATTTCTTCAAAGTCAATTTTCCATTTTTTGTTGGTTATTTTATATAGCAGATTCCAGAGAAGAGTGAAATAAATGTGGAGATTTACAACTGCTCCTCAGTGATCTCCACAGAGGAAAATAATATAGCTTGTATTTCCAATCAATACTTAGTACTTCTTTCCTCCTTGCCACTTCTTTTTAACTTTTTAATATCTTACAAAATTTCTGCTGCAATGATTTAATGTTTTAGGAGATTTTTACTTCTCCTTCGAATCACGGCAGTAATTCTGACTCTGGAACACTTCTTTGGGAATGCTTGATAAATAGTTCATCCTCATCAAGCTTAATTTTAGACCCCCTCCCCCATATGTTAGAAAACATGAAGTATAATCTGTCATGGCTTTTAGTATAGATTTAACTCTCCTATCTCTAGGGAACAATACCAATTCTTGTCCAATAAATTGTGCAAACCTGAAGGGTAGCTTTTCTAAAACAAAGGGAACAAAGACCAGTGATGGACACCGCTCCAAACATCAGAAAGTTTGTAGATAAATCCCACTTAAGTCCAGTTCCCAGCATGACTGCAATCTTCAAAACTGATGCCACAGGTATTATGCATATGGTATTTCCAGTAGCTACGTTTTTTTAAGCACCTCATTTTTTTTTATGGCACTAAAAGCTTCAGCTTCCATGCATGCTGAGATGCCACTGTCTTGATGAAGCCGAGCAGTTGGTTCTTTATCTTGCTCAAAATTCTGGCAGGTATTTCTTCATCTTAATGACCTAAGATGTGAGGTTTTCAGAATTTAAGTATGGGGTAGAAAAAAATGAAATGCAGTGGTGACTATGGCTTTTCTTCAAAACATGACTAAGGAGAAGGAACAAATTGACATACCATGTCTGAATATTGACTATTCAAACTATTGGTCAGACTATTGATCTGACTATTAAAAGAAAATACAAGAGTCAAAGAGGATTTAAAGATCTAGCTTTCACTGTCTTTGAGTACCTTAACCATGAACGTACAGCAGCCCTCTTTTTTTTGTGAAGCTGGTCTTAATCCCTTTTATCAAAGCTGTTCCACTTTATTTGGTAAAAAATCTTAATGGTTTTGTGATAGAGAAGGTATGAGCAGAGCATTAAAAGAATGATTATGACACTCCCACTGAATTAATTGGCTATTTGATATATTCTACAAAGTCAGTCTTTACATCAAGAATAGGAATTCAGGTCTCTGTTTTACTTACATGACTTAGTCTTGGGAACAGAGGCTGTGTTTACTTTGAATTTTCCCTATGACTAATTATTTTATTATTCATTCAAAACGTAACATTTTATGCAGGAAGAGTAAGAGCACCCATTCAAAACTAATCTTCAGATTAATGCGTAGAAAACTTTCTAATGATAAAAGAGCACTTTTCTCCCTCTGTCCCATCCTGAATGATGAAGAATTTGAAGCATTTTCCAGCCTATCTAATGGTTATAATAAGTAACAAGTCTAGCCATTTTTTTTCATCTGTTTAAGAAGAGGTTGACCACTGCTTCACTTTTCAGAGTAGGACCCTCATTACATAACTACAGAAGAGGGGTGAGAATTGTAAATCTGAACATCTTTTCCTTTAGTAGTACACAGCACTTTCAGACAACTGAGAGATTAGAATTAAAACACTCCATAGAGTTACCAGTGCTTGGTTTGGGGTTGCCTACTAGGGTTTGCAGACTTTTACACTGAATTCTTAGGTTTAACCCTCCTACAGATTGGATGGGATGTAAGTCTTTCAGAGTTAAGCACTGAAATGCTCTGTGTAATGACACTAAAATCTCTTTATACATCTAAGCCTGAGCTGTCAAACACAAATCTTTCTAGCACCCTTTGCCAGTAAAATATTGACCTTTCCTTAGGCATGATGAAAAGTCACTCCAAGAGACAGGATATGAGTATAATACATAAGCAAAGTTTTGGATAATCAGTGGCAATATCCATATGTTTCCCTTCTTTTCTCTCTCTGTCATTAGGAAGAGAGAAATAAATGTGAGTTTACTCTTCTGCTTCCAAATGAAAGTTATCAAAGTATTCCACTATTAGAAATTAAGTGTGGAATTGATCCTTATGCCTTCTCGTGACTCATAAGAAATATTTACTTTATGTGAAATTTCATGGAATTAGGAGAATTAAGTCTTTAAAAGGACAGAGAACCGATTAGGAGGAAAAAATGACGCTTCCTTTCACACAGCTCAAGCAGCAAAGCAAGCAAACAAGTTTGAAAGGAGAAAACCCCATTTAAATAACAAGTTGCAATTGTGACTTTTGAGCCTTTTTTTATGTATTTTCTCTGTAGTTAAGAAACTCCTGATCAGACATAATAGTTGAAATGAGGAAGGATTAAATCCCAGTCTATCATTGCGTTAAATGCTTCTTTTACAGAAATTGATTCAGATAGTGAAGTGCCTTTAGCTTATATAAAGCACTAACCTATGTCTCTGTATAGTGTAATATATGCTTAAGGAAACACGTATTATTTGTTCGAACATTAAACGTAACAGTTCCAACCCACACAGACTCCAATTAAATTCTTTTCCAACTTGCTTTATCAGAATTCTAACTTTCTTCCCACAGATTATTTTTTTAAAGATTTGAAAAGAGTAAAAAAGGACTATGAGACTTCTGTTGGTCTTGGGAACTAAAGATTCTGTGTTGATCTGGCTTATCAAGTATTGTATTTGACTTGAAAGGCACAACACAGAGAGATCCAGATTGATACAAACAGCATCTGTGTTTCATTCAACATCTTGCAACGGATGGAATGGAATAAATTGTAAAAATGGAGGTAAGAGTTTATTTTATGATTAAGGTTTGAAAATTCTAATAGCTGACTCTAATAGTAACCATTAATAGAGAAAAGACTAATAATGGAGTTTTAACTGTCATACATCATATTTTCTGCGTTGTGTTTGTTTTTGAGGGCAATCTATTGGAGCAGACTGCTGATTAAGAACTGCAATGTAGTGGGCTTTCACACTGGAAATTCTACCTTTGCAGCTGTTCTTCTATTATGATCTAAAAAGAGCAGTTGTAAACGAAGAATTTCTAGTGTATTTCCTTTCCATCAGCCAAATATGGTTAGTTTATATTTATCTTTCTTCACTTATGTCTGCATCACTTCTTGGTGCATTACATAAGATAGAGTTCCTAATAAATATAGTTCAGTTTCTGAATAAAAGTGTTGAATTTTTAAGTTTATATGAAAGACACTTGCAGCACAAAGAGAGAAAAAAAGAAAATTTATATTTTTCCTGCCAGCATCATCCAGTTCTGGAGTCAAAATTGCTCCTTTCTCCAAATGAACATACTATGCCACTTTTTACTGTCACCTTCTGCTTGATATATTCTCTTCAACCTCTCGGCTGGACCTTTGTTGCACAATCTCTGATTTACCTTACTAATTGAATCTACATATTTCTATAACATCTCAAGTTCGTAGGCAATTTTAAGTCCTTTATATCATCCAGAATTTGGGGATGAGGCTTTACTGTTTATTTACTTACACAATGTCTCAGGAAAATTTCAGGAACTGACATCTCTTTCCACAGTGTAACAATAAAACGAGCTATTTCCAGACATTTATAAAGAGATTTCTTCTTTGCTAATATGACTTAGAGGTAGCAAATGTCTTATATTCTGAAATCTACTCAGGAAAAGTATCTCTCACGATTAATAGATCATAACTGAATAGAGATTATCTGTGTCTCCTCTGGCTTACTTTCTTTTTTACATCATGTTATTAATCATAAGAATATAAAAACATCTGTAATGGCTCAGACAATACATCTAGTGCCCTTCTGCAGAGGTCAGGCCCAAAGAAGGACAAAAAAAAAGGATATACTGACACTTTGCTGACAATGTCCTAGGCTCTGGTGATTTGTAGATCATGATTTTTTTAGCAAGGTGTAGTAGTTTGGATTTAATGACCTTTCATTGGTTTGCCATTCATAAATTTTGCCTTATTGGTTTTTGGACTCAAATCAAGTCTTCAAGTGTAGAATTGCATACAAAAGTAGTTGCCTTCAAGCTAGATGACAACTTTTAAGGATATCCCAGCTATTGTATCCATAATTGTTATTATGTATAAATCTGTACTTATGTTTATCCACGATGTTCTCTGCCCTCCACCATGGATTGCTTTAATTACCAGCCTGCCTATTAAAATACAGAATCACTTATAAGCCTGCCTGATACCACGTTTTTTTATTGCTTCCTCTCTATTGGCACCTCTGTATGCACACAGAGAATAGAGCAATAGTACTCTGTGCCTACACAGAGTACCTTTAGTGCTTCCTCAGTCCTACGGTGTAATTCCCTATACCACCCACAATCTCTACAGAAAATCTGCTAATAAAGACTTTAATGTCACCCACGCAAAATCACTGTGAAGGACCATGTTACTATATTTTTTAATCCATTCGTTCACACAGAATAGTTGTTTACTATCTACAGAATGTTAATAAGTCCCATCTCATTGTACAACCACCCAGTTTTGTTCTGGAAAATGGTTTTTACTGCTCTTGAAGGCATTATCACCAGTTGTTTACAGAAACCAAGTGATTCATCAAGACATTGCTGGAAAAAATTGTAAAGAAAACAGGACTTAACCTGCTTTCGTTCCTTAGATCAGCATCAACAGTAAAAAACCAAACTAATAAATATGGACTCCTATGTTGCTAAAAACATCCTCTACAGAAAATGTGGAAACCAGGAACACTAATCGCTGTAGTGTTCCCATAAAATAGTATGAAAAATACTTCAAGGGTAATTTTCTTAAGTCATCTCTCAGGGACACTGCAGCCTAGTTGCAGTACAGACCAGGCAAGGTTGTCTACACCTTAATTTTGAGAAAATTACAGGGTCCTAGTACAAACATGAAAAATAGAAAGCAGCATGGTTTGTCTTCATTCAGTCATCCTTTGCTTTTTTATTGCAAGAGCAGAATTTACTGAGTCATTTAGTGCATTAACTGACTAAATTTCTACCAACAAACCTCCAGATCAACATAGTGAAATTCAAGTTTAAAAGATACCCAAAAAGATAGTGAGATAAATAAAGGAGGCTCTTCAGGCTTTTATATCCAGACAGCTATTGCACAGCAGCAGTCAATGGGATTTGATAGATTATGACTGGCAGTAGCTCCTAAAACAGATTTGTACCTAAGTATTACATTATGTCCCACATGCTTTTTGTAATGGTTTGTTTGTCAGAAGGACTGGCTTAACTTTTCAGCATATGAGAAAAGAAAATGCACCTTTTGATAAACCTTTCTTTTCCTTCATGGTAAGCACATAGATTTTTGGTCATCTCACGGTTGTAGTCTCTTTTCAAAAAGGTTGTATCCAAGGATATATGATTTCTCCCTCAACTAGTAAAAGGCCAATTGACCTGACAGGTCTCTTGGGGGTATGGGGTCTCTGAATTTGTCTGGACTTGTCTTGGCCTCAGCTAGTTTTGGCAACCATCTAGTGATCAATTGTTATTGCTTATCTTGTTTTAGCTTAGCCCTGTGAATACCATGATAAAAGTCTAATAAACCTGGGCAGTAATTGAATAACAGACAGTAGGTATTTATGGTAATTGGGGTTGAGGGAGGCTATCATGCAACTTAAACTAATAACTAAAGGGTGAAGATAGTCAAACTTTACCTATGAATCAGTGCAGACAGAGCATGTAATCAAGCTGTCAGGAAACATAAAAATATATCCAAGCAGATCCAAGACCAACAAAAAAGAAATCCCCACCAACATCATAATCCTCTTAACACAGAACAAAAGATATGGACAACTCACTGTAATCTCCACAGTAGATACTGAGATGCTTATGGACCTCAGCCTTAACTGTATCACTAACTATAAGTGTAGCCCATTGCAACTGGATTATAGTTACCACTGTTGTTGTTTTAATTTGGATTCGACTGCTACTATATTATTTTGGCAAGCGATAAACTCTTGGCTCCATACGTAAGGTGGTTTATCTTTTGACTATACAAGATTTCAAGTATAGCAAAGAAATATGTAGACTCTCGTAAGCACAGCCCTCCTTAAAAAGTGAAAAATACGATCTAGATCAATACAGAAGTAAGACTACCTGAGTTAGAACCAGACTTTTGGTTCATCAAAGGGGGGAAACAAAAAAGCAGTTATTGGGCTACAAATACATTTTCAAATACATAACACAGATACTTTTTCCAAAGTATTTTTCAGACTATTACAATAATTAGGTTTTATTTTTCAAGAGGTGAGTAAGAATTAAGGATGGTTACAATCACCACCTTGATGACACTGATTTTGAATAAGACATTTTCCAAGAACCTCCTTTTTGATGTGTTTTACCCTAATACTGCGAAGGATTATTTATACTTTTCACTACCGAGGAAACTGTGTATCTTCAGACAGTGGTTTGGCTGAATATAGTTTAGTTACTTTTACAACTACATGTTTTTACTCCGAGTTGACTTTGATAAACGTCCTGTCCTGAGCTGATTGTACAATTTTCTTTCTTCTTTTATTATTTCAGTACACCAGCTCACTGAAAAAGGATGTGTATGTTTTATCTTTGTTCTAAAATAATTGAAACCGAGCAAAACAGAGGTTATTCTCTACTGGGAGAATAACTGTTCAAGAACAGCAAAGTAAGGTTTCATTTAATTCAGTCTGGTGAAGAATGCATTGTCTGTCTTTGTGGATAAGAAACACAAGGGGAGAGAAGTTTACGAAGTTGTAGATTCCCTGTTGTCACCCTCTGAGGCACCACACACACTTCACAGCTCACACAACATAGCCTAGATGTAGCACTGATCACCTTTGCTATTCGCATCTTCCAGACAAGGGTTAACCAAGTCAGTTGTACGCATCTTCCAGACACCTGTTTTCTCTGTGAGAAACAGTGGGGGCTTTGGAAAGGAAGAAATGCAAACTATCTAAAATGTCTTTAGCTCCAACAAGAAACAAGGTATTTTATAAGCCACCCAAACTACAATCATTGTGAAAGAGTGAAGAAATAATTGATTTTTTTGTTGCAACGTGCATTTAATAGTTGCTGTTAGACAAATGACTGACATATAGAAGAGGGGTTCTCTTAGTCATAACATGCAGCACTAAAAATTAGGAAAAAAGAGTAGACATGGTATTTGTAGAAACTGAGCAACAAAGCTAAAAGGGGATGGCAGTATAGATGTAGCCCAGTAAATATGATTTTGTGCCTACTAATAAAAGGCCACAAGTGTTTTCCAGCCTGACACTGCAGAGTCTAAGGACTTACCCAGGCTTGCCTTGGCCTGACCCAGTTTTGTCTTATTGTAACCACTGTCCAGCTGCCAGGTGACCATTGCCTAGCCTGTTTTAAGCAATAGGGTAAAGGTATGATAAACATTGACAGTCCCTGTGCAACACACAGTAGCTTTTTTTGTCAAATGTGGCTGGGGAAGGCTATTGCGCACCTTTCAAACTTTACCTGTAAATCAATGAGAAAGCATCAAACTGTGTTTAAAATCATACATTAAAAAAACCAAAACAAAACAAAACAAAAAAACAACAACATATCCTACTCCTCCTAAGCAAAGAGCTCAGAATGCAGACACATCTCCACTGAATTGTCCCCTCCATTTCTGTTACGGGCAGAGAGAATTCTGGCTTAGGATCCAGAGGAGCATTGGACAGGTAAGCAAAGCACCAGAGAAAAGGGGTAGAAAATAGAAAGGGCCTTTTTGTGTATGATAGTTCTAACCCTGCTATTACTGAAGGCTGTTTGCATTTATTTGTTCTATTAAATTAATAAAATGTTAAATAAAAAATTATTATCTCCAAATACCTGGTGCATTCCTTGTTCCTCATAACAAGATTGTTTACACATAACAGGGAATTGGAATAAAAATCTTTAAAACCTGTAAAGTAAATAAATAAATAAATAAAAACAAAAGTCTTTAAGGTAAGTGAGATGCTGGCAGTTACATTGCCAAGCAGACTGTATTAAGGAATAAGTTTCTGCTTTTATAGGTCCAAAAACATTTCTTTTCAGGTATAGCAAATATAGCTATTCATGAAGCTCCTGGTCATCAGGTTTAAATGGCATTCAGTCAGATTCTCAAAAACTAGCAGGCAGTTAAATATGTGCCAAATCAGACCTCTTAGAGGCTCCTTTGTGCACATCTGCCAGAGAAAGTCTGGGCCTGAGAGCAGGTGGAGTGATATTCAATTTTTCATACTTATTTCCTGAAAAACAACATTACAGACCTTAGTCTGTCTCTGAATTAAGCCTATTGTCTCGGTGCTGCTTTGCAGTCACAGTGAACATGGACTTAACGTCCAGAAGCCACATATGTCTGTTGCTGATCTGTGCAGACATCTCTTTCAGACTGTCTTATTGGTACTCAGCACTGATTCTGTCTTTCTTCTATCCCAGCCATTAACTGAGAAGTCAATGACAAAGGAAAGAAAAATGGAATCAGAGGCCCAAGCTGGGGTCCTTTTTGGTTGGGACTAGACTCTCATACTGTAAGGAAACCCAGTCTCTGAACAACCACAGACTGTCTTTTTTATGACTATGAGGCTCCCTCTCTGATAAGGCTGCCTGGTCTCCATCCTTTCTTCACCCTTTCATCACCCTTTCCTCTGCATGGTCCAGCCCTTATAGCCCCCATAATGACAGAAGGGGGCAAGGTTTTGCCAGAACCTAATCTTCACTGTGAAGTTCCCCTCTTTTGCTATAAAGCTACTTTGCACATAATGTAGGTGGATATGATGGCAAAATATGAAGCTGCTCCACAAAGAATTATGGAGTTTCCCACGGCTACATGTATAAGAAAGTCTAGAAGGTTCTGAGTCCCCAGTGCCCTCCCAGTGTCCTAGGAGGTAGACAAACAGACTATGGTGAATAAACTGAAGATATGCATTTCCTTGCAGCCTGATTCATTAGAATCATAGCTGCAAGGGACATGTGGAAACCAGGGTATTGACAAACACAAGGCAAAAAACATACATATGATACTGGCAATGTCTGTACCTACTGCACAGTACTGGAACTCATCTCTTAGAAGGAGAAGGACTGTAGATATGTTACTTATTTCTATCTTCTGTGGTCTCTACAGAAAAAAATCTGTCCATACATATCTCAAGTCTCACACTGGACCTGTTTTAGACCATGTAGGCCAAAAGAGGACATTTTCATTCTGTTAATGGAAGGGCCTTAACCAGCATATCCCCTTTTAGGCAAGCCTATGTCTGTCTGTCCTGAAGCTTCTGAAGTATCTAGATCCCTCCTACAACTCTGTCAAGGGAGAAATAAGCAGTAGCAAATGCTAACACAACTGTGGCTGGAATACTTCTGCATAACCGTTACAGCTTGGGCCAATAGCCTCTGAGTGTCTACCTGCTGATAAACAGCCTATTTTATTAGGAGCTATGAGACTGGGGGACTGAAACAAAAGAGAAGAAATGAGGCACACTTATCGTCACTAGTAAGCTGTGGTGATTTTGCCTTAGTGAGTCTGGCAAAGCACATCCTGTAGAAATTTGTAGAAAAACAAGCTGTGATAAGTATTTGTACCTGACTGTCAGCTCCACTGATAGTGGGACTGCTACCAGTCCCTTATGGGGTGGTGAAAATCTCCTCCAGACTTCGTGCCTGCTCACTCCTGTTTTGGGAGCAAACTTTTCATGTGTTTGAAAGAACCATGGAGAATTATACGTGAAAAATAGAATTGCATAATGATTTGGGTTGGAAGGGACCTTTAAAGACCATCTAGTCCAACCCCTCTGCCATGAGCAGGGATATATTTCCCTAGATCAGGTTGCTCAAAGACCCATCCAACCTGACCTTGAACACTTCTGAGGATGGGGCATACACAGCTTCTCTGGGAAACCTGTTCCAGGGTCTGTCCACCCTCATCACAAAGAATGTCTTCTTTATATCTAATCTAAATCTACCCTCTTTCAGTTTAAAAAAGTTTCCTCTTGTCCTGTCACTACAGGCCTTGGTAAAAAGTCTATCTCCATCTTTCTTATAAATCCTCTTTATATATTGTAAGGCCACAATAAGGTTTCCCCAGAGTCTTCTCTTCTCCAGGCTGAACAACTGCAACCCTCTCACCCTTTCTTCATAGGAGAGGGGTTCCAGCCCTCTGATCATCATTGTGGCCCTCCTCTGGACCCACTCCAACAGGTCCATGTCTTTCTTGTACTAGGGGCCTCAGAACTTCATGCAGTACTACAGGTGGGGTGTCACAAGAGAGGACTAGCGGGTCAGAATCATCTCCCTCAGTCTGCTGTCCACACTTTTTTTTATGCAACCCAGGATACAATTGGCTTTCTGGGTTGCAATCGCACATTGCCAGCCCGTGTCCAATTTTTCATCCACCAGTATCTCCAAGTCCTTCTCTGCAGGGCTTCTCTCAATCAGTTCATTCCCCAGACCCTAAGGATACTGGGGATTGCCTCAGCCCATGCACAGGACCTTGCACTTGGCCTTGTTGAACATCATGAGGTTAAATAGAAAGAGAATCCTGGAGATGTCAGTTCAGTAAGGTAGCCTGAACAAAGTGTTTGGTTACCACGTCTGTTAATAACATTAAAAGCTTCTGTAGCAAAGCTTTTACAGAAGTCAAAAAACAGATATCATAACTTTGGCTAAATGCTTGTGTATTTAAATGATTTACATAAAATATTTAATATATGTTAATAGCAGCTCTAACAGGGCTTAGAGGTATAATTAAACTATTCAGGCTTGGCAGGAAGTAGTCAGCCAGCAGTTCAAACAAAAAACAATAACCCTCTCTCGGGAAAAAGAAAAAAATACCCGCTGTTATGTAGACACTACAGCTGGTTAAAAAATAACCATTTTTCACCAGACCTGAGTTATCAAAGGGATCTGAATTTACATCCAAAACCTAAAATGTAGAAGGTAACCAAGAGATAAAGATGTAAATCTTCAAGCATGCATGTATTAGACGTGCAACCAGGTTAAAGGTGGAAAAGGAGATTATGGAGAACTCAGAAGAGGATGCCCAGTCATCAGTCCACAATGCTGCAGCTTGTAGCAAGTTTTGCCTTTAGAACTGATGGAGGTCTTAAGGCAGGTGGAGTTTACTGAAGTGTCTCAGGGATGTTAGCTTAAAAATACAGAAGAAGCATCATGTTTAAGCAAGACCTGCATTTCATATATTTTTTACTTGTCATCTTTTGCCCCTGATGTTGTACCTAAAGACTTCTCTTCTGAAATAAATCTTTTCTTTGTTTTACTGTTAAGCTTGATGTGATGAATCACTCTGAGTCGGCATCAGATGATTCAGAGACTATACCTTGCACAGCTGCTGGAAATTGTAATCAAAGAAGCCAGCTTGATAGGTTCTTGCAGGGATGCTCCCATGTATCTATAAAGATCCAAAAGACAGATGACTATTAATTAGGTAGTGCAGCTCAATTAAATTTGCAGTTATTTTTAGTTTTCCCTTTTCTGTCAAGAGTTTCAGCTTTGGCTCCTTGCTGAGGTGGGTTTTTTTTTATTAACTTGAGAAGGAGGGCAGCCCAAGATGAATCAGAGTAATGCAAACTTCAGTGCTTTATATGAATAGGTTTGGCAGATCTATATGAAGCGACATATGCAAATATTTTCAATTATGACTAGGTTACCAAGTAGGAAGAGCAGGTAGGTGAAGCTGAGAGTGAGGAGTCTGGGGATGTAAAATGTCAAGCGCGAATACAAATCTTCCTCTTGTAAGTCCAGAGCAAGTGCCCTTCTTGCAAGAAGCAGTTAACTACAAGGTATGTTAATACTCTGGGTCTGCTTCTAACCTTCATGTGAGATACGGGGAATTATGCAAACGTGTAGTATACTTAGAAAGTGGAAAAGAAAATCTATATTTGTTTTGATTTAAATTTCTCTCAGCTGAAGGCCCAAGCAGCTTAAACTTAAGGCCTGGCAAACTCCATTGATCCTAGAAGAAACAATGTGAGAATCTGATGGAGCTAACTTGAACATGGCATTTGAGATAGGAGGTGTCCCTGCCTATGGCGGGGGAGTTGGAACTAGATGATCTTCAAGGTCCCTTCCAAACTAAATCATCCTATGATTCTATGAGGTTGCTTTGCATAAAGGCTAACCACAAAGGTGTTTGTATGTGGCTGAAGAAACACTTAATGTTAATGTTTACTTAAATTAAGGACTTAAATCAGCTTGTTTCAAATGCTGGGAACTGGCTGAGAAGGGGCAAGACTTGGAGTCAAAAGCAAACACAGGGAATTTTGTAGACCTGTTTGCTATGACTGGTACAGATGATAATTTCTGGGTCTGTCAGCTGAACTCTTACCAGGGCTGAAGTCCAGCTGTGACACTCCTGTGTTCCCTCTTCACTGAGCTTCCAACAGATTGTTACTCATAAATAACAGTCTTCTACGCTGATTTTGGAGGGATCCCAAGGTAGTCCCACAGATAGTTCCCACAGATGTTTTCCTGGATATGCTGTACCTAGGCCTCAGAGGGAAAGGGGTATAAGAATCCCCTACAACTGATTGACTCAGCAGAACCAACATCTTTCTGTTTTTATTTCTTTTTGTTGACGCTACAAGAAAGTCATGGATGGATGCTGTGTAAGTTGTTTCATCTGCCTGGATTCAAGGAGTTCACTGTAAAAAGCCAGTCCACAAAGTGTTTATTATAGTGTGCGCTTGCACCCTCAGCAACAGCATTCATGTCTCTCACTTTTGTAATCCATGCATGGTATTATTCCTATGTGTAAATGTTTCTTATCAAATCCAGATGTTACATAATCTCCTTTCATAAACTTGCCAAGGCATCTGATGCTAGAGCTGTGATGGCATCCCTCTGCTATCCACAAACACACTAATACCTTGCTCTCCTAATCATATGGCTAACCACCTTTTCAACTTGCATTCATACTACACCAGATTCTATAAAGTAACGTATTTGAGAGCCCCTTTTTTCTTTGTTGTTGATCTTCTTGTAGCGTCAATCATAGGTTGCCTGATACTGGGGAATGGCTTGCCTAGCTAGAAATTAGGCTGGTAAGAGTGACCTGTTGTGTAGTCTTGATACAAGCTTACAACCACTGTGAAGACTGGGATGTCCTGTGTACCTTGGTAGTATGTCCTCCATACGCTGTGCGGGGCATGGTCATGTATGGTGATTTAAAGACAGCTTTTAGACCGCTGTTCAAAGACAATGTTCTCACAGCACTGGTGCTTTACCCCCTTGAAATCAGTGGACTTAGAACACTGCTGAATTTCTTCATGGTGACTTACTTACATCTTGAAGTGTTTAAGAATCTGACTCTTTGAATTAGGAAATTCATTTAATAAATAACACAAACAAACCAGCTACGCCTTCCTCAGAACACAGCAGATATTTATGCCCTCTTTAATAAATGATACAACACCAGTGAGCAGCAAAAAAGAAAAGTTCCTCTGAGAAACAAAATACTATCTTTCTTTTTTCATACGAAATTGTAATATTGCATTTCTGGCACAATGGGATGCTGTTCAAAGAAGAAAATTAACAGTACTTCCTGTATCACTTTGTACCTCTGGAATCTGCCCTTGAGCAAAAACTGATTTTTTCCAAATTTATAGTGCAGATGAAATCCAGAGCACCCAGCAAAACGAACAGGCAATAGTGTACTGCAGAAATGTATTATAGTTAGTTTCCCATCTCTGCTGGAAATCCGTACCTAACTTCAAACTCAAATTTTCATGTTATCCAGCTTATTTTTTTTCTTCAATATGTTTACGCCTTTTTCCATTGAGCTCTCTCTTGCTGTGATGGCAGATTACTCCCTCACTGAATGTCTCTGGCTTATGTTTCTGTTTATCTTTCTGTCCATCTAGCTATCTATGTGTGGGTATGTAATATATAGAAACATAAACCAAGGAGTTTTCAGCTACAGTTCTTGTGTAATATTTTGAACTTATACATTTTGTTATGGGGATTTTATTACCTTCAGCTAACATGAAGGAAATGAGTAGTTACAGGTAGAATTTTTAGTCTGATCAACTATGGACATTTCATTTTCTAACTACTATTTTTTCCGCAGTGTCTTTTGTGCCTTCTTCATCTTGAAGAAATTTTTGGGATGCCTTTATATTTGAAGGTGTTGACAGTGAGGACAGCTGTTTACATATATGTTATGATTTTTTTCTGTTTAGTACACAACTACTTCTGAAAAATACATGAATGAGAATTGAGCAAAGCCACAGAAAAGTAAGGTTAGTACTATTTTATACCCTAACCTCACATAGATGCCCTCAGGAGTAAAAATATAATTTCTCTGTGTTATCCACGAAATTGCACATGTTATGTAAGAATAAATATGGAATCAAATTGATTAACTGATTTTTTTTTATATTGCATGTTTTACAATGAATGGAAATTAAATAACTTTCTGAACTACATTTCTTAGTGTGAAAGCAAATACTGATTTATTTATTTAGCATCTATGTTAGCATGTGAGCTCAGACCCGTGCAAGTCCTCATTCTTGAAGCAGACTTGGCCTTCTGAAATTGCTGTAAGTTTGACAATATTAAAGGAAAGGAATTGCCCATGTAATGATTTATTCTCTTAATACAGAACTCACGTATATCAGCAGAATAATGTACATTTTTCATAATTTTTAATAATGATATAGGAACCAAATTTAGGCAGGTCAATAAAATTTAAATGTTTATTAACCCTAATAATGTGAATCAAAAATAAAAATGTGCAAGTCTCAGGATTTCAGTTAAACCAACTCAGAAATTGAACAGGTTCAAATGACAAGGTCTACGGGGTATAATTTCATTACATGTAGACCATTATAAACTCAACCTCTTGCAAAGTACTCGAGTTAATTGGAACTTAACGATGGTGAAGGTTCCCCATAAGCATATTTTCCCCTTTCGTCTACATTTTTTAATGGGAAATCTACATTTTTTGTCAAACCTAAAACCTTAAACACTGATGATTTTTCTACTTGAGGAAACTGAAACCAGGACATTTTTGTCCATAAACTTCAAAAATTTGTGTATGTATTGGCTAAAGAGTCAGCATTCTTGCCAAACTCGGGTGTTGGTCAAAAAAGTGTTTGAGGAAACCATGCACTCTTTTCATTTAATTGAAAACTAATTTTGTTCTTGCAAAAAATGTTGATAGAAAATATTTCTTAGCATCAATAATTTAGGTGGTTTAGTTTGTCCACCCAAAGGAACAACCACTTATTAATTTCTCTGCCATCAAACATATTTTTGAAAGTATTTAATGACAGTGGTGGCCAGGATAATAATTTTTCATGTTCTGCAATTCTATTCTGAATTATTAAAAAGCCTTGGAACCTTTCTCCTTATTTCCCTGCAGCTGAAACACTTCAGGGAAAATCTGGCTTCAAAAAGAAGGAAAAAAGAAAAAGCAAGCCATTATAATGAAATTTTTGATTGCACACAAACACCGCTTTGATGTTTCGTTTTGTTTTAAAGTAAATACTATAACCTTAGAAAGCAAAGCGACTTCTGAATTTTTAGGTTATGTAGTTGTCCGAAGCCTGTGCAAGACCTTGACTTAAGCCTGCATTTTGCTGCTGTAAAAGAAGTAATAATTTCATTTAGTTTTTTCTTAAACATTTAAAAAGCAACAGTTTTTCAGTTTATAGAAATACAAATATTGGATCCTACAATACAAAAAAAAAAAAAGTCTTTCCAGTTCTGACCTTAAGAAACATTTCACTGTGTGGTCTAGACAGGTCCTTCTGATCAAATTGTAGTAATGTGAGTTAGGTTTCATCTCTGCTTTGTGGTGTGAATAGGGAAGGCGATTAATGTGAAATCAAATTGAGAGTCATCCTGTATAAAGCAATGCACTACATTACAGGAAGCTGCAAAAGATATGAATTAATGTAATGAGTTTTTAACGAGGTGTATTCACCCATTCTGTCCCATGGCATGAGGGATGGACAAACGATGTTGTCATACCCAGCCAATATAACTCTAATTTATGCTGTATCTTTGGGAACACCTGTGCACAAACCTCGTTGTGCCAATAAAGATTAAAGATCAAAATGCTAAATAATTTACTTGTTTTTCACCAGAGAGAGAGAGAAATTCTGACACTACAAAACCAGCTGAAATAAACAGAATACAGGGGACAACAGGAATTTCTGTGAAAGTCACCGAAAACTCCAGATGTCATTGTGTAATTAGAACCTAACAAAAGCAGGGATCAGTTTAATGCTCTGTAAAATAAATGGGAATCTTTCTTTTGAACATTTCCCCCTGTCCCATGCTGCACAATGTGTATACACCACTGCGTTGCCAGTTCAGTTTTAAAAGCCATTCCCTTTTGAAATGGTGTGAAACTGAAATCTAAAAGGAAATACAGTGTTGTAGTATGTGTAGAAGAAAAGCTTATTAGACTTCAGAAATGGTTAATAAAATTCAGTCTTGAAATAGAAAATAGATTTAGAAAACAGAAATATGAGATAGGGCTTTTGTCTCAATCAAGAGGACTTTTCCAAAAAGTGTGAAATGTAACAGAAAACAAGGTTACCTCTTTGTCTCATTTTTAACAACTTGAAAAAAAAAAAGTGCTAGAGCCAAAATGTTGCCTTTAATGTTTTTTTCAATATTCCATCATGATTTTTATCAGTCCTCTCCCTTCATAACAAGGCCTTTCTTCTCTTTCCATGTTGAGGCCAATCTTAATACAGAGCAAAAGAGATCCTCATTTCCTCTTTCATTTTTAGCACAGTCAAATGGTGAGAAGAAACATGCCAGACTGAGACTGATATGTTCCCACTCTCTTTTTTTTTCTTTTTTAAAATTAGATGTCAATAAAATCCTAAACTATTTCAAAGTGTTACAAAAAAGCTAGCTATCTTAGATGTTAAACATAAGGGGAAAATCACAAGCCGTGTTTTAAGGACTGTCAGTTTTCAGCTGTTGTCAAAAGCAGTAGGCAAAGAAGTTGAAAATAAAATAAAGCATGTTCAAAAATAAGAAAAAATTATTTGAAGGAAGACTTCTTCCAGTATGGGGTGAGGGGGGGAAGCTAATACAATAAAAAACAAGTTTTTTTTAATAGGTGTGGGGGAGGTACTTCCAAGCACTTGAAAAGAATTGGAAAATGAGAAATCATAGGGTGAAAAAAGTTTAAAAGGTGAAAATAATAAAATGTAAATAAATGAAACATAAATCAGAACCAGACTGGCTCGAATAAATTGAGCAGAATTTACAAGGGAAGGAGGAAATAAAAAGAGGCAGATTTACTTCAGAACTAAAGACCTTCAAAGCAATCTGAAATGTAAAAGAAAGTTGACCTAAGTGAAATGATGTGTAGTTAAAACTGGAAACACAATCAAAAGTAAAATGGTTGGAAATGCTATTAGCAAAAAAATCTGAAGACTTAAAAATTGAAAGAAAAAGAATAAAAATTAATACTGGTGACTGAAATATAAACCCCAAGTAAATAAAATTAAAATTTGATTCAGAGTGCAAAAATAATATGGCATAAAATGCTGCAGGAGACTTGATTTTGTTCGTTTCTAAAACCTGCCCCAGTGGAAGAGTTCTGACCTTCATTATAAATATACAAATCAAAATGGGAAACCATTCTTTTTCATTGGGAAAAAGCAAAGCTGTCATTTTTTCATTTGCAGTACAGTTAAGTTTTTTTTTCTTAAGTTTCTCAACGTAGCTACAAACATAGGTTTCTTTTTTTTATTGTTACTGGCATCACCTTAGCAAATACATACCCTGAAACAGACCAAGATAATACTTTTTCAAACCTAATTTAGAATAAAATAGTATCCTCTTCCCTAATATCTTGTAATATCAGGCCCTATGTCTTTAATGTTCACCTTTTCGGGGCAGCCACCTGTGCAGAGCCCTCTTGACTGTCAAGCGGCTACACCTGGGCACAGGGGTTTGTTCATATAGGAGCTGATGTTTCCTTTGCATGCATTTTTATACCAAGGAGAAAATTATTATTCTCATTATTAAGTGGAAGGTTAAGTGAGAAAAATCAAAGTTTTAGCAACTTTCCTTAAGATCCATGAAAGCTGCTATTTAAATTAGACTGTTCCTTACCTGACCAAGTGCGCAGGATCAAGTTCACCTTTATTTTATATACTGTTGTAGGTTACCTGATGTTGGAGCCTGTTCTTTTTATGTGCTTGGTAATTCACAGAGAGCTCTAAAGATTGTGCATTTTTCTAAAGGTTCCTGTGGAGGAAGTTTAAACTTTAACTCATCATCACAGACTTAGAGGTATGCATCTGGGCTGAAATGCACTTTCTTTTCACTTACACTGTCTGTTAACCTCGGTTTGGAATCAATGAAAAATAAGAAACTGCAGAGTGCGTCTGGTGAAATGAGGCTGCCAGAGTGTGTTTCAGATATTTTTATTTATTGTGTTTCTAAAGCTTTAAATTTAACAGTGACTTTTTTAATTCATAGTATTGCCTTGAATCTACTGCCTGTATTAAGTATGTCTACAATGAATAGCTTTGTTTCTTGTTTCAGTGTCATTTTCAGGTTATAATATACAGATCAGAATTAAGGAAAAGCAACACTTCCCAAATTAAAATACCATGCCGTGTTCATTTTCTTAAAATACCTTTAAGAATACAGTATGAAGTTATTCTGATCCACATCTACAGTAAGTATGCATGTGAGAAAAAGACTTTCAAGACATAAAATCTTATTAATAAGTATTGTATTTCCTACTATTGGAATAATAATATACCATTCTCTTTTTAAATAGAGTATTTTATTTCAAAGAGTATTAACTTTGGTTATGATTATAGAAGCAACCCCAAAGGTTTTAAAGATCCTTTTAAAACTCGTTTTGATGACAATAACAGTGAACATGTGTTTCCTTTGAAAACTCTGAAATGTATGGAACAAGCAGTTACTTGAGTAGATATCCTTAAATAGGAAAGATTACCTAATCCAACATGGAACAGTTGATAGCTATTCTCCATACTACGGAAACATTTTCTAACTTTACATAAACAAAATGGAAAGGACACTGTTCTTTATGATTGTATCCTTAGATGTACAGTACCATATTCTAGGCTGGTACTGAGCAACAGAATGAGAGAAATGAATGTCACCTGATGATTTGGCTAACGTTTTCATACTAAGAGACAACTTCTTTCCTATTCTCTGCAATTCAGCTGGCAAAAAGACTCATGATGGAGAAAAATGGTACTCTCTTATTTTGCTGAAAAGATAAACTTCAAGGAGACCCTCCACAGGGATTGCAAATTCTTCATGAATCATAGGGCTGACGTACAGAGTCATAGGGTTGTCAGAGCAATAAAAGCATTGGCATAGTAACAGGTGAAGTGAAGATTCTTACAATGAGGGAAAGGAAGGATGGGCATCTGTTAGTGAAAAGGCTGTGTTGCTGCAGATTCCTGGACAAAATCCTACAGACTATATTCCATAAGGTATCAGACTGGGTGTCAGGAACATTCTGCTTTTTCTTGGTTTCCTTTTGTCATACGCTTATTATTTTAACAGTGCCAATGCTGCTGGGGTTTGACCTGTTCAGACAAGGATTCTGTGTCCCTAAGTTAGATCCTTCATTGTAGAATGGAGGGAATATTTGTTATGGACACTACACAGCTTCCACTGCCTCACAGTTTCTGAAAAGCCTTAGTGAAAACAAACTTTTCCTAAGCAGAAAAGGGTGTGGGGGTGGCAAAAAAAAAAAAAACAAACAAAAAAAAAACCCCAAAACAACAGTCTTTGCTCTGCTGTCCATACTTACTGGGCCAGAGAGCGTTTTTGCACACAATTTCAAATTGCTAATAAGTCTGCCAGTTAAAATACTGCCCTATGCTTTAGCATAATTTTTTTTTTTGGTACTGTGTTGTCTTATGCACAGTGAGTTAAATCATCTGTATCAAATGTTATTATATCAGACAAAAACTGTCTGAGGGAATGCTATTAAAGGTTTATGAAAAAAGGTATTGAAGTTCTAGAAAGATGATTAACTGCTGCTTGTCACAAAACTGGTGTGTGATTTGGAAGTTTAAATACATTTGTTAGTTATCTAGGGAAAATAAGCAGATATGAATGCAACATATTAACTGTCATTAAACTGAAAGGACCGTTAAAAACAAAGAATGAGAATAAAGGATAAAAAGGAATCACAAAATTTTCAGAGTTGGAAGGGACCTCTAGAGATCATCTAGTCCAACTCCCCTGCTAAAGCAGGATTGCCCAGAGCACGTTACTCAGGACTGCATCCAGGCGGGTCTTGAAAATCTCCAAAGAAGGGGACTCCACAACCTCCCTGGGCAGCCTGTGCCAGTGCTCTGTCACCCTGACCATAAAGAAGTTTTTCCGTGTATTGGAACGGAACTTAATGTGTTCCAACTTGTGACCATTGCGCTTCGTCCTGTCACTGGGAACCATTGAAAAAAGTCTGGCTCCATCCTCCATGAACCCACCCTTTAGATATTTGTATGCAATAATAAACTAAATTAATCTTCCTCAAGCTGAGTCCCCTTTGCCTGTGATGGTAATTGGTGAGAGATCTCCCTCACTCAACCCACGAGTCTTTTCATCTTGTATTGTTCCCTTGTCCTGCTGAGGAGCAGGAGGGAGAGAGTGGTTGGGTGAGCACCCGGCAGCCAGCCAAGGTCAACCCCCTGCAGCATTGAATAATGAAAGATTAGTTATTATCAATATCCACATTGATACATATCTATGCAAAGTCTGTGCTGATAAAAACAAAGAGAATAAACTACACGGTCTGGAGGGTGATTTTTTAAAAGTAGTGACTAAGAAAAAGATACTGAGATAAGCAGCTGAAGGATAGTTGGTTGAAATTGCCTTCTAGCAAATGTAATTTTTGGGAATGTCACGGTGAATCTCTTATGTGTAAGCAGAACATAAGGACTGGAAGGTGCAACTGTAGATACTGTAATTTCCCACTGCCTTTCTCTGCATGGCATTTGCTAAATCATTATTTGATGATGATATCCACATTTGGTGTTTATTCAAGAGAAAAGTGAAGATGATTTTATTACATTCTGTAGGTAAGTGTGGAATAAATTTCTTAAAGTATGAGCATCTTTAATCTAACAGGCAGAAACTTCACAGTATGCAATGGCTGGAGGCCAATGTAAGAGAAATTCAGACAAATATTGAGAAATAAATTTTTTAACACAGAGTAGCTAACCATTGAAATAGCTTCCTAGTGAGGCAATGAATTCTATATCATCTGCAGTCTTTAAATAAAGGCTAGACCATTTTTTTAAAAATTCTCTAGATAAGAAGTTGTAGACTGGGTACATCACTTAACGGTTTAAAGTCTACAGCTTCTGCAAGCAGGTCAAGCTATGATGATTCCTCGTAGACTTGAAATCTGTGCTAATTCTTAAGAAGGATACTAAATGTGAGTGATAGGTTGGAAAAGCTAAAAGAAAACAGAGGAAAGTTAGGCACAAATTTACAGTGAGGGACTTGCAGAGGTCAAAAAGGCAAAACCAGATTTGTTTTATAAACATATACATCTGCATCCAAACAAAATGTGTGGATTCTGTGCGTGACTACTGATTTACTTTTAATGCATCTTATTCCGGGCGTTATCTTGTAAGACAAACTGGAAAGATTTTTGAGAAAATCAACAATTCCATAGGATAAAGATTCTTTTTTATTGAGGTATTTGAATTTAATTATGTACATTGCATGTCTGAATGGCAATTATGAAGTAAAGGAACATTTTAGTAAACAGGTACAAATAGCAAGGAGTAATGATAAGATGGTTCAGGATACTCATCAACCCATTCTTTCTGTATAATTACCCCCACACAAAACTGCTTTAAAAGTAGGATTAGGCATTTAAACATGTCCAGATTTCTGGTATCTTCAATTTTCATAATTCAAGTGAGATTTATTGGGGAAAAGAGCTCTGGAAAAGGGTGAAGCCACGTGCTTATCACCAACCATATTGCATATATAGTCCCAGATTGCCTGTTATGACTACAGCCAGCCACGTACCTCCATTCAGGCTGAAACTTTCACTGATTTTTGGAAATGTTTACAGAACACTTTGAGTAGCTACAGAAGAAATTGCTCATAAATGTGTCTAGCATAGTATTTCTCCCCGACCTTTTAGACAACAAGAAGCTGATTTTATGCAGTTGCTGACAGCAGCAGCAGAAACCAGCAAAAATAAGGTGTCTACCATTATACCTGCAGCAAATTTAATTACGTGAATAACCCTAATAGACTGTTATGGCTGGCACCATGCAAATGGTTTTTTGCTGTCCAGTCTACATCTTCTATCAGAGTAACCATATGCTATTATAATAGCAATAAGGCTCTGCTCCAGAAAATAAGAGTGATTAATGATCGATTAGCCATTGTTCCATCTGCTACCGTGCAGTTCTTGCTATGTTTCAATTTAAACGCAGGCTTTATTGCCGACAGCTTTGTTCCACTTCCCTCAAAGCTTACTTTTGCACAGTAGGAATAGCAAAGAAAGCTGCCAGAGGAAGGCCAAATTTTTCACATGGCACCTGTGCACACAAGAACTGCACACCACTGGTCTGTCACAGGGCCGACCAAGTTGATCAGTACGGTTCCCTTTCTTTTAAGGACACCATGTCTTGTGGAAATCAGTGTCTGAAGTTCTACTGAACCTTTCTTCTGACCTCGTGCTATGCAGTTCTTAGTCTGACAAATAGAAATCAGAGTTTTTCCCAGTTCGTATGAGGGTTGTTCAGATTTGTGAGTCACGTATAGTGCAAGTTAGTTGTTATCAAGTCCATTTTCAAACAGTTCTGCTTCAGTTCTTCTCCCAGGCGTCAGCAGCCTACCTAGTCTAGCCAACTGTGATCTCTCCTTTTCCGGATGGCATTTACAAGCAGCTCATTTTTCACCTCCACGCTGGAATAGAGGTTTCCTGGAACTGTTCTCCTTTCTCAGAATTGAGGATGACAGCTCCTAGAGCCTTTGTTAAATGGATTTTGGATGTTCTCTTAAGAATAGGCAGAGCTGGATACTGATCAGGATGTCTTACTTTACTAAACTAAGATGCATAGGTGCAGCAACCTTAACCTTTTTTTCCATTTTCTCCTTGGCTGCAGGGAAAAGCCATTGTGTTAAACCACAGCAGTGTTGATTCAAATATAGGCAGAGTTTGGTGTAATTTTATGGTAAGTATCACTTGATTCTCCCTCTTCTTCCGGGGTCCACTAGTTCTGTCTCTTAACTAACCTGGCACCAAACCCCCACCCCTGAATCCTTTAGAATACAGGGATTACTCTGGACAAGTGGAGCTGATGTTTTCCTTGTGCAATAGGTGGAGCAGCAGTCACTGACACATTTCAATATTATATCCCACATCTAAACAATGTTTACCATGTAAAGCACATCCACTAAACTGAATCATCGTCATGAAATCTTTTAGCATTCATACTATATATCAGCTGATTTCCAACATCTTTTCCCCATCCAAAAAAAAAAAAAAAAAAAAAAGATATCTCTTACATATGCATTTACCCTGATTGCTGAGTGTTGACTATGTGGGAGTCACTGGGGGAAAGTACACCACTACTTGTGAAATCTAAAAAAATGTGCTAGGGTTCTCATGGGAGGTTTTGTGAAAATACAAAGTAGTGAATTGGTTTGCTTCAAATTATTTATTATTTGGTTCCTGTTGCATAGGAGGACAAAAAGTACTTTCCAAGTACAAAACCAGAACAGACCATTTTTATATCAAATCATTCATCTCCCTCCACAAAAGAAAAAAAAAAAAAAAGCTATTTCCTTAGAAAAATTGCAAAACAGACTGTACAGTTGATGTAGGAAAATTGAGTTTTGCTCATAGCAAAATCTGACTAGTTGGTAAGTATGCATTTCTTTGCAGCAGCAGAGTGAATGAAATCTCTTTCTGCTTTACGCTTGTGGATTGAAACAAATAGCTGCAAAGTTCTCAAGGTGAGGGTGTTGTTCACCTTTAGAAATATGTCTCCTTTCATATCTGAAAATTAAATTCATTTTCTGTATATGGAGAAAAGTAATTGAAGATCTATTGATAACTGGCTTTTTCTGCATTTTGAGGGGTTTCTCTAGTCCCTTGATAGTAGACAGAATGACACACCACAGCACTACAAGTAATTTTCTTTCTGCTTAACTTATTTGGCTAGTGATACCGTACATTTTCAGCAGCTACATAACTATGCTGTACTATGTCTTTTTGTGTCCATGAGTTGGATCTTTCCAAAGCTCAGAAGTCTGATTCAAAGAAACTATTAAAATGCACAGGCAGCAGAAACGGCAACCTGCAATATCTTCTGTGTTTTGCGATGAATTTGAGCCATGACTTCTGACTCCTATTACTTTTGTGTGGGTGGTCATTTGACAAGTTATCTGCAGGGATATTACTAATACACTGATACTTTTATTTGAAGTCCAAGCCTATCAGTTAGAATGAAATAATTCTGAAGAGCAAACACATTTTACGAGGACAGGGAAAACTTACTTTCAAATGAAATTTAGCCTCATGAAATCCACAGCTCTGGCAAGTGTCTCCGATTGGCTGACCTACCCATCACCGGCAGTTTCTGTAGTGGGTTGAGGAAAACTATCAACAAAACACCTCATTCCCACGAGCATCAAAACATCCCAGCTGCCAAAAATAGCCTCATTTTTATGGCTGTATAACCTGCCAGAGTCTAAATACGACTATTAGCCACAACACTGTGGAGAAAACAACTGCTTTGATTTTGTGAGGAGCTGAGTACTCGCAGTTCCCCATGATATAAGACCTAATAAGAAAATCAGGCCTGATATGGCCTGCATTTGTCTAAGAAGAGCTACTCCAACTGAGGTCTCAACATCTGCATGTACATTAACTGTAGGGGTAATATTTCACTGAATACAAAAGCCACCAAAACTGTTTACATCAATCTACAAATGGTAGAGTTTTTTTCTAAAAACAAAAGGAGAAATATATCCTCCCATTAAGAATAAAATCAGGCCTTAGCACAAGGTTGTAAAATGTGATGTTCTCACACTGTTTCTTTGACTATTTTTTACTAGAAATATCTGGAAAAAAAAAAAAATGGGATAATTTCCAGCACATTTCAGTACCAAATGAGCATCTTTCTTCCACAAAGAATTTTCAAGCAATGACCAACTTCAGCTTGTCATCTTCGCAAAATGATTACAAAATCCCGAACCCTTCTCAAAATCTGCATATGAACCTTTCTTCATGTTTGGTAGTCCTCTGTAGGAAAGCAGCCTTGCCTGCATTCCCCTCACTCTATGTGATGTTGACTGAATCAAACCCGGAGTAAGAGTGCCAAATTATGGTGCTAAACTGCTTGAGAAGAGCTCCAGCTAATGTCCCTGATGGATGCTTTTTCAAGTTCCCATTCTGTATGGGGCGACATTATGCATCATTCTGACTAACCCACTTTATACTTGATTACTTTAAACCTGTTTCCATAAAACTGAAATATTATGCACCACATTGTATTGAATGGGCTGGATGCACACTTATGACTACACTTTAGAGAATGAAATGGGTAGACACTCTGCCCTGAGCACAGTGCTCTATACTACCATAATGGAGAAAACAGATCAGTGTCATAGACAACTCTGAGGCATTTCTGTCATCGAGAGAAATGGTTTTCATGAGGGTTGACTGATCTATCTGTCTCTGTACCTATCCATATTTCTGTCTCCATTAATCTATTTCCCACGAGCTATGCAGTGTTTCACCAGATGTGCTGCACAGATTTGAATCAGTGCTCTTATCAGCAAATCTTTGGACCAGAAGCACTTTAACAGTATACAATGAAGGACTCACAAGAAATGCAAATGTACTCTTGTTAACAAATCTGTTAATCTCAGCTGTATTTTACTACTTTATTTTGAATGTATGAGCAAACTTTTAACTGTAATCCTAAAATTTACCTGAATTTCCTTCTGCCTATGAAGGGACATAATTTTATTATTCTGCAGATCAGGCCATTATTATCATTATTACAGTGATCGGATTCATGGTTGTACTATTCCACTCCGAGTGTAGTAATATTGGTAGAAAATCGGAACAGTACATAAATGACTCCTGCCCTTACAAAGAGGATTTCTGTCCTGACCAGCCACAGCCTAATTTAAAAGGAAAGTTAAACGAATGATACACTTAATTACTAAAGTACAAAGCCAGTTTCCTTCAGAGAAAGAATATTCTGTGCTGCATCAGAAGCGTGGCCAGCAGGTTGAGGGAAGTGATTCTGTCCCTCTACTCCACTCTTGTGAGACCCCACCTGGAATATTGTGTTCAGCTCTGAAGCCCCCAGCATAAGAAGGACATGGACCTCTTGGAGTGGGTCCAGAGGAGGGCCACGAAGATGATCAGAGGGTTGGAGCACCTCCCCTGTGAAGACTGGCTGAGAGAGTTGGGATTGTTCAGCTTGGAGAAGACTCTGGGGAAACCTTATAGCAGCTTTCCAGTATCTTAAGGGGGCCTACAAGAAGGCTGGAGAGGGACTTTTTACTAGGGCATGTAGTGATAGGACAAGGGGTAACGGCTTCAAACTGGAAAAGGGTAGATTTAGAATAGATATTAAAAAGAAATTTTTCAGTCTGAGGGTGGTGAGGCACTGGAACAAGTTGCCCAGAGAAGTTGTGGATGCCCCATCCCTGGGGGGGTTCAAGGCCAGGCTGGATGGGGCTTTGAGCAACCTGGTCTAGTGGAAGGTGTCCTTGCCTATGGCAGGGGGGTTGGAACTAGATGATCTTTGAGGTAGCTTCCAACCTAAACCATTCTGTAATTCTATGATTCTGTGCATTTATCTCTCCAAGTGGCACCCAGCATATCTAGGTTAATGTATAAGCAATCTGAGAATTACCTGAGATTCCAGACTATGAAAGGTCTATGTTTTGGCTAAGTTAGAGGTGAATGAAGGGAATCTCTACTGTGTGCGGAGCTGCCTAAGTCTAATGCTGACTGTAAGAGACCTGGCACTTTGTCACTGCTGATCCAGTATAACTTCCCTTCACTCGAGTGCAGCTAGAGTCCCTTATGCCTTCTTGAGAAGAAGTTTAACAGTAAAAATAGAAAACTTTTATTAACTAGAAAAAAAAAAATACTCACTATCCTATTTTGACTGTCTTCAACGTATCAGTGAAAAAAATATTGTTATAGGAATGTTAAGATATGGGTTGCAACATATTCATACTTTATGGAGAAAATAACAGATATAAGAGAGATGAATTAAACGATGTCACACAGGAAATCTGTGTCAATTATGTTTATAATTGGTAATCTCTGATCCATAACTCTGTACTTGAACCTTAAGAAAGTCTCTCCTGTCAGTTATTTCTAGCAATTGTTCGTAGATACTGGTTGCATATGCGGAACAGGCTTCAAGCTTGCATTGTATACCTGTGAAGACATTCTTGGTGCTCAGTTTTTTGGATGTTCATTCACCTTATGTCATAGCTCCACATGTGCATTGTCCCTACAGCATCTGTTGCTACACAACCTCATTCTCCCAAAGAGGTGCTATGCGTAACTATACACCATCAGGTAACGTCAACATGCATTTGAATTTTCTACTTTTAAAGAAAAAAAAAACAATTACTTTTTTTCCACCTTAAAAGCAAAAGCAATGGGAAAAGGATAGTTAAAATCCCCAATTAAGCTAGATAACTGCCTGGTCTTGCTGTTAGTTCAAAAAAACTGTAAAACAAGCACAGAAGAAAACCTAAGGTAAACACATTGGCCAAGGACCACAGTGCTAGCCAGCTCTGCACTAGCCCATGTGAAATTCCACCAGTATCCAGTGTCTCGTAATCCCAGTAAAATAAGTTTTAAAGTAAGGACACATTTCTTTCTTTGGCTTATGAAGCCAAAGTGTCGGAAAGTGTTGGCTCCTTCCTCTCCTTTCCAATGAGTGTGATCCGATCTTTGTATCTATTATCTGTCACAAACTTTTTTTGTGATCGTTCCAGTCTTTGTCTTTCCTGCAAAATGGAGATCAGTCATCCTATTTCCATGGCAGCTTTGTGAAAGTGCAGATTTAAAGTAAAAAATAAGGAGAGAAAAAAACCAAAACCACCACCAAAATGTGCATGACAGGCCCCACAGTTCTGGTAAAGGGAATGGTCTAAACTATTTTTGCAGTCTCCCAGGCTTAAACTGTTGAAGATTCAGTGTTGTCATAACTCCAGCAAAGACGGAAGTCCTATGTAGGTTGTGCAACCCCTTTTGCACTGCACTGTTGTTTCCAGCAGCTCTCACAACCCTTATTCTTTCATTCCCAATTGCTGACAGTGCCCTGCCTCCTGTGGGCTGGTACCTGAGCCTTTCCAGGGCTAGCGTACTTGCTGGGAAGGAGGTTTATCTCATGGAAATTGGACAACTCTGTCTGCACCAGAAGAATCTTCGTCCATGCTGGTTTGGAGGTTTTTACAACATTACCAAGGATTACTCATAACAAAGATGACAATCTCACAGCTTTGGTAACAAATCTGGCCTCATTGAAATCAATTCCTAAACCTGTTTTTATTCCTATCTTTTTAAAAAAAAAGATAGAGATGAAAAGTTAAAAATGGGAAAATACCACACATAAAGCCACCTACAAGTCATGCTCTTCTTCCCTCCCACATAACATACAGTCTTGGCAAAAGTCTTTTTTTCACAAGTGAAAAAATATAGTCTTAATAGGACCTACCAATGAGTAGAACTGACTCCTTCATGCGGAAAGGAAGCACTTGCCAGCACAGATGAATTCTTTCTAATGCTGTTGATGATGCAGCTATATTAGTTCAAGACTAGACTGTCAGCCTAAATTAGGGGCCAGAGCATGGAAAATGAAAAAGATACTGGCACATACTGCACAGTTTGGCTCAAATATGTGACATGTGAGCCAGCATGCGTAGTACATGAAAGATTCAAAAATGAAAATCTTCATCTTAATGGTTGCACAGGGACACGTTTTCGCAGGGTTAAGCTGCATGACACTCATTAAAGTAAACAGAAGTTTAAAGCTTAAATCTTCTGTCCCACTTTCAAGACTTTCCTCATCGTAGCATATACAGAGCATGAAATATGACATTTTCCCCTTAAGACCTGCAGTTAACAAAATGAGGGGTTAATTTGTTTGGTTTATTATGCACCACCTGACTCACCTTCTTGACTTCATGTAAGCAATAAAAAAACTGCATAGAGGACTCATTTTCTCAATTTTGGAGGGGTTTGCTCCTGCACTCTGTCTGTTAAAAAAGGAAAGGGGAGAGGAATATAACTGAGCATCCCATTTTGTTTCTGTTGCATTCCTCTCCCTTTTTCAATGATTGTCATGAATCGTCTGGGTTTAGGGACATGCAGGCTGGGGGGACAGAATGGTCCTGCCCCACAAGTTACTTCTGTCATAAAAAGCGATTGTAAGAGTGTTCAGAAATCTCTGACACTGGATGAGGTTTCCTTGGCTTTTGTTCCATTCACATTAAAGAACTACATCCAAGTCTCCCTGAAGCTGAGTATTCCTTTCTCCTTGCTCAGTAAAACACTATCTTGAGGGAATAGTAGGTATCTCCCACTGTATCTTTATACCTATACCACTGTCTGCTCGGCCAGATTGTGAACTGTAAGCTATGAGTAGGCTGTTTGAGAGAAGGGACCGATCTCTTTGTGCATGTGTGTGGTGGGGGGTATTTCTGGCTTTATACTTCTTTCCACAGTGGAGTTTACAGCCTTGGGACATGCTAGCAGAATGTCCGGATCTCTCTGTCCCCTATGAGGCTGCATTTTGGTGAAGGAGGGTTCAGAAGCACGCACTGTGCATCATGCATATAGTTTATGTAAGGATGTACAAGGGCAGAGCACAGACATTTTTTGCCCTCTTTGTTGCTATTTTCTTTTTCCAAGCAAGCAATACTTATAAAATACCTTTCATTCCTGACACTCACAAAAGCTAGAAACATTGGAAATTTTTTGTCTTTATTAATCAAATTAAAGCAAATTATTTTCAGGTCAATGTCATTGTGCGATTGATGTTTGAACACCATTTGTTCTCTGCATTTTCTTTTCTACAACTTTACTCCATAGCTCGCCTTTTATTGGTTGACATTGTCCAGTCACCTGAATGTTTACGTAAGTACTTTTTAACTTCACTAGTATAGCATGTCTTGCTGTCTAAAATGATCGCCATATTGTGATCTCAGTGAGTTTCTGGCTGTTTGCATACTTTCCTCAGGTAACATATTCCTGAGGAGCCAATTCATTCTCTGATGATTCTGCCCAATACCTGCTCCTGAAGCTGCTGAGACGAGGCGATATGCTTATGCCTCTGAGAACAATGTGACACTTGTGGCTATTTTTCTTCAACTCTTCCATCTGAGGAAACTCAACTGTCTAACATAGCTGCAAACCCTTCTGGTTTTATTCCTGATGATGTATCTTCAAGTGATGTCTTCTATGTGTTGTATAGCATATAAATAATAATGCACAGAGCCAGAAAGAACAGTGAAGTGTTACATTTTCATTATGCATTTTTCTTCATTTCCAGACACGCTGTTAAAATATGTTACACCACATGCTGAGTTCTCAAGTACTTTGCTCGGGCAGTACTCAAAACTTCATATATGCCTGTAATTGTGCTAGGAGTCAAATCTAAGATCTAACTTAGACACATTTGCGTTGTCTCTGAATAAATGGGTTCCCATAGCTAAATAATGATATTCTGTAAAATAAAATTAGCCATTCAGTATAATGACTGTGATGATGAGAGGTCAGCAGCACACTCAAGCACGTGTCAAGACAGAGAAAACTTACTGAGTCAATGCAGCAGCAGCAAGCAAGCAGAGTTAAAAACTAGAGGAGTGCCAAATTACTACATTCACATGGAAGACATGATAAGGCACTAACATTTCGCTCTCATTTGTTCTGGAAGATTATTAACCTGCTTTAAAAAGAATGCACGTTATGAATTCAGTTAGTAATATATACCATGAAAGTTCATGTACACATAATACAGGTTTCTTAATGATATAGTGGATCTGGGAATTGTTCCTAATAGGCCAAAATTCAGATTATTCAGTGATACATCTCCATGTAATGTTACATGATTGAGCAGATATAATCATTTCATTACTACCAAACAAGAGAGGTCCATCCCCTATCCTGCTCCAACTTCTGACTGTAGTCATCTCTGTCCTACATCTGTGCATGCACTCATTTCATCCTGTGACAACTCGGTTTAATTCCCCACCTAACAAAAAATAAACTGGAATAAAAACTGAAACGTTTTGCTAGGCTTATGAAATGTATTTGTTCTGTGAAGGTCTGATGAATGCCAAAGTGGGCAGGAGTGAGATTAGGAAGATAAAAACATCATCCTCCTCCTCACCACATTGCGAGATTTGTTCAGTTGCTTTTTGGTATCACAAAATCCCACCACAGGTGCTTCACCTAAGAATGATTTGAAGTGTTTCAGAGAAGGAGAATTAGATCTCTGTGTCCTTTACACAGCCAATACAGAAAGATACAGCCTGTGTACACAGCCAGAGCGTGATCAGGACCAGACTCCTTCCGAGCGGTGCAGTATTGGCACGTGTTTTCTGTCCAGCATAGCAATATGGACTCAGCTTCTCTGCATTCAAACTGCAAAGGCAATTAAGAAATCCAATGCAGATAGTTAGAATGTAATTTGTATGTGTGTGATAAAGGCTGTTAGGCTGCTTCTGCAAATTCCAGGTACTTTACCAAACTGTTAAGTGAGTCCTGAAGGTTGGTGATTGTGTAAAGGAGAAAAGACAGATATGGAAGGCCAGAAAAAGTTATCCCCAATAACAGAAGGAAAAGGCTGTGGAAAGAAGTTTAAGAATTGCAATTCAGTCCGTTCTGTTGTTTTTTAATGATTGTGACAAACTCATGATTTAGTGTCACCAGCACCTTTATACAGACATATGGCCCTATACGTGTACACCGTGTGTTGGCTAATTTTCAGCTACCTGCCAACAGTAAATTATGTAAAGCCCTTAAGAGACCGCGGACATTGTTTAGTTGTTCATATCACAGTTTTCATAGAGAGAACTGAGCATTTCTAAGGCTGAAAGCGAAATTCCATGTTTCTTTCTTCAGTGGCAGTGCAGGTTTAAGCGATTTCCGCCCTCAGCCCTTCCTTCCTGTCTCCACACCACCACCTCCATCGTGCCAGCACAGCTGTTTGCAGAGCCTGTGGTGAAAATGGGAACCATCTGAGGAATCCTGGGGCGGCAGAGAGGAATCAAAATCAAAAGGAAGCTTATAACAATGTGTGAATTAAGATGTACGAGAGACTGATCTTGCACTGGGACATCTACAAGGTATATGGAGGCGTTGTTAAGCTCACCCTAGAATATCCGAGGTCTGGGGAAGATTTTACAGTTTCTGATGAAATTTCAAAACGTGTCTCAAGAACTCTTTTACTTCTCTAATTCAAAAGTTCTTTCTTTATCTAGTGGCCTTACTTTTAGCCGTTTGCTACATTTGTAAGACTCTTTATGGAATAATCATAAACTTACTTGAAAAGAGAGATCCTTAACTACCAACTGTTCCATACCTTTTTTTGCTCTTCTTTCAGGAAGCCACCTGAATTGTAGCTAGATATATGTTTGTGTATATGTACACATATACGCATAGGTATAGGGAATGTGTAGTATATGCCTTACAACACTTTTGCAAGCCACTCTACTTTGTATGTCAGGTAAGCAGTTTGTCTTGTATGTTTTTGCTGCCTAGGGAAGAGCAGAACATTCATGATATCTTCATTAAATGCAACATCCACCTTATTTAACACTTTTTTATTCAAAATACTTTATACTTGAACAGAGCTGAACACAATTTCTGTGAAGACCCACAGACATTAACGTCTCACCTATCTGATTTGGCAGTTTGTCCAGAGTGCCTCAGTTTCTCCGCTTTTGAGAACAAGGGGTTTTGTCACACTTAAGTCCCACACCAAATGTTGCCCATTTATAGATCTATAATTTTGGAACACTTCACTGTCCAGATGCATTGCATATGGGAGGCTGGGTATCTGGTTTCCATTCCAGGGACCAGGCAGTAAAATGCGTATCATTTAGGTGCTTTGAGTTTTTGGCTAATTTCAAGTCTGTGAGTAATGGTTGGGACTATTCATATCCTTGACACTAGGCAAATGCTCAGGAGATTTACTACAATGTTAAATCACAGTAACACAGTGGTCTTCGACTCAGAGCTTTTAGTCACAAACTCTCATTTTTCTTCACCTCATATCCTCATATATACACAGAGTTTTCTGTGCTTTTAAGTAATTATTTTTCTCCTTAAACCTTAAATTCATGGCACAATTTACCTGTTATTTTACTCTGATAGTTTTGCCTTCAAATCAGACAGCTAAAATAAAATAATCTTGGAAGGCTGAATTTCTTTAACATCTTTCCCAAGACCATCTCAGAATGTTTTATGAAAAATAACCAAGCTTTTCAGTATGTCAAAGGCACTTGAATACTTAAAGGGAAATTGATTCTGACACAGCCCATGTCTTTTTTCCCAGCCCAGCATTCTCTTGTCCTGATTCATTCCTCCTCTCTCCCTCTTCTCCTATGCTAGCAGGACTTCAACCACCTTTGATTCATACTGCTCTTTAACAGCTGTATCTAACTCTAGACTATTTCTTCTAAAGGCTTGATTACACCATGCTCCACACAACCATCAAAACCAGTTTTCTTTCTGAAGTCCTTTTTTTTTTTTTTCGTACCTCTGGTCACCTACTACCTATTCAATTTACACATTGTCTTTCATTGAGTGAGTCTCATTTCCGCAGTATCTTTTTCCGTCTTCCTTCTTTTAATGAGCTCCATTTCAGTTCCATCCCCCTTTCACCACTCTTTTATAATTTTTCTTAATTCCTTGTTCTTTGGATTGCAAACCTGACTCTTCCTTTGCATGTATTTCCTTTCTGCTTGAATCAAAAATCTGAAAATCAACAAGACTTGCTTGAAGCAAATTTCTTTTTTCTTTCCATACCATTTTTCTTTTCGCTAATCAGTTCTACTTCTTTTAGTTAAGAGATTATATCTTATCCTTGAACTTCTAGTGATGGAAAACATTCTTCTTTTTCCTCCTGTTGAGTTTGGATTGGACATAAAACATAAAGAGAGCATCTCAAAAGCAAAAAAAGATATGGGACTGAATAAAAAGGGAGACTGTCTACATCTGTCTGTTTTTTCACTGAAAAAATTCTTTATTTTAACACCATAAGTTAAAGACTATGGTATGGGAGCTCTCATTGCTATTCTGTGTACTACGTTGTGAAAAAAATCAACAACAAAGACATGTGTTGATGCTGGTTTTGAGACAATGGTGGCTTAGTTAATATTTTCACTCATTTAGTGCTGAGTAATGATGAATACAGTACAGATGAAAGACACGGTTGTTCTGTCAGACTGAGTGAGCAATGTTTTACAGTCTTTTTATCAAAAGGGTTAAACAGCTGCCCAAGGCATGTTTTAGTAGCCGTACTACTTTTAAAACACTACCAGAAATCACAGTAGTTGCTTTCTTCAGAAGCACAGTTGCAGGCTTGAGTCACTCCTCCAGCTGCTGTCCGTTCTTGGTGCTCCTTGTTGTCCCCTCAGCTCTCCTCTACTTCATTGCAACTTTCAGCATTTAATGATGATGGCAGAGAGAAGCATTGAAGTCTTTAATATTATGACTAGCATTAATAATAATGTTATAGCCCAAGATTCTCTTATTTCACTTACTAATTTGCCAAGTAAATAATTCATTAATTTCAGAAACAAAAATTACAAGTAACAGGACATTTGAAAAGACTTGTTATAAAATTACTGATTTCAAAATATTGAATCAAGAAGCTGCTGCTTGCTCTCAAGACCCAAAATTGTACTGCTTGGGACTGGGCTACTGACAGGGTGCTCTTGCTTTTACCAGCATTAAAGATTTGTTGCATCTTTCTTTCTTGGTTATAAAAAATCAAATATCTATGACAGCAGCCGAAGGTACAGAATATGATTGAAGTTCTGAGTTGTAGCAAGACCATGATTGTTCTGAAGGTTGTCTGTCTTGGTAAAGAAGAAAAATACACCGTTCTCCCTTTTTAAAAACTCCTGAACATGCCGTTTTACCAACACACACGATATATGAGCACCATCCAGTGGCAAAGGAAGCAAATTACATCTTATATTTCCGATTTCCTCCTCTTTTCCCTCAAACCAGTGTCTAACTAAGCATTTAAGTGTTTATATTAAATTTCCTGCATTTTTTAAAACTGGCATAACTATATTTCTCCTAATTTCTCAAAGATGATGTAGCGGTAGGAAGCACACTGCATCTCAGCTGAACAGTGTATGTTAGTCTTTCATGGTGGGCAATACAGTTAAGAGTATTTTTAAGGTATCTGTAGCCCTTTTGCAAACACATCCTTCATTCCTCTGCTACTGCTGCCACAAACATAACTGATTCCTCCCTGGTGTGACAAGATCACTGTTCCCCTTACACCACCAGCAGGATTCATCTGCTGCTTCTTTAGAATAGGATTATGATTTTTCAACTTTTTATTCTTGGGTTTTTTGGTGGTTTTTTTTTTTTTTCTTTTCGTTCTTATCTCCTTTCCTCTCTGTTCTTTTTTCTTCTCTGTATGATACTCTATCAGGTATCAATAAAATCTTGATGCATCAGAAAAGACTGAAAACAGACAACAAGACTGTATAATCTCTGTCCTGCACTTCACTGAATTTGAGAACATTTACTGAAGACTATGGAGATAACAACACGGTCTTCATTTGTGCCATACTGATGTTGACTGATTCTGTTATCTTTCTTTAGGGTAATCAGATCTCACGAAGCGTATTGGTTTCAGAAACCTTAGGCCTTCTGCAACAAATTATATTGGAAATGTATTTTCACTTTCCACATGGATGATTTTGTTCTTAGGGTATTTCTGATAGTGTAAGGCACAAATAGGATTTTCTTTAATTTTAAGCATGACTGCCTTTTCCAATGATCTTTTCCTTTTAAAAAAAGGCAAATTAATTGTGGTTATGACTGACACGACACACAGACATTCTGACTTTTAAGTAGATAAACATTTGAAACCTCTCTGTCCTGCCCTCTACTCTTCTTTTACTTTTTATCCATAAGGACAGCAAGTAGCAACTTGCTCCCAAAGTTGAAGCATGAAAATGGTGTGAATTCCCTTGGTTTTAACAGCAACAATTGTACATACAATTTCATGCTTTGCTTCAGCAGTTCTTTCATTGATATCCGAGGACTTGAATGTTACACTTTATAGCTACTATTTTTAATGTTTTTAAACCTCCACACCTAGCTATTTTTTGGACCAGTCCTGCTTCTTTAGGCAGAACAGACAGTGCCTTCAGACTAAATCAGGTTAGAGGAACTTTTGCACTTCAGAGTGTTCAGTGAGATCAAACTACGCACCAAACATCCAGCAGTAGACAGGACATACATTCTGGGCTTTCTCAAGCCTGAAAAATTCCATGAAGCTGAGGTGAGATGTGCTAATTGGAGCTATCAGCTAGCAACTGACTGAGAAGCAGTGGTTTAAATGAGTGGAAAAATCTAAATACTTATTAAAGGAATATTTGAAGACAGGCAAAAGGGCAGAAAGACGACATATATTCCCCAGCAGAGTAATCTTCAGCAGACTGCTTAAGTAGCATTAGTCTCCTTTGTGATGCTTTAAACAGAGTTAGCTATTGCATTTTGACACTAAGATCTTGCTCATTCTCCTTTTTAACAGGTCTGGTGTAGCAGCAGACACTTGGCCATCACTTCACATTTAAAACTAGGGTCTATATAACTAAAAGCACTTATTACTACCGGCAAGAAAACGGTAACAACAGAGTGTTGTGCTCTGTGGACTGGGCACAGAGGGGATGCACGACAACTACCCTGAGCAGTCACTTACTTCAGAGGCCTGATGTGACATGGTGGTGAAAATCTGCCGCTGCTCTGCCACAGCAGGAATATTTTGCTCATGCTTCCTGTGTGTCTCTAACACCGATCCATGATACACCTCAATATTGCCAATTGATCAACTATGAATGCACAACCTGCTTAGATTATGCCAGCTCTCTCCCATATGTGCTAATACTTGCATTTTGGAGAACTACCTTAAACTCTATTTTATGTGCACAACTTCTAACAAACATAAGGTAAGCCTGGTAATTAAACATAGCTTTTGTTCAACTAATGTCACTAGGTCAACTTTCTGATGATTGGAAATAACTTCAAAAGCTCCCAGGTTAGAAATGGAATATTATCAGGGATTATCCTCCCAAAGACCAAAAAGTTACCCCTAAGGAATTTTATCAGGCTGCCACAATATTTTAAGATTTTGCTCCTTTTCATTTGTTTGGCGTACCTTTTCCACATTGACATGCTCAAAGCTGTACTCTTGAAGCACACAGCTACGGTATGTGTCACAACACCACTGTTCCCCACGTGGACATGAAGAAGGCACTTACCTCTTTGGCATCCCAAATCAGCCTTCACAATTTTTCTTCCCGCATCAAAGGGCAAGGGGTGCGCAATGAATGATAGTCAGAGGTATGCAAGAGATCAGTTTCAGGTTTTGGGCTCTGAAACAGGGTTAAACTGGAGTGATGGAGAGTAGGATAGTGAGACGGCCATATCTGGTTGTGATTCTGAGACGTGCATTTACCTCAAATGAATTTGAGGTGGGGTGGGGGAGAGAACTGGAAGAGTACAAGTGAGAAAACTCAGTTTATAGTAAGTTATAATAAGTGCACAGTTATAATAAGTGTACTAGGAAATCACACAAAAATACCTTGTCAATCTCTTTATTCATAGGTTAAAATGTAATGCCATACAGTTCTTAACAATTACTGACTGAAAAAAATTATCTGCATAAAACAGAAGCAAAACTGAAGAGAGACTAATTAAAAAAGCCATCTTGCTTCAACTTTTGAAACGATTACATACAGAATAATATACATATTTACATTACAAGTATATTATATAAATATAATATATATGTAATCTTGTAACCACAATAAATATCAAGAAGGTCTTTTTTTAGGCACACAGCATAGAAAAAAATGCAGAATCTGCACAATCCTTAAGATTCTTGGAGTGACTCACTCTTACATTGTTTTCACACTGAAAAAGCAAATATTTTACACAAAATATACAGCCAGTTTATGCAGCCCCCAGTGAACAGGGAATCTTTCCTCGCCTTCCTGTAAGTCTACTCCTGGATTTTCTAATACTATTGCTCTATACAGCTATTACATAAGAAAATAGTTTGCAGGTTCATTTTTTACTCAGCTAATAGCCTAAGTAATTATCAGTGCTAATAAAATTAGGTACAGCATATCTACATAAGGTATGTACAAATGTTTGCACAAACACGGGTTTGGTGAGCTAGCTCTGAGCTCACTTTTAATACTGGGGAGTTAACCTGAAAGCAGAAAAAAAAAGGATTTTCAGTGATATTACCTCAGAAATATTTTATTATTTGAGTGAGACCTGGGCTTCAGAGATAGAAAGCTTTAAATTTAGAAATTAATTTGAAAAAATCAAATTCTTGGCTATGCTGGCAGATGCAGGCTGCCATCAGTTTTGAATCTGTTCCCTTCAGTGCAAATGAAAACCCAGAGAATTAATCCAAAAGGAGTTTTCTCAACCTGTATGTACAGTCATGACATTTTAAAGACTGTCGTTTTGGAGCACCTGAGATCGCACCCTAGTAAGTGAAGCTGACCACTTCTCATAGGAGAGCCATGATCAGTAAGAAAGGAGAAACAAAGAGTATTTTTTTTCTGCAGTTACAAATCAGACTCCGGCATATCAGGCATATCTGCCATCAGGTACCCAATACCATAACGTCCATTTGGAGCAGTGTCCAGAGTTGGTGATCCAGTCTGTTTTCGATATATGTTTTTGCCAAAATTTGGAGACGGCACTTCACTTGGGCTCTTCCCATGAATCAGACTTGTATTATCTCCCTCCAGATTAACAGGTTCCTTTATTATCCGGCCTCTTTTGTAGGACACAGATGCCAAACTACCAGAGCTGTCGTCGATAAGGTTGCAACGACGTACCACGAAGACTATTGGGACTGGCAGTATGGCCAACACCATCAGAGATATACAGACTATCATTCCCCACGTTGGATAGCTGTGGAACTCTTCCGTAGCCTGAGCAATTCAAGAGAAAACTATTAATACATCTTTACTTAAAAAGAGCAAATCCGCAGTCCTCACCAAGGCCCACAGTTTTCAAACACATACTCATCATTTTGTCACCTTGCACCCACAATGTGGGCACCACTACTGATCTCAAATTTGAACGTTCATCGAGATGTGGGATTGCCATCTCTCTGCCGGTGGGTAGGACCAAAACAGTGTCACACAGTTTCTGAGATGCTCTGAGCACTCTAGCAGAACCCAAACCAAGATTTTCACATTAGGCTTTCTGCTACGTTTGGCTGTAGTTGTTCCCTGATCCTTTAAAGGGTGTTCAGAACATACAAGTGTGCAGTGGTATCTGTAACTGTGCCTGCAAAATAAGTCCTTGTTCTGTAAGCTAATAGCTGGTCTAGACAGGGACTGTCTCAGATCACCCTGTGGTTGTTCCTCTTTGTATAAACTTCATGTAAACTATAACACACTTACTGGGGCAGTGACTGCACCCCACACCTCTGCTGCATCCAGGAATCACTGGCCAACAGACTCAATTTGCCTGGTAGCTCAATTAACATTTCATTTTAGACACGAAAAGGAATGGCATGTTTGGCATTCTAAGGTATTTCTCTTTCTAATTTTTGAGGGCAAGAATCAAACGTAACAAAAGCATTTTTCTGAGAATCCCAAGAAAGTAGTAATGGTTGCCCGTAGTAAAGCCAATCACTTTGCTGTTAATTTTTTTCCACTGGCTAATTTGGACAATTGTCCATTCAGAAAGGTCCCTGAGGTTAATTTCTCCGACATTTTACTCTCCCTATATTTTGTACAACAAGCGTGTAAAAACCAGCTGAGGGCTGATGAGCCTACAAGCTAGCAGAACTCTCAGGAGTTACCTTGACTGAATCTCTTTTTGGAGCCAACACACAGCACTGACTCTGCTGTTCACACAGACGAGTTTTTTTTACAAATCAAACATTCTTATTAGAGACAGGTTTTAATGCAGCTGTTACCTACAATGCAATATGTGTTCCCAAAGGGTAAAATTTATGACATGGCTAATCTCAATATTAAATTCCACATAAAAAATTGATGTGATATCTGAAATGGTTTATTCAGTGTTATCACCCAACTATTTTCTGCAGTAAAATAAAATTTAATGAAAGTGGACTTCTCCCAGCCTTAAGAATTTCTTCAACATACACCAGCAAACTAAAAGTCCCAAAAAGCATGAAAGTTCATGTCAAGCAGTTAGATTTTAAAGCAGAACTACTCTAAAATTAAAAAATGGTTGGGTTCACATTAATGTTACTTGAGATAAAACCAACTATGTCATTATTTATTCTGATTTTGAATTTCTAATTGCAATTTTTTTGTCTTTTCGTGTACTTCTGAAATACTGCAGATGTGATCATTATGATGGTGATAGCATCGGTCATATACATACCATATCTTCAATCCAAGCATTGTAGCCAGGAGGACTTAATCCCATTTGGACAATGCTAGCTACCAGCAAACACAACAATACTAAAGGTGAAACATACTTCCACATGTAGTAATAATACTGGCTTGGAGAAAACCCCAGCATATCCTTCAGATCTTCCATAAATCTGTGAAGGGAATAAAAGGTTATGGTTAGTGCGTACACCGAGATTTCAAGCACTATGATTAACATATAGCACCTAATTTGAGGGAACAGACACACTGCGGGTAGAGAAACGGCTGCAGTTTAGATTACTTGATGGGCTGAAAAATAGAGCTTGTATTACTAGTTCAGAACAGATGAACAGAAGGAATCGCTACACAGTGCAGTGACTTAGTAAACTGCTTGCTGGACTGTGCTAGAAAGATATTTAAACTCACCTTTCTCCTATAAGATTATTTTTTACATCTTCTTATATTTTCTACTGGGTTGTTTACTGAGGCATGTGTCATTACTTTTGAGGACATATAAAAACCAGCACATCTTAGAGATTCTGCAAAATTAATTTCAAACCCACATGTGTGCTGCAGTGTAAAAAATAATTTCATGCATAAGCTATGGTTTGCATCATATAAGTTGCTGAAATAAAACTTTGTGAAGTTTTAAATCTGCCTCCTTGTGCCTCAAAATTGCAAGTTATGATATGAACAAAACTCCTATTTTTGTATTCTTGACGAAGGAGTATATGGTTCCAGAGCCAGAAGAAAAAGAGAGAATATTTTTAGAGTTAATTCTTTTGCAGTTTGCACAGGCACCAATTCTGATTTAACTCCCTTGTGGTCCCACTTCCTTTTGAAATGTGGATCTTGAAAAAGCTCTTATAGCAATAAATATGTTTTCAAAGCTGTTACACATGTGAAGCTACTGTCATATAAACTCTCAAACATTTTTTTCAACTGTATAGTTTGGGGTATTCTATCCTTTGTTTATACTGCAATGAAACCCATTGCTAAAAAGAAGCTGAATTTACAAATGGTTTGTGCCCTCTATAGACAGCCTTTTCTTTCTGGGATCTCCAGTTCTTCATCCAGTTAAAAATAAATCTATTATTTTCACTTTAAAGTCTTCTACCATCTCCATCCTGCTTATGCTCCTTTAAAAGCTACCAAGCTCCTTTAGCACAGATTCCAGCATAGCCGGCTTTCCTTCTTGACTCCAGGGATTCACATGTTGTCTTTTTTCTACCCTCTGCCTGTAATCCCTTTGGATGCAATCACTTGTTTTTTTCCTATCTGATCAAAGACAGTGTGTCTACCAAGACGTATACATGGATCTTCATCTAGGATTATGACCCCTTGGTGCTATCACAGCCAACAACAACCTGAGGTTGTTGATTCTGGCAGTTTTTGCAAACAAGAATGCTAGGTTCCTGAAGAAGGATATTCCGGAGAAATATACATCAGAAGAAATATTAGGAATACTCCAGAGGGAGGTTCAGGTGGCCGTTATGAATGAGAAATTTGGCTGTTAACTTTTCGCTACATCCTGCCAGAACGCCTTCTGAAAACATGAATCAACTGCACTCCCCTTCAGAAGAAAAGTATCACCATATTTTAGCTATTCCTAAACACCAACTTCCTCACAGGCAACTTGCTGACTTTTGGCACGTCTACCTCCCTTCACAGTGGAACTCTATCTGACTGGACATTACCAACCTGGTACCCAGGTCATCTGTTTCATCTTTTATTTGCATGTGTAAAAACATCTACATGGTGTTTTCATGTCTATGTGATCAATTATAGAATTATACGTGTGGCCCAAGTGGGAATTCTTCCTTGATGAGTAAGTATACCAGGCACTACTTGCGCAGACCAGAAACAATGTCTGGAAACCATAAAATTAAATTTTCTTATTATAGTTTTATTTCATTATGGTGAGGGACTGGCTGATTACTCAGATTGAACAAGTGAAAACTCAAATGAAAACCCACCCATTCTGTGTCACCCTTTGTACATTCAAAGGAAACACAGATGTTTAAATTACTTCAGCATGCTAGTATAGCATACGCTGTTTTATCTGTGGATGGCATGAGTTATTTTTAATACGAGCTCTTCTATTCCTTAAAACACATACTGGTGATTTCTGTCGTAAGACATAAAAAAAAATCAGAGGGAGCTGATGGTCTTTTCAACCATCACTGATAGAAGATCACTTAACTTCATTGTCAGCTGTGCTGCTTTCAAGTAAGTTTTCGTCCTTTTCTTTGCTATCATTTCCTCTGTTTCCTCTCTCACAACTGATGCAAAGAACAATGAATTGCTACAACACCCCAAACTAAAACTAGTTCATAAATTGAAACTTTCTTAATGTTACTGACATTATAGTTTGCTTTGGTCCTCTCTCAGGCTGCCTGCAATACTGCAGATCTGTTCAGAATACTCATCCTCATCTGCTGCTTAGACAATGGTTATTATTTCTTGAAGCCCTTCTCTTCTGGTCTTATTTCTATATCATTTCATCATACTTGCATATCCAGGCTCCTTTTCAACTCTGTAATTTTACCTCTTTTACTGCATTCTCCTCTCTTCGTTTCTGTTGCAATTGCTCTTTGGGTTTCACTACACTGTCCTGATGCAGCATCCCTTGCTCCAAACCTGTTCTTAAAAACAAACTAGATTCATGTCCAGATTGACCCACTTTCTACTTACCTGTATTTATGTGTACATCACAAATACTTCGCACAATATAATTAAAAGTAAAATTCTTGGGATGAACACTGTTGATAAGGACAGTGAAATACATTTCCTTCACTTACTTGTCTATTCCATAAATTCGGGTGACTGCAATATTCTCCAAAATGACCACAATAAGCAGGGGCAGAGTAGCTGAGTAGTCATCAAACATCGTCACAAAATAATTTCCAGAGCGCTGCACAAAGATCAGTCCAATAAAAAATGCTACCAAGCAGCAGATCACTGGAATAAAGGACAGAAATGTGAGCTGTAATTCTAACAAAGTTCCATAGACAAAAAAGGAAATAAGGAGAGTTTGAAACAGCAAAGATACACTTTAACGCATTATTTCATATAATCAAAGTTGATAACTTTTGGGGGGCATCTCAATTTTAATAACGTTAGGAAACCTACCTATTCACTACATAAAATAGAAGTTATGAAATTAGAAGTAATTACTAGAATCGCCATATTACAGCAGTCCTGATTAATCAAGTGACTATTTCTCATTAAACTTTCAACTTAGCATGAATGCAAGGCTAAAATAAACAGAACTGCTAAGCTAAACATCATACATCACGTTACTTGGTCACTAGATCGCTTTCTGGAATTTAGAAGTGAAAAGGACCAAAGTTTCAGACCATGATTCTAAAAAATAAACAGGCTTTCCCTCGATAATTCACAGCATGAACTTCCATTAGGATCTATCTAAATGTATCTGTACACTAAGCAACGACATTTCTGCCCTTTCTTTTGTTTAGGAATAACCCGAAATATATTTCTTGAACACTTGATCCTGCATAATGAATCTCAATGATATTTTTTCCTACTAAATTCATCAAGAATAGGACTGAATGGTTAAGTAGTCATTAAATAAGTCAAATTTCAATAAACTGTGAAATCAACTGTAGTCTGAGCACCAGCAAGACTGATCATCCCACTTGAAGTGCCCTTCCTGCCCCACCACCCTCCAGCTGAGAACTTATGCTGAAGATACACCTAAGCAGTCTAAAATTGTGAAATTAATCTGAGTCAAAGTCTAAAATATCCTTACAGAATATACGCATTGCATAAATCCCAGATAATTAAGTAGTATTGATTAAAGTAGTGAAAGGAAGACAATAACACTTTTTTAAATACTGTGGTATAAGACCAATCACTTTTTTCAACTTTGTAGTAACTATTGTTATAATGACTTTTGGAGAATAGAAAATTAGAATTAATGAGATCATTACAAATTGATGTGAACTCCTAACGCAAGACAACAAAACCAAAAGAACATAGATTAAAGCTCTTCGACCCGAGTCTCATTTTTCACACTGAGTTTTGCTACTGACCCTGAGAACAGTATTAGACCACCAGAACAGCGTGTATATGAATTTAGAAATCCTTGTTATTCATATGTTCTCCCATTGTGTCTTACCATTGCACTCCAAAAATAGGCATCTTTAGTTGTAAACTACGGCTCTGGCAGGTATACTCACCATAACTTGGCACAATACTTGAACACAAAATAACTTTAAGCATACAAATTGGTTTCCCCGGACTCAAGAGGGACTGAACTGGAACCATAGTGCAAAAAGTCGCAAATGTGTTCACAGTTCTGTAAAAATTGAAGATTTGTGGGTTTTGAGCACAAACTCTAGTGCAGGCATCATCCTTGTTAAATGCCACAGATACTGCATGAAGTATAACCCAGGCATTTCAATTTTATAAATTAATTATAAAACCACCGCATCAACTTGTAATTCTTTGAGTACAACTGAGTTTAGCAAAAATCACGTGCACATACCACTCAAAATTACCAGAGAAAGGCAGTTCTTGAATATTCCTTCATTGTCGTAGCTGGTTGTTTTGGGTTTTTTTCCAAATGCAGTAACAAGGAGTTACTGTAAAATGCTCCATTACTTCAGAGTGATGACTATATATCACAGTATTTGTATATATACTAGGAAGAAAAGCTAATTTCTAACTGTCTCACTGGTTATTCAGTAAGAATTTAAGAGCTGATTAAAATAAAAAAAAAAACCAAACAAATGCTCAATAGGCTAGGACTTATGAAAAAACAGTTGATTTATCTTAATGAAGGATATTATTCTTAGATCTAGCAAAGCAAAAAAAAAAAAAAGTTTTCTGTTAAATACTACTTATTACTACTTATTACCTAAGGTAAGGAGAGCTGTCAGGAAAGAGCAGTGCTCTGCTACATCAGGGGTTAACCCTTACAAAATATCTTATTATTTCCTTCCCAGAGTTAGATAATGTTAAAGCAACATATATATTTTTCAATTTCGATCCCTTTTGTCACAGGTATTGAAATGAAATCCAAATTTGTGTGTAACACAGGTCCGTTGTAGATGTCCTGAAGATTTTCAGAAAACGAACTTTCACATTTTATGCTGATGTTCTATCTCAAAAACACAAAATGCTACAAGATCATCAGAGCTTCATGAACAGGCTACACGTCAAATAACTTTGGACATTTCAAAAAAAAAAAAAAAAAAAAAGGATGAGACATCTTGTTTAAGACCCTTTCCACATTCAACAGGGAAAAAACGTTTTCCTCTAGAGAGCAACTGATTTTTAACATAAAAAGCATTTCATCATAAATCAAGACTTCATTAGGCCCACTTAGGAATAATTTGTAGTAATTTGCCATGTATTTCCATTCTTTCCTTTTCCTTTGTTTCCCTGGTATGTGACCCAGGCTGGAACAGAAAGTATTCTGGAAGAGCTCAAAAGGACTGACCATACAGAGACTTTTAACAGAAATCCTGCATCAAAATTTAAGTTCTAGGGTATTCCTGCTCTTGCAGCATTCAGGAAAAGGTTTTACTTGCAGATATTAATGTGCCTATGCATGGAAATACAGCCTGTAATACAGTGATTTACTGCTCTGTAAAATGTCAGCACTGAAAACTTTCATGTCAAAAAAACAGACTTCATACTCTCCAAAAAAATTCCAGCGTAGTGCTCTAGTGAGAAAGTAAGTTTGTGCAACTCACCAGTAAGAATTTCTTTCCTGATTTTGAAGGTATCAACAATGGGGGTGATGATGCCTTCAATCGTTCCAAACATACTTCCAAGTCCCAAATTTACCAACATGAGGAAGAACATGACTGACCAGAAGGGAGAAGCAGGGAAGTGGGTCATTGCTTCTGTGAAGGCAATAAAAGCTAAACCAGTTCCTTGAACTGCCTGCCAGTGAGAAAAAAATCCACATTATTATTCATGGACAGTTTTGGGTTTTTTATCCTACTGTGACAGTCTGACTTAATGTTCACACACATTGATTAAATCTTTAAGTTAGAGTTGGAAGCTGCTATCTAATATGTGATTCTTCAAAACCTGCAAACTTAATGCTATTTACTGAAATACTGGATTTGGCTGAGAATCTGTAAGTTGATTTGATATTAACAACACACTTCTTCCTCTCTTTCACTGATAATTTTTCAGGAGAGCTATTATACAGGACTGCTACAAAATACACTCCGGCAAGTACATAAAGGACTTAATTTCTATATCTATTTGTTTCAAATTTACATGACAGGAATAGTATAGGAACTTTTAATGTCTAGGTCACTAATTTGCCATTTTAGCTTCAGATACTGGTGCAACTACCTAGAGGTCACTGTTTAAAACTGGAAGTCCCTCTGAAAAAGCTAGAAAAATATCTATTCTTTTAAAGATCTGGCTTACTGTAAAGTGTTCAAAACAAGATGATATCCATTAAGCCATTCTATAATAAGTAAATAATAACTTTTTTACTTTCTAGTGAAGTGGTATTTATATTTAATAACTGTATCTTAACATTAGAAGACTTCAGTTTGAGATGTTGAATAGGTACACCTCTGTTTAGTCTTCGGAAAAATCCTCGTGCTCAACTCTTCTAAAAAACACTTTCAAAACCTCCTGAGGAGAGCGATATAATGATCAAAATATATTATCAATCGGTGAAGACTATATTGAGACATCGGACCCAAAAGTCCTCAGGTGAGCTGGAATGTGACCCTATACAGAGACATGTTTTCATATGGATCTCTACAGGTGCACTGCCCACAGGTACACTGTACTGATAGTGTAAGTGTACGTCACAGTTTATGTCAGGCTTACAAATACTTATCCCTTCATAGTCTCTGTATTTAAGACTTGCTTATTACTCTCACCTTGTTAAGTTCATCTTCAATTTGACAGGATTTCAGACCAAGAGAATCAAACTCTTCTTCTTTAACTTTCTGAATAATGTCATAAACTAAGTTGTAATCTTCTGCTGTAATGCTTGAGAAATTGATATGATGTGGGATCATATCCTGGCTCAGATTGCCTATTTTCAGAAGTTTTAAAATCTTCTCCGAATTTCTGTAAAACACAATAAAACAGAGAAATCAAACTCAATGATCGGTATTAATTCATAAATGAAATATACCATAAAAATAATAAAAAAAATAAATGGATATTCATACTGGATAACACATTTTTCATTTATGATATTGGCCTTGAAGCCCAGAACTGCAAACACCACCAAAGTTGCCAGCACAGAAGTGAAAAAATTGATGAAGGACACCAGTACAGCATCAAAATGGCAGTTGTTGTCTCTCTTGTTGTAGCTTGAAAAGGCAATGACTCCACCAAATCCAAGCCCTAAGGCAAAGAACACCTGAGTAGCAGCTTCTCTCCAGACCTTGGGCTCCAGCATTATTTCAAGCTGTTTGAAATTAGATATAATATATGTCAGCTATAAAATGCATTTCTATTATATGAAAAGACAACAGAAAAAAAAAACAGGAGACAACCTACATCATAAAATGCTAATACTCCACTACAAATGTATTTTCTTTATGATAAAATGAAAGCTGAATGTGACACCTGAAGTTGACTGAACTTATGGGCCAGAATTTCTATTTAGTTTACATGATATCATCCCTAAAAAGAAACATGCTATACAGTACGTTCTTAACAATGAGACACTACCGGAGCTATACAATAATTGAAATAGTAGCTAGTTAAACTGAGAAATAAGAGAGAACATCCATCTTTTACTCTTTTTTTTTTTTAACAGTATTTACTGTCTTTTTTTTTTTAACATTATTTACTGTCTTTTTTTTCACAGTGTATGTATTGACAGTTGTTAGAATTAAGATGTATTTTAGTATGATCAATTCTCTTATAAATGCAGTAAATACGCTGAAAATTGCTTTGTTGCTACTTTCAGAAAAAAAAAAGTGACTGAGATATACATGCTTATATGGAACCTTATTACATGCAAATATGTGAAGCAAAATGCAACATATGAAACAAAGGCTGGCCACTACAATCTGTATAGTCCATGAGTCCAATCTCCCTTAAGCCAGATGCCTTGAACTTGCCCTAAGTTAAATGGCTCATGTATTTGAGGGACAACTAAGCCTTTTATCAAAAAACTGAACTGTATTGCTCAGATGACCATACTTCAAGAAATATCTTTGTTACAAAGTTATGAGTCATCATCTCTCTATCTCAGATTCTTCTAGATATGAACCATAAAAAAGAAGTACATGTGAGATTTAAACATTAGATTTTCTCAGGTTGATTCAGGGCATCCATTCATTTAACAGTGAAAGACCTTACATCTGTGCATGTGATTATTTTTTTTAAACCCCCTGCTTATCAAAACCAGTAAAACTAAAAAGCATCAGCATAGATGCCAGCATCATTAGAATGACTGCCTTACTCTGAGGAGAAAAAAATCTGCTACTGTTAAGAAAACATTTTGAAATATTTTCCAGTTTCCCATAAAAGCATAGTATTTATTATAGATAGGTGGCAGATATCTTCTTTATTCATTCCTATACAGCTAAAATACAATATATTTTAAAAAAAAAAAAAAGTTTATGACAATAAACTTGTTCCTTACAATTTTTGTTATAAATACAATGCACAAGCAGCTACTGCACGTAGTTCAACCCTCCTGCAGCACAGAGTCATGCCAGAGCTTGTCCACGAGAGGGAGCTCGAGGAATAGTCTTGATTTTACCAAATCTGTAAATGGTTTAAGTGTCAAACCACTTCTCTCTTTCTGCAGTATACCATTTGGTATCATCAAAGGTAGTACGTTCTCAGACACCCTACAGTTTAACTTCAGTAGCTGACTTCAGTGGGCTTTTCCTCTATCTTTCTTTACGTTTTTCATTATGGTTATTATTTAGAATTTCTGCTTTGTTCATCAACCACGCCAAACAGAGAAATTCTCCCCGTCTTCATTAGCCCTGCGCTCTCACACCTGCACCAACGTGTGCCAGTCCTCTGCTGTGCTGACACAACCCTCCAGTGGGAATGCGTTGTGATCGTCTGTGGTCAAAATCTGGTCATTTGCTGAACTAATCGACGCTAAAAAGATGTTTCCCCCTCCCCTTTCTTGTCTATCTACCCGGGTTATTTTCAACCTAGATCAGTTTAGCAGTTCTTCTTACAGCCTGCTTGCCCAAATAAACTGTTGGCACAATGGAGCGAATGGAAACAGGTGGGGGGATCTGAATTCCTTCAGGTAGTTTCATACAAACCTACAGTCCAAATTAGTGCTCAAGTACAGAAACAATCAGAGATTGTAATGAAAATAGTTTTGAAGGTTTATTTTCACATATACCATATGTGACACGCAGGCCTCCTAACCTCAAATTTAAACCACAACTTAAATTTTGAGATGTAGAACTGGAAACCAGTAGAAGAAATTGAAAACAATTTTTCTTTCAAGATCATTTATCTGAACACTTGAAACAACTGTATAATTAAGTTACAACGTAACTATAAAGTAAACATCAGCTGCAACTTATTTTAGGTCTCAGTCATGAAAGACAAAATAGCGAAGAGCGAAGACGTGTTGATATTCAAAGGAAGTTTCAGTGTTTATTTTTCCTCAGTCTCTAGTGGTACTTCTCTAGTTAAAGAAAGTATTAACACTGTGGCTGAGAAACTAAATTATGAGTTCAAGAGGTCTGCATTCTATCTCTGCTATAGACTGCCTCTTCATCAGCAAGCGTTACGTTTCTTTGCTCCTCAGATTTCCCAAATTTGCCTGAGCAGCCTGCAAGCTCCTGCAGAACCGCGACTCTCTAAAGTGGTGACAGCGTGTGAAGCGGAGCACAACTGCGTGTCACAATGCAAGAAATAACAATGTGATAGCTAACAAAGGTCATTTTTATAGGATGACAGCGCTCCACAGACTCAAAACACCTGGAATCAAAACAACTGACAACACCCTGTCATCTGGCATTAGCCACTATGTGCATTGATTTTGATCATCATCTTATTTGGCTTTCAGTTTTGAAAGATCGGTCCTATTCTGCTCAACTGCATTGTGAAACGGACTTGTTGGAGAGTCCATTTCATAACACAACATGAAGGCCAGCATCACGCATTCCCCAGTACGGCTCTGACTACTCATATATGCTGTTCCTGTAGTACAGATACCATTACAAGCATTTGAGATGGGACGGGTGGGGGTAGAATTTAGATCTTCAGGCTAAACAACGATTCGTAACACCCCTCCTCACCTCTGCAGTTATAAAATCTAAAGTTCTCTAAGACACATTCCTGGGAAAAATGTTGACAGTAAAAAACGTATGCTTAGACGTGCTGCTATCTGGGCATGACAACCATAAGAACCATGGTAAGGAAAGCTTGGGTGGTGAGTACTTACACTACTTTAATACCAAAGATAGGTCTCCTGTATTTTAGGTTACTATGAAAACAGCATTAATTTATTTCTAAAAAGGAACAAATTTGTCCTCTGTCAAAAGGGACAAGTTAATTACATAAAGCCATGACAGCGTTCAAGGTAAGGCATTTCACTGTGACACCCCAGAACTAGGCATTTCAGTCCTACAGAATGGCATGATTTAAGATTCACTTCTCTTCTCGGTATTTGTAGCTTTCTAAACATCCTGAATCCTGTAAACAGCACTTTTAGTTGCTTCACTTTGCAAAGGCATCAAACTCTGGGAACACTTCACCTAAGGGAGATAACTCTACATGGGCCCTTGGAACACTTAGAGCCTTTGGACCTTAGGGCTTGACATTGTGCCTGAGGTCAACAACAACTTTGCAATTTAAACAAACGGAAATATGGCCAAATGTTCTATGAAGGCAATAAGCTTAAATGAGAGCACTCAAATGGTCAAACTGCTACTGAAACTTCAATATATTGCAAACAGAAATTAAGCACATACCTTAGGTGTGAACATGTGACGAATTCCATCCACTGACCCATTAAGGAGCAGTCCTCTGATCAGAAAGCATAAAAGTACCACATAAGGAAAAAGGGAACTAAAATACATGATCTGAAAAACAAGAAGAAATTTAACATGACATCTATGGACTTTATTTTCAATAGCTTCATTCACTACTCAGTATCTGTTGGATATATGACTGAATTCTTAATCATATGCTCCAAGAAATATGCAGAACGCTTACCCCACTTCCCATTCCCCCTGTTTCTGCAGAAGAAAGCGAAATCACATGACTGTAAAATAAATTCTGTACTGTACTAAACCAATACAGTTGCTATTGTGTTGAGTAACAAACTGCTGAGCTTCCAGGGAAATTCAGTACGAATTCAATGAGATGACGCTGAGAAGGAAAGAAGTAGATTGTTTTAGAAATGCTTCACTTTACAAATGCACTTTGATTCAAGTACATAGTACAGTAAAGATATGCTCAAGACAAGAGTCAATGGAAAGCAGATAACCAACTGATTCAAATCACTAAGTAATGCTTACTGCCAAAACAAAAAAAAAATCTGTAATCAAATACGACCTTTTATTCTCCATCATTGAAAAGCAAATCTATTCCATACTTTAAAGTTTAGTAAAATGTTTCTCTTGCTAAACTTGCTAGTTGTTTCTTTAACTGAGATACACTAAAGATATCATAGAAAATTCCACCTCAGTGCCAGACTTTTTAAGAACACAGAAGTTTGCTATTAGAACAGATTATTTTTCATCTGAAAATCCCCCTGAGATCAACAGAGCTCGCGTACCATTCACCAGCCAGTCCCACTGGCTGCATGGAAAGGGAAGAAGACAAGGTGACATACTCGGGTGCAAAGGGATGATTAGTCATTAGTCAAAAGAAACAATCCAGAATCCTGACAAGCAGCTGTGTTAATGACAGAAGCACGGATACCAATGACAGTAACAATAAAAAGAAAAATGGCAAGGCATTTTGAGGACTTGGGTGCACTGCAATCATACTGTGAGCACACATGGAAGCGTAATTCCTTCGACATTCAGAAACACACAGACTTATGCTGCAATATAAAGCTGAGTTACAGTTACTTGCAACAGCTGTGTTGGTGAGAACAGAAATGATTCTTCTTCAGATCTCAATTCCCACTGTATTACTAGAATTCCCACTAAAACTATTACAATTTTAACGCTTAACTACTAACACTCCTCTACTTGAGATTATACAAATACTGGGGTGAGTCACAGCTTCTAACCCACTCCTACAGATTTCAGGAGAGAGTAAACAGAGTGTGTGATGAAGAAAAATGTCGTGAAATGTTTCAAAGTCAAACAGTGTCATTCAGGTGATCAGTATACTCACTTTGCCTGAAGACTGAATGCCCTTGATCATGGCTAGGCATACCATGACCCAGGCAGCCAACAAGCAGATAGTCATCTTCCAATTTAAACCCCCACTCTCTGACAGAGAGCTGGAAATATTCAGCGCTTCTCTGTACCAGTAGTAAGTGGTTGCAGAACTCTTCTCACACTCTGGCTCCACAACTGTCAAGAGATGTTAGCAAGTAAAGAATGGGTTCAGCACAGAACTATTTTCCCAGCATTTCATAACAATGTTCTACCAATTCTCAATATTTGTAATTGTGCCATCATGATTTACTGAGAAACTAAACTCACAAAGAGTCTTAAGACATTCTCTAAAAGAAAAAGTGACTACTATCGGTGAAACGTTCTGGGTCTCTCTTTTCAAAACACCCTTTTGGAATAATATATTCCTCTGCACACAGTCAACCCAAGTCCTAGGCAGAATTTATTTTTCACTTAAGTACTACACAGTAGGCAGGCCTACGCGAAGGCATACATTCCATTTCTCACACGTAAGATTAGATTACCTACAGATGATACTGTGACTTTGAGTACAAAAAGTGTCTGTCTGAAATTGAACACAATTTTGAAAATACATGGGAAACAAATTATCAGTTGTGTCTGCTTTGATATAACGCTCAAATCAATAGGCACTTAAATACTACTATAAACAATAAAATAATAACATAATGATACCAAAGCGATGAGAAAAGGAAAAAACGGCTCCTACACAGCTATGTTAAATGAAAGCTGCTATATGTATTCCAGAAGTGATTTTTTGATTATGGTGTAATTCTGCTTTATTCACGTTACCAAACAGGTAAAGAAACTATATATATATAGACATATAACACATAAATAATTCTTCGAAGAAAATATTTACTTAACTTTTTAATAAATTATTTGTATGTGAAAATCAATCGTATCTCTAAGTGAGGTCCTGAGCCAAGGTTAATTAATGAAAAGGAAAAAAATACTAACTTTAAGAGATCTAACACAGGTGTTAGACCTTCATTGAAACAAACTGCCAAAAATTACAGGATGTTGTCAAATAAAACACTTTTCTGTGTTTAAGCTTAGTTCAGATGACCTCTGCCTAAGTTAGGCTGATGCACTATACTTAATATTTAGGCAGGATTAACAGTACATAAACAGACAAACACTGTGGTTCAATTAATGGACAAGAGCTTGTGAAATACAGTCAACTTGACTATGCACCAATATTCACATATACTGATTATTTCAAATAACTGAAGCAAACAACTCTGGTAAAGACACTGTAAAAATGATGTACAACTTTTCAAATGTCTCTGGTTATATTCTTTATTAAAGGGGTAAAAAAGCACAAAAGGTAATTAAAGAAAATTTAAGATCTGAAATAAAAAGAAGTTAAAATAAGTATTTCCTATTTCAAGAGCAAGAATAATGCAAAGTGTGTAACTTTTATGAGATAACCAAAACCAAGGGATAAAGAACTTTCAATGTTGTTGTATAATGTGTCCCTTTGACACCAACTCATTATATCAACAAACCAATGACCAATTATCTAATTTCTATTGGTTTACAAAGCAAACAATGCTTTTATCACATGCATTTCTTTGATGTTTACAATTTTCCATTATCTACTTTATTAGTAATGCAACACTTTTTTGCTTTGTTGCCAGGAAGCCTCCCAGTAATTGAAATGTAGAAATATGCTTCTTCCACCTTTGTTTTTCACCAAGAAGGCATAAAAAGAAGAATAAAAATCACAGGAAAAAGTTATCAGAAAGTCTTTTTTTTTCCTGCAACACACTAAATAGCACTCTCCTAATTTCATTACTCTTTAAAATGCTATTGACAGGGATGTTGCTTTATAAATACAGTATATTCATCTTAGATTAGGTTTCTTTGATTTTTTTTTCCAAGTATTATAATGTGACATCTTATTAAGACGCAAAACCAGCTTTGCATACAACAGTTTTTCCCACAAACCTCTCTTTGAATTGTATTTTTACTCTTCTTCGTTTGAAAACGTCAAATTTGTTACACTTTATATGATTTTTAATAACATTAATACAGACTTACAGGTATGAGATGTATTTTTAACTAAAGGACACTGGTCCCATGGTAACGGATGCTGAAAAGACTGGGAAAAGTAAAACAGACTCCATCCAATAATAACATTGTAGTACAGGGCCACAAAGAAACATACCTATTAAAAAAAAAGAGACATATCAAAAAAGTCATTTATTAATTACATTTTAAGAAGCAAAAAAATCCCTACTGAACTTCTGCATATTTCTGCACATCAGCCACAGAACCTAGCGTAAACTATAATAAGCTAGAATAAGAACTGAATGGCTGACCCCATAAAGTACCTGACGATTTCTAAATTTTCACTTTTCTCTGTATTGATCACGTAATACCTATATTTTACAGGCTTTTTTTTTTCTCCAGAAGAGGACTCTGTTGCCTAGTTCCTAATTTCAAAAGAATTACAAAATACAAGTTCACTGGTTTTACAGACACATCTGTATTAGTATTTCTTCATGTACTCATTTAAGTTTTAAGACCTTCCAAAACATCGTCAACTGACCTTAAAGCCCAGCTACAAATCAGTGGCCTTTTCCTGCAGCAAAACAGTAAGTCTAAATCATACAGACTGAAAGCAAACCACACCATTAATGTTAAAAACTTACTACGCAGCTTGCAAATCCAATTCCTCCAAGTTTGGGGCTGATATAATTCCACACACCAATACTGCCTCGGCGGATCCTCTGCCCCACAGCAAGCTCCAAGAAAAAGAGTGGAATCCCTATTATCAGTAGCAAGATTAAGTATGGCACAAGATAGGCACCTATGAAAGGAACAAAGTATAAATCAGAGGGAGAGGGAGAAAAGTCGGAACTTGACAGAACAAATGTGAAAGCTTCTAATAGCTTCGAGTTTGAATTAGTGTCATTCCCTGCAAAGCTTTTTTGATCACATGCAAAGACTAATTTTACCTGAGTCTTGGCCATACATCTCGTAAAATATGAAAAGACCAGAGACATCGAATTTCTTAAGCACTGTAACATTCTGAGGCAAATTTTACTGCAAGTGAGCCGTTATCTAAACTAGTGGTCTGCTTGCGTGAAATTTTGGGCATTTGATCAAACTTTTTAGAGATACAGTGATGCAAGCAGGAGCTGAATCAACATTTCTTAAAAATATCTACACCTTTACTTGTACCAAAAAAGCAAGACTGAATTTATAAAGGAAATACAGAACATACTGTGCATACAATATTCCGAATTTCATCCAATACAGTTTCAGAAGACCATCCTGCTGATTTCTCCATGTGCACCTCAGATGCTCACAAAGGGGATTTCTCAATGTACAGAATAATGATTCTGTCCAGCTAAGCAAGAAAACTTTATCAGCCCATTTCTACCAGGCTCCCAACAGAGACTAGAGACACGAGGTGGAAATGAAATGAAATATTGTAGATCCAGATCTTGCAGTACTCACAAACTCTCCTTAAAGACATATTTGAAAACGTAACGGTTACTTCACTGTTAGACACATATATGTAAAACAATTCCTTTTTTCAAGGTCTTATTCCCAGGACGTGGTCATATGCAATTTTAACTTCAGGATGTATCTCCATTTATTTCAGTAAAACTAACTGCATGCAAATACAGCCACACACTAAGTGCACTGACAAGTTCAGAGCCTACCTTCCTCCTTGCTGTTGCAGGTTATTTAGGACTGGAGCTAACATAACATTTAGGCATCAGCCATTAGCAGCGTGGCACCTAATTTTCAAATGGGTGGCTCTTATGCTGCAATATAGAGTACTGTGCTGGTCACGTAACTCAAAGGGTTTACAGTTTTTGATTGCAACCACTGTAAGGCTAAAGAAAAGCACTTGAGAGATGCAAACTGCGGCAGGTCGGAGCAAGCTACAAAGCAAAGATCTAAAGACCTCAGAAGCTTAGACTCGGAGCTATTAAGTTGTATAATCAGGCTATTCATCTCTGTGATGAGAGAGAAGCTGAGCAAAGTTCAGAAACCAATTTAGGATTTATCCTCAAGTCCAGCTAAGTCCTACTTTATGTTTCTAGGGCTTTTTTAGGAGTCTATCAAAATACACTCTCATTTGCATTGGTAGATAGCTTATCTCATGGAATATGGTTTATTTCAGAAAAGTTAAACTTTCCTAAGCTGTGCAGGAGGCCTCAGATTTTCTGGTACCATCCACTCCTACTGAGGTCCCCTTGTTATTTTGCTCTTCATGAAATACACACAAATTGGACATCAACTTCCATTATAAACATCTTCTAAGGATCTTAAGCATGGAGTAACTACAGTCTTGAGTCTAAGAAAAGTACGAAAAAAGACACAGGAAAGTAAATCTAAGAAAAAGTTCGAGTGGACCGGACAAAGAATATTAATCTTATTTACCTCACAGTCTATAGGCTGTTGTTAGCAGTGAAATAGCTCCTTGTGTCTTATTTTCATGACATGGTAATATGACACGCAATGATATTGCTTGAGCAGCATTTGTTCAAAACCTATGCCAGGCTCTGAACAACGTACTGGGTTTGAGGTTACAATACTCCCTCATAGAGCCAAACATCATGGTCCATCGGACATTTCAGCAGAGGACAGACCATCTCCTTCAGTATTATTTCTACTGAGGTAGCAGCTACGTTCCCATTCAGTAAAGAACGCAAAGGACTTACTTTCTACTATGAAAAGAGAGACAACGGAGACAGAAGGAAATTAACAAGGAGGAAAACTGAGGAAGAGTAACAACCACATTCCAAAATGAGGGGGACTACCTGTCTTAAGAATATGTAAGACAAATAGTATCATTAAATACCCTTGATTTATCATCAACATTCTCTCAGGAATTCTGAGACATCAGTATACTATAAATTCACATTGCAAATGAGGAGCTTTGGCATGACTATCTTTAAAACTTTGGTCATACAATTAACTGAAAGCCAACAGCACGTACTTTTTAAAATGGTGTAACACTACTGTAAATGATACCTGAGGTCTTAATTAGACAGGTGTTGCACAGCTGAGCAGAGACAAGCCTAAACAGCGCAACAAAATTGGGGCCTAAGTGACTTACCCTGTATCCCACTGGATGACTGTACTAGAGCAGGAACTGAACCCAGCTCTTCAGTGTCCCAGTCCACAACCTTAATCACAAGGCTGCAAAGTTAAGCACATGTTTAAAGACTGGGCTGACGTGGGTGTCTTATGGTGCATTATCAATGTAAGTTGCAAGATTTATCAGAGTCAACTAAGTGAGTTAAATAAATGTGGCGTTAAAGCCACGTTACACGATACATGACACAAGCCTGGAATTCAGCGTTGGTCGCCAGCAGAGTTCACCTCTGTACTGCAGGCCTTGTGTAGAGCACCAGAAGCGCCCGTCTTCTGCTCATTCAAACCTGCTGAGCTCTCTTCTGCTCTTGTGCCCCTCCCCAAAAGAAGGACATAACGGAAAATAGCGCACATAGGAGTTTTCAGTGCAATGTAGTTTGGATATAGCTGGATTATACAACTGGGTATCACAGCTGCAAAGGGTTTCCGTGCCCTACAGTCAGCATGAAACCACAGCACCTCTGGAAAAGTATTTTGTTTCAGCCTTCCCTTGAAGCTAGAGATACTTCAACGAACTGTAAGACGTCTTCACTTGATCACAGAACAGAATCACTATGGAAACAGCTCAGCATGTCTCTTATTTGCCAGTGCATGAAAACACGGGTCCTTGGAGTTACAATATTGAATAAGGATCATTCTTATTTGAATAAGAACAATAAACTACACATGCTAGCCCTGAACAGCATCCTACAATTAGTTATATTGTCTGCTACATCTGCCAGCTAAGCAGACTTACGAATATTACAATTCTGTGCAGTTCAGGATCGCCAGGTTTCCCTCCTACATTTTCAAAATTATTCTACTGTAAAGTCACTTTTTTGAATATTTTGGCCTTAAACTGGCTTTCATAAAAAAACCCTCATCTCAACTTCATAAGGAAAAAAAAAAATATCTAAAAAAATATACCTCATCCTTCTTCACTAGAATGAATGACAAAGATTCACCAGTTCCTGAAATCTTTTGTATGTTAATACTGTGCACAGCACTGCTTTGGATTCTTAATTTTTTTTATTTAACCAAGCACCATAACGGGATAACTGGTAAATTGTCTCTCTTGATATTACAATATGTACTACACTTGGCAACATTATTGATAGAAATGGAATATTAACATTGGTTTTAACTTCTTATAAATGCTCAGAGGGGGAAAATAACATAAAATGGCATGACTCATAGCAATCAAAGAGTTGGAAAATAATTTCAGAGGCAATAATGCAAGACATAACTATTACCATCTTGATACTACAGAAGAACTTTTATTCTCCTAGACATTCTTGATGTAACCCAAAAAAAATCTAATAACTTTCCTGATTTGTTTCAGCTGCTGCTGTGATAGTTTCTAATTTAAGCGTCTAGTGTGTGATTTAATTCTTATTCAATGAAGGTGAGCTTTACCATTGTCTTGAGGATACATGCCAGTCCTTATAGCTTACTGGACACTTAATAATAGAAAGCTAGAGAGAAGCCGATATTCAGATGAAGATCAACTTATTTTGAACGTTGAATGTTAAAATTTTCAAAGTTATGGCAAGTGGGCAACAAAACACTATGGGTTTACAGTCTACTACACTCCTTTAAGTGAAATTATTTTACAAACTGCTTTTATCAGGAAAACTCTGATAGAAGGTTTTATGTTTTATCTGTGTCCTACTGATAGGATAGTCTTCCTGTCACTAGTCTTTCACAGTTTAAATATGTTCAGGTGTGCATATTTACAAAACTGTGCTTAAAGGATGACAATCCCCTTAGTCAATAAGCTTTAATGAAGAATTACACTTGCAAAATAAAAATAAGACATTTTCAGCACACTGAAGTACAAGTAAATTTCGAGTCTGATAGTACAGTTCAAATCATATATATCACAGAATAATATTGAAGACGTCGGTGAATTCAAAGCACTGACTATAAATTATTGATCAAAAGCTAAAAAATGAAGCCACTAAATCCATATTCAGTGTTGGAATACAAGGGAATACTTGCTTTGCTCCCATTCTGCTTCTATTAGACAATCAGCCTGCAGCTTCTAATGACTACTCAGTCTTTAACAGTTTACATATTATTTCCTCAGCAGTTCTCAGCAATAGCTGCTGTGCTTTTTATAATACCACAGAACTTACTGTTCAATCTGCAGATATTTCAGCATACATCCACACTACTTAACTGTAAAAACTCATGATGTGATTCTACCCATGTCAATCTTTTCAAAACATAATGGCAAGATAATCTGCTACAGATTTCCCTACGCTGCTCACAGCTTTTATCTGTTTATCAGTTTACTAGTTCTTTTGACTTTTTATGTCACAGAGTTATTAAAAAAAGAAAAAAAAATCATGAAAATGAAGTTAATGCTCATGAAAATGCAACACAAAATCTTTGGGTGTGCGGTACTTTGTAGACTCCCAGTAACACCTGCAACACCAGAAGCACCTCTTAAATAACTATGTTCACTTGTCTTCATAACACTCACTCAAATACCACTTATTCTTGCAGAACAGCTAATTTGGTTTGCTTTTGTTACTTCTACTACATGAAAGTACCATTTCACTTCTGCTAATCCTAAAGGAAAATGACAACCAAACAGAAAAAACTTTCAGTATTTCCTTTGTTTGAAAAATTTGAAAGGTGTGCAACTATTCACCAGATGATAGCAATGAGCAGCAGGAAAATATAGGTCTAGTTTGTCACTACTTATTAGCCTCACGGCAAGACTGGGTAGACCTGAGCGGTTTATTATTAAGGCTCACCATCAATCATAGGAAGCTGAGGCAGCTCTGAACCTACTACATGCTAACATAGGTTATGAAATAGTTATATAGGAACTGTGCCTATCTGAACAAACACACATATTTGTCTTTATATAGTAAAAGAGTAATACATAAACTGTGTAGTGTAAAAATGATAAATATAAAATAAATATAAAAACCATGAAAGCTAAGCTAGAGCATACCCAGCTCCAATGCAAACCACCTTTGTGAGGCAGCAAGGAAGAAACAGCTATTTTTATCTGTTAGGCTGCAAAGAGTGGAAGAAGTACCTTAAGTGCCAGATGGGGACTGGGCACTGCCCACCAGGGGTAAGGAGGACCTGTAGTGAGGACAGAGGTGAAGGAGGCAGAGACATCTACAGCCAGTTCCTCAAAACTTTACTGAACACCTTCAGCCCCCCATTCACAGAGCCTAAAACTCCTTCGGGCCCTCCCTCACATCCCAAGTCAAAGAAATGAGCACCCTTGAGTACTCTCAGTCTCCTCCCAGCCTCTTTTATTTTTCTTGATACTTCCTGCATTACAGCTACATCCCCAATGTGGATCAAAGTTCATCCCAGTTGTGTACTAGCCTATTCTTTCACCTCTCACAACACACTTTTTTCTGGAAAAGAGACAAGTGTGAAAGCCACCAAAGAGCTACCCAGTCTAGCTGTAACTTAGTTGAGCATAAAAAAAAATACCAGCTATTACTCCAAATATTTATGAGTTTATATGAACTAAAGCAACAGGAAAAACCATGAAAGGATCACAAGAAATAAAGTGAAGGAAGTTGGTTTCCAGAAACAGAGATTAGAAAGATTCCTATGGATGTCCCAGTATCAGTGCAGTGCAGTGATACCCAAGTTACCTTTAAAGATGGTATCACAGACACCTCACTGAAGCAGGACAGAGCTCTGAAGTCAGGAGTGTTGGTGTACCACAGGCCATAGCCATAACCAAACCAAATCTCTCTAGAAAACAGGGCGGTAAACACCCAGGTTTTTCTTCACAAAATCCTCTAATAACATACATGCATTTGGGCTAATTTGTCTGTGTCTTTTCTGTGTTTATTTTGTTTGGCTTGTTGCTCTTGTTACAGAAGTTTAAAAAAAAAGACAAAATTGAAGACTAATACATGGTTAGGATTTACCTTCTCTTTTACTGGTGGCTTTGAACCACTTAATGTTGGAAGAAACCTGTGAAGGAAACTAATGAGTAATTATGGGGTTTTTTTATTTCTATTTGTTTTAAATTTGAAGTACATTTATTGGTTTACCACTTTTCAATATACTCCCCTCACCTGATGGTATTTGCCAGACATAAGTTCTTTAAACATAGGGAAGAAAATGGAAAGTGTTTGGACAGAACTCAAGGTGGAGACCTAGCCATATGCTTCACTGAAAGAGTTCTAACGAAAATCCACAGGAAGGCTGTTTACCTTATACTCAGAGACTTCAACAGGTATTTATAGTAAAGCTTTCTCAGCAGAAGACTACAGAACAGTTCTGATACTGATATTTAGAATAGGTTGCATAAAGCCACTCTAATTTTACCTAGAATGAAACATATATGACATAACATATGTAGCAGAAAACTAGAACCCCATATAAAATGTGTAGGTTTTTTACCGTGTGTTTTGAACTTTTCACTCCCTCCCTCTATTTTTTTTACCCACTTGTGAGAATTATCTGTCCATCTGCACATACATATACAGGCACCAATGTACTTTACACATTTCAGTGTTTTGTTTCACCTTCTCCATCTTGCATTATGGTTAACCTGGAAACCAAGAAAGCTTTAGCTCTAATGATCACTTGTTTTTCTCTGTTGTTCTGAAGGTTGCAATTTGCTAAAATGGTGCAAAATTATTGTTAAAAGCCAAATGCATCCTTGTCTCAGCCATGCGCAAAAAACATTGTGTGTCCATAGACTATGTTACACATCCAAGTCCCTACAATCACAGCACAGGGGAAAACATTTAATTTCAACCTGAAATTCCTCCATATTTATTTTTTTCAAGTTTGATTAATGAAGTGTCATAATCCCTGTAGGCTGGGGGGCGGTCTAAAATGTGAAATTATTAATTAATCTAATACATTTATAGTTGATCCGAATTAAATTTACACTCACTCACAGAGTAACTTTAAAAGCGCCTGATGGTATGAAACCAACAGCCTAAGGAGCATACTAACAGATCTTTTCTGTTGGTTCGAAGGAAAATCCAATGGGCTTGCAAAATTAGTAATTAACTACATTAAACACAGACTTTCAACAGGGACACAACTACACAAAACAACCCGCTGTAATGCATTACCCTTGAGACTACACATTGACACCATACTTAGTATGAAATGATACAGAATATAAACATTTCAATAGCTACACCTTTAACTATGAATTAGTTTGTTTTAAAAATATTTAATTAGCAAATGTATTGATTTTTTCAACCAGCAGTGATATGTGTCAATTCTATACTATGTCTGGTAGACTAGATGAGATTTCCATCCACTGAAAAGCTATGTTTTTTGAGAAACTGCAATCAACGTGTTTTCTCAGTTAATATTACAGTTACAGATGAAGAAAATTTTAGATTCCACACAAATCATTAAATCAACCATTTAATGGCTTTCTCTCCATAATAAAGGAGAAAAAAAGGAAGTTAAATGAGAGTGAAAACAATCTTACAATAACTAGATGTAAAAAATTCAGACTTTATCCTGGAAATGGAATATTTGAAAGCATTGCCTCCATTTTTACTGCTTGAAGTTACTGAGGGAAAACAAATAAAGTAGAGAATTATACTCTGATTATATTCTAGGCTCATGTCTATACTCCTCACTTACATCAGTTTTGTCTTCCAACTTATTTTAAAATCCAGCATGAAAAAAAAGTTGTTCTTCATTTTCTATTCTGTAGTACAGATTCACTTTTTGTATCCTAAAAGTTGACAGGTTTGTTTTGAATTCAGCTAAGTACTTAGCTACAACAGGATGTGCATTAATGTAGTATAGTAGGGGACAGTATAGCATAGGATAAAACACTAATCCTGCATTCATAGAGGAAGAAATGTGTCTAAGTGCAAGGTAACTTATTATTTAGGAAAATGGTTAACTATATAACAGCACAAAACAGATGCATTCCCTTTATCATTAAAAAAAAAAAAAATCCTTTTCACTCCTACAGTGTATTGTTGTTCTTGCAGAAAGGAAATCGTCATCAAATGGCCTAAGAGCTAAAAGCAATTAACAAGTGCAGGTGTGAAGCTTAGTACCACTAAATACTGAAGACTGAATACTGCTTTGGTCTTTAAAGTGGATGCAGATTTAATGCCTTGATTTATTGCCTGAGTACTAAAAAGAACAGTTCAGCACGACAACAGCCAGGTCCTAAATAATGCAAGCCCTCCATAAATAAGTGTTTTGCTTAGCCACTAGTTTGAGGACTAGTTAAGGTCGTATCAAGAACTCTCTCCCCTAAAATGATAAAATGGAATCTTAGAAGAATCTGCTACTTACTTTAACATACGTGTGCCTCTAAATAAATAGAATATGGAGCTTTCCTCATAGGCTCTGGCAGAAATTAAAAGACAAATCTGACACGCTGGAGCAAGTTTTACTGTGGATATCTCTGCTACCATTGAAATCTGAAAGGTTAGCTTCATCATTGAGGCTACAACTAGCTATCACAAGACTTACCTCCACCATTTTTCTGACACAGATAGGGGAATCGCCACACATTCCCCAATCCCACAGAAAATCCAACTTGTGCCAGAATATATTGGAGTTTGCTGTTCCAAGCAGGTCTTTCATCTTCTACATCTGAGCCTTCTTCAACATCTACATCTTTTTCTTCCTGATCATCAACCATAAGTTCACTCTTCTTAAAGGCATCATCTGAAGAGTCTTCATTAGAGAGAAGGTCCTTAACTGACTCAATGACCTCATCATCTAGTTCTCTTTTCACTACCTTGCTGTTCTTAGGCATTTGTAATATCAGAAAAACAGTAAAGAAGCCAAGTTCAGCTGAGATGGATGGACAAGCGCTGAAGAAAGCTCTCCCTCTGCTTGGCTAAAAATACTGAAGAAATAGACTGAAGATGGTGCCTGGTGAGTCCTTGATACCAGGGAATCAAGAGTAAGGACTTCAGTTTCTGAACGTTTGTTCTACAGAAAGTACCTGTGGAAAAAAAAAAAAAAAAAAAATGGATATTACACTACTATGCAGAAGAAACTTAATTTAGAAATCATATGCTTTGGTTTACCCATTTCTGCTTATCTCAATGACTTGACAAGAGGAGAAAAAGAGAAGAAAGTTAAACCACTTCCAAATTGTAGGAATTAAGTCCACTGTTTGGTCTTAAACATTTTTGTAGAACACATTTCATTCACTTGCTGAGGGTTTTGGGGTTTTTTTTTGCTTTCTTTTGTTTGTTTTGGGTTTGTGGTGTGTTTTTTTTTTTTTATTTCCTAAAGTCTAACAGGCTAATTGCTCACATTTTGACAGCATAACAAGATTCTTCTTATCAGGCATAATGGGGTATGCACTTCACATAAAATTTAGGAGCCCAGACCCATTGCTTCCTGACTTATCAGCTGTACTTGAATTTATTAAAAATATATTTTAAACAAAGTAGATTAAGTTTTTCAGACCATTTCAGAAAGTCATGCAGCAATTAAAATTTTTATATACAGGATGCACACAGTGCTTCAAAAGCAAGGGTGACTTATTTTCCTGCATTCTTCATCAAGGAATATATAATCACAATCATGTTTTCAAAGGCGAGAGGCTCATCTCTTTCAAGCTTTGAGGCTTTAGATAGTTTCTTAAAAATAGGAAATAATTAAATATATCTGAAACACCTGAAAAGCTCTAACCAAATTCATTTTAAAAGCCTGCTCTTTCAAACGTGTACGTACAGACACAAAAATACCTGCATCTGAATGTGTTTTCCTTTAACAGAATGAATCATTTAAAAAGACAGACAGGCTTGCTTGCAGCTGCAACACTGAAGGTAACCATAAGATTTTGGGGAGGAATGTTTGTCGAGAAATTCTTCACTAATCACATGGGATAAAACTAGTATGTGCAAAGCCATCTGCGCAATTAAGAGTCTTAAAGGGGATTTAGATTATGCGTTAAGCTTCATGCAAACCCTTAAAGAGGGAATACAGGAGTCTAATCAAGAACCGCTAACTGATGAGAATCAGAAATTACTCCGGGATACAAGAGAACTTTAAGCATTTGCTTATGGACTTGCTGCAGCATCTGGTCCATAGGATGAAGGCTGCATCATCATGCTCTGATGAACTCACAGGTAGCGGAGAACTGCAAGGTATTACTGGACCATTAGCACAGCAATTGGGAGATCAAGCACCTCATGTCTGCTTCAGTAACAGACCAGAAGGAGAGATGTTAAGCCACTGGAACCCAGCCCACAGCTTATCAAGATGAGACTTCACAACAGAACTAAAACCTCTTGCACCACAGGTACTATCGCCAGCCTTGTGGCCGACAGGACAATTACCTTTTTCAATAGTTTCCAAGGGAGTTTGGGAGTTGAACTTCACTCCAGTTGCCTACTAAACTCTATTGTAACCTCTTTTCGTTCATTCCCAGCACTCCTGTCACTGCCTTCTCACTTTCCCTCTCCCTCCTGTTAACTGCCTCTTCTCAGCAACTCCGGCTCTGGCAGTCAGCCCAAATTTTTTAAGCACTAAGCAGAGCCTATGGCTTGTGATCTGCTTCATGCTCACCACTGCCGCTGGAAGGGCTCAGGGACCTATAAACCTTCCTTCTGTCATGTGGTAGAACTAGAATCAGGCTTTGTTTTGACTGATACCAGTTCTTAAAAAAAAAAAAAAAAAAAAACAAACCAACAGGTGTATGAGCTGTACACAGAACAATATAGTGGGGAAAGAGAGTTGTTAAGACAACAGAGAAATCCTAATACAGCATCCTGTATCTCTGAGCTTAATGAACATCTGCTCAGGTGTCTTTTTATCTGTTTTGTCTTTTAGGTTGTAAACTCTTCAGAGGACTACATCCTCTTCTGCTCCATGCATGGTTCAGTAGCTCTTAGTTATGACTAAGATATTTAGGTAGAACCAGAAGGCAAACACCAATAATAGATTAAGTTGAAGCATTTAAGCAGTGCTAATGGTGCTTTGGGACTATAAGCCACAGCATCCGGTACTTCAACCACTACTTTTAGTCACATTTCAAACTTTTCTTTTCCTTTTGTTCCACTGATGTAAATTAGAGCAGGTTCTCAGTTCCAGTAATTAGTAACCACTTCAGGGAGTATGTTAAAATGAAACATTTTTCTCTCTATTTAGTATCACAACTGCACAAGTGAAACTACATCAGTATTTGTCTGTAGGTCTGAAATCCTTCTCTAACTGTAATAAGCAAAAGATATTTCCAGTTAAAAAGGCACAAGCCATCTATCAGTATTTATTAAAATGTTTAAAAAGGTCATATCTGTATTAATTATTTTAGATATAGTAACTTGCAGGGCAGCAACATAATTTATCCGGAGCTCTCACAGATGAGTCAATTCCAACAGAAATTGCATCATTCTGTCCTGTCATGCATTAAACATTGCATTACTACACTTCAAAATAAACTGGGCTTGATACTTTTATTCCCAGCACAGTATCATATTAATTTCCCTTTCATTAACCTTACATTAACCAGGATGTTATCTATTTCTCTGTCACTGTACAGACCTGCAATATTTTCCGGGCTTAAGAAAATGTGGGAGGCATGCTCAGCAGACTGGTGCTTGGTCTAACAGCACTGGTTTTCTAATTGCGTATGGATCATTGGCCAGATTGCATCAAGGATGCAGGACACTCCTTCAGGGTACATCACAAATCCATAGGTGGTCTCCAACTGCCGGATTTAACAACTTGCTCTCTGTACTAAAGGGGTCAGTACTAAACCAAACGAGGAGTCCTGCCTCACCAGACACTACCATCAGGTGCAAATGTTCAAAGCGTGGTCCCAGCCACTTTGTGCAAGGAGCCTGCCCTTCCATGCTTTCGACACTCCCAGAACACACTCTGAGAAACACACAGAAGCCTCTCTCTTTGATCCAAATCACACCTGCACAGAAGGCGCACACCAAACTGCTCAGCCCAAGCTAGGTCTAGATATGAGTGCTCCCGAGTGAAGACTGAATAGGGAGATATCTAGTAAAGTTACTAAAAAGTACAGTTTGGCTAAACATGAACCACTGAACAAGCTCTTTTTTTTATATCACAGTACTGAACTTCAGCACTTCTACCTATAAAATGGTATTTTAGGCTTCCACATTACTTGGATCTAGCCCAGTATTGAAGTTCTTCTCTCCTATGAAGACAGGCTGAGAGAGTTGGGGTTGTTCAGCCTGGAGAAGGCTCCAGGGAGACCTTACAGAGACCTTCTGTCGTGGTTTAGGCCAAATCGGCTACTGGGGACCTGGGGGGCCCCAGATGGAACTGACAGATGCTCCCCTCTACCCCTCTTCAAAGAGAGGGACAGAGGAGGAAAAAGAGACTTACGAGTTTAGAAGGAACTAAAGTAATGAAATATTAATAATAAAATAAAAAAAGAAATAATGAAATATGTACAAAACCATATCAAGCTCCCGAGATGACAATCACGACACCGGCTGGCACTGGGGCAGTCCCAGGCTGGACTCAGTGACGGACGGGAACTGGATTCCGGATCTGCATTGAGGATCGGGATCGCAGGCAGACGAACAGAGTCCTCCTCAG
>NW_009647830.1:6597386-6604828 GCF_000708025.1 Charadrius vociferus | reverse complement strand
TCACCTGTCCTGTTCGCTCCTCCTTGCAGGTGGGACCCCACTATGCTTTTCCGCTTCCGACTCTCCAACGGGGCAAATAACAAAGTTGGTTGGCCTTGGGGGTTATAGCAATAAGTATAAGCAAGGTCCTCTCTGCATACCATGGCTGGGCATCAGCTATAAACATAGCTCTTATCACTCTGAGAGAGTGAACAGTGTCTGCACAATATGCTGTTAATTTCAGTAGTTAGAGAGGCCCAGCTAAGAAGCGAAGTTACTGAACAAAATTGGTCCTGTTTTACCTTAAACCAGGACACCTTCCAATATCTAAGGGGGGCCTACAAGAAAGGTGGGGAGGGACTATTTATCAGGTAGTGTAGTGATAGGACAAGGGGTAATGGTTTTAAACTGAAAGAAGGGAGATTTAGATTAGATATTAGGAAGAAGTTCTTTACTCTGACGGGGGTGAGGCACTGGCACAGGTTGCCCAGAGAAGTTGTGGATGCTCCATCCCTGGAGGTGTTCAAGGCCAGGCTGGATGGGGCTTTGAGCAACCTGGTCTAGTGGAAGGTGTCCCTGCCCATGGCAGGGGGGTTGGAACTAGGGGATCTTTCAGGTCGCTTCCAACCCAAAGCATTCTATGATTCTATGATCAAATAATAGTTATGAAATACCATGCCAAATTCTGTTAAACTGCTCTTTCAGTTAGTTCCACTACCAGCTACCTTCTGCGCAGTCTTGTGCAGTAATACAGCATTATGTGACAGTACTGTTTCTCCCAAGTATCATTAAAAAAGTCTATATAACAAACCACTATATTTCCTAATGAACTACAGCATTCAGTATCGTAGACTCAGCCAATACTGGGATTGTTTTAAACTCCAAGTCCTAAATCTTGTCATATACTAACATATTACTATACTACTTTAGTACCAGCACACCTTGGATTAGAAGTAAACTGTCTAAAATATAACTTAGCCTTATTAAAACTGTTCATTTGGGGGTTGGGGGGGCTGGGGTTTTTCTTTCTGTCTTAGATCTAGATCATGGAATTTGATCAACTGATTTAATTCTGGTTTCCAGGCAGTTTCACTCATCCTTTTCATAAGTCAAATGATGTCATGTGTCAGATGAAAACACTGAAGGGAAATTTTTATTATCACATTTACTGGAGATTATAATATTACTCTGGACTTTTCCACAACTGAAATGAATAAAGATGGTATCCCTTTTCTTATGTAAAACCGCCTTTTAAAAAAGCCTGACATTAACCTTAAACTGACCTGTGTCAGTGTCTATATCATTTGAGGGAATTAAAAACAGTACACGGTTCAGTTAGGTGAACATTTTGAAAATTATTGTGTCACTGAATTCACAGTAATCAATAGTCTGAGTTAGTGTAAACAAATTTTTGAAACAACTTTTTAAATCAAACAAATCAGATTTTTTTGATTTTTTACTAGCATTGTCCTTTATGTGTTAAAATCTCTATTTCTTTCTTGTACTGAAAGATAAAACAGTGAGTCTTTTTTGACACATCAAGCAAACTGCAGACCAGGATTTTCCTTCTCAGAACACAGTGGGTTATTTTCTTCTGCGGAAGAAGAATCAAGCCTTAATGCATCAGCATACAGAAGTAAAGTAACCTGATTAGACTGCCACATTATTAGCAGATTAAGCAATAGTAATCCCTTGCGACAGGGAATTCAGACCCAAATTAGCTCCCTGGGAGATCTGGGCTCGCTATAGAACTTTTACTTCAGCTTCAGGCCCGCATTCAGAAACGCTGGCACAGGGAGATAAGACCTGTAAAGCCTCCGCTGACCAAACCGCATGCGTTTGCAGGAAGACTCAAAGGAGCTTCATTAGTCAAAGTACCCAAAGACACACTGAAAAATTCTGCTGCATACCCGTTTCTCCCAGTCTTTCTTAGACACAATGCCTAGTAAGGGAGTTGTACTAGTTCTGTCCAACGCTGCCTGCTCCTCTTCATCGTTACACTGGCAATGAATCTTATGTCAGGCTCCTTTTCAACCCATCTTTGTTAGACAGATCTGCATGCCAACATACAGACGCTGCTAGACCAACACCGTACTTCTAGTTCTCTCAACTGTGTAGTATCAGTGAACAATTAAAAATTATGAGGCTGGAAATTTTCACAACATGTACAGAAAAATAGGTACAAAAAAAAAATCTCACTCGCTTACAAATTTGAAAGTATAATGAGTACAACTGCCCCATGTTCTTGCAATTACAGTACAAGCCTCTATAAAAAGCCATTTGTAAAGCAATTTCATGTTTAAAACATCCCACAATACTATTGCAACAACTGATGCAACTAAAGAACTTTTAGCAATGCTTTTTATGAACATAAATTAAAACATGAATATTTTCACATTGTATTCCTTTTTAAAACCAGCACTCTTCACTGGAAAGGAAAGCCCAATAAACCCGCCACTCTTTTCTAACACTGTGTACTTTATTTCTTTTATTATCTGATTTTTACATCTGATGAAAACACAGCAATTCGGCAAAATAATCTACATTTAAATTTTAATGCATTACAAGTAATCCTCAAATCTTCTTTGATTAACAATGGTTTCAACCTTCAATGTGAGTTGGAAAGAAAGGAAAGAAGGGGAAAAAATTAAAACTGCGTTCATACTTTCATAAAAGACTATCGAGAAAGTCCAGACACAAAATAACTTTCTAGAAGGCTACTCTAACATCATAAAAAAATAGAAAAGGGAAAGAATGGATACCTTTTTACGCTCAATGTTTGCCAGTAAAGGGAGAAAAAGATTAACATTCTGTTCTTCAGAGCTCTGTGTTCTCCGATGAAGCAGCCAACATACCAAAATGCAAAATGCAATATAAAGCCGCAGCCAGTTCACATCACTATAATCTCTGCTTTGAAGGTAGATTGTGGTCGCACAATGTACCAGTCCAGTCCCACAAGCTTACGTCTTATGCTCCTGTTCACAAAATCTCCACCTCAACTCCCAGTGAAAAAAACAGTATGATTCAGCAGAGGACACAGAACTAAAAGCCAGGATTCTCACCATGGCAGATGTTCATAAAAGATCTTGACTGATACTCATGCCAAAGGTTTCAGTCTGTATGAAATCACTGGATGAGAATTATATGCAAAAGTGATGAACGGGGAGCTTTTACACCTTGAAGGAAATCTATAAAACGCGCCTCAAATATGAGTCTGCGAGCTAGGCAGAAGAACGCCTGATGGGAACAATCAATATACAAAAAGGCAAATCAAAGTTTTAGAAGCAAATAACTAACGACCATCATATTTGAGTGAGAAAGAGAGGAAGAGGACTACAAGACCAAACCGGCTTTCGTGGGAGTACCGTGACTGTGAAGAATGGCTATCGCACGGGGAATCTGTGTACAGATAATTATTTCAGCAAGAGTTACACTGTGTTACAGTACTCGTTGCACAGACTGAATTACTGCTGCAATGCAGCATTGTGTTCTTTGGCGGAAATAGGAATATGCACCATAGCCTTTTTGCCTACTCAAGCCCATTTTTATCTCCCTACTGAAGCAGCCATTATGCTGCTCTTCAGCGTGAACTACATGATCTAGCATTTTGCCCCAGCCAGTTTAATACAGCCTGTCAGTAACACATATAGATTCAACAGCTACTTGACTCAATCATAATGGAAGATAATTATATTCTATACAATGAAGCTTACAGTTCTCTGTATTCTTCAGCAATGTTATCTGAGACACCCTAAATGCATGTTGCACATACTACATCATATTGTAAAAAAATAAGACCTCTTTGGGCTATGGGAGACTTGAAAGCACTAGAAAATGTGAATGTTTTTCATTCTGGAGTTTCTATACTAAATCATTTAGACTATAGCAAAACTATTTAAAGACATAAAACTAAATTCACACCTGCTGCAAGTATGGGCAGTTATACAGACTTTAGTGACACTGCATCCGTTTAATACTGCTGGGAAATTTGTTCTCGGGTTCTACAAAATGTTATTCCTGACTTTATCTTAAATCAAGAAGCTGTGCAGTCTCAAACACAGACAATTTCTCTCCCAGATTAAGTCTCCTTACATTTTAGTTACTGGAGAATACTTTCTACTATTACAAGGCAAGCACAATGATTTGACAAGATTTCTTTCTTGGAATTGTTCATTGTCAATGGATTTGATCTTAACAACTTGTATCACTTCTTCAAAATCACTGTCCAAACAAATATCCAAGAGAGAATGCTACAACCTAGAGCTCTCAACTATTAATTTTTTTCTTTACATTGGATGTCATCCCTAAAAACATTATTTGCCTTACTGTAGTGTCTCACTTGCTTTCACAGATTTCTCAGTATTTCTTTTCGCAGATCAACTTCGCTGAAATACTTCACAGACTTACATGATGTGATAACTGTAATTTCCTATACAGATGGAGAAAAGGTACCACTTATTCTGCAGTCCTTTCCTATATGTAGTGTATTCAAGCATCAAATTCAGTAGTTACGACTCCTCCAGTTGAAGTGATCTCAGCAGTTCTGACAGTACTCAACCATTGAATGGTCAAGTTCAAAAGGCATAACTGCTGGCAACTTGAAACAAAAGCTCCATTTTCTAAGATCACCATATAAGCTACAACAGGACCACAAGTTTATTATAAAATCTGACCACACTTCCAAGATGGGAGAGGATATAAAATATTTCATTAAAGTACTGAAGTTATTTAAGTTGCAAAATCAAGTACTGAGAGTTAGACATTATCAAATATATAGTTGCCCTGAGAGCTTAATTCTCTGCACTTCTGGATGGATCAATACGTAAATCAAGTAGTCTTTTGGAAGAATTTAAGTGATTACTTCTTTGTCTGTTTTTTATACGGAAGCAAAAAACCTGAACTGTTCATGGATAGGTTGGCAGAAATCTTGTGTCTCCTCAAATCCGATTATTTAATTTCATGATATAAATCATGCCTTCAAGTTATGTTACAGTAAATCCCTATGTCTTTAAAAAGAAAATTATTAATACAATCCCACTATAGATGATGCAATACTGTAAACCACCTATTCCAATTTCCCATCTCCATTTTGGCTTAAGAAGAGCATGCTGAATCATTAGCACTGCAGTACACATTTCTGACACTTGAAATGCAAAAATACGATAATTTGCCAGCAGCAAAAAACTATTTTCCCAAAGTGGGAAACAGACCACTGGCACCAAGAGTTAGATTCAAGGAGTTGTTGTACAAAGCATTACACAACCACTTTCTTTCTCCCAAACAGAAAATAAGGAACCCCCGGTCTGAAGAGTGAAGGATAAGAATGAAGAGCTCTATTTCAGTGTAGGCTTCTGGGAAGCTCAGCCCAGTTATTGCCATTGCCTAAAGCAACCGTTCTGGCGGTTACCATTGCTCTTTCACACTACTTTGTATGGGCTTGTCAGGTTCTGTGCGTGCAGTTATTCAGTAAAATAGTGTCCAGTTATCACTTGTTGGTGATAGTTTTTTTCCCTAAATTATTCAAGAACATTTCCTGAGTAATGGCAAGGTTACTTTGAATCAAATTTCAAGGAGGAAGGAAGTTGATTGTTTTGAGATGCCACCTGTTGAGAAGTCAAAGTTATTCTGCAACCAACTGAGAATTCAGAGATCTTTAAAGTCACATGGAAAAGTTGTTACTGGTATTATTATTTTTAACAATCCATTGCCGTGCCGATCTATAAACTTTATGAGCAAAGGACCCAAAGCGGTTCTTCCAAAATCAACAGATATTTTGTTATTTGGAGCAAGATCATTATTCCTTAACAGAAGTAAAACCAGTCAGCGCAATGGAAAGCAGCTGGGGACACAGGTGAGCATGTCCTTAATGTTGTGGACACTTTTGGTTGTACACTAGAAAATGTCAGAAAAAAAAATTGTCTTCCCCAAAAGATTCCTACCGCAAATACTTCCCAAGTGATGTAATTCCATACCACCTGTGCAGCAACTACACCAATGTATCTTAACAATGCCATTTATACCAAAAGGAATAGCTGTAAGTAGATTGTGTTTCTGAATAAGCTGTGATTTTTTTTTTTCTTTTCTGGTAAATTCAACATTTTAAAACTTTTGTGCATACAGGCTTTTGTAATATACAGCAGAGAAAAGACACCTGACAGAGTTGTTCAATCTGTATGGTCCTCATCTGCACTACTACTTTTTTGCTTGCTTGCCTGTAAGAAAAAAGAAAACCATAGTAAGAATGACAAGACACTAAAGGTCAAGAGGAATCAGCTCACGCTGCGAAACTAGTTTCAAGACGCCTTAGTTGTTTCACTTACTCAGTTTCACTACTGGTGGCACAACTGAACAGCTATCAAATGGCTTGGTTTTTCACGCACAGATCAAAACCAATAGGATTTTTTGATCTTGAATCTGAAGTGCAGAGCTGCGCCCAAAGGGAGTGTTTGATATGCACCGAATGCAGGCTGCAATTCTATCACTGTCGTAATATGGTCTACGTAACGTCAAATCTTATACATTAACCACGACAAAATTAAGCAATCTTTCCTGAGTATTTTTTTAACATTTCCTTTTTAATGAGAGGTCGATAACAGGAAACACTACTAAACAGAAAAAAAAAAAAGAGTATGCTGTCATCATTTTTTAACCAAGCTGTCTGCATAAAATACATCCAGTGTACATGTACATGACATCAGATAACAAGGTCTTTACTTCATTTATACTCTTCTTTGCAACGGGAAACCAAGATTTGGATCCCTGTCCTATATGTCACAGTAACATATTGATGGCGACACGCTATTTAAATATAATTGGGCTTCTCTTAGAAATCAATACTATGGCAGTGAGCTTGTTGTGTAGCAATACCACACAGAAAATAAAATGGCTGATGAGGATGAGGTCTTGACTACATCCTTTACAATTAAAACAAAGTGCAATTTACTTAAACGGAACAAATCCCATTGCGACCTCTCATGTGGCATGTCGGTGTGACTGTGCAGACATATTTCAATCATCCCATTTACTTCCACAACAGCAAAGCCTTGCAAAGAAATTCCAGTTCGCTCTGATACCAGCAAAATCGGAACAAACCCAGCCAATACGGGCATTGGAAATAAGAAGAATTAATAAGAAAATGGAAGAGGAGTGGGGGAAAAAAAAAAAAAAGAAATCACTGGGAGAAAACTGTAGGTATGACTCTACCCTGTGGATGCGCCGTAGCGCACAGGGGGCTGCAACCAGGAAAATCCCGACCAGAAAATAAATCCGAGGGGCGTAAAGGTTGAGAGAAGATCCTCATTACCATACCCACCCAAACATGGCTGACACCAGGGTGCACCAGCCCCCGGTCCTGCGCGGGGCGAGGGATGCGGGATGCGGGCGGCGGTGGCGGTGCGGGGGGAGGAACCTGCGCCGGTCCCCGCCGGGCGACGCCCACGCTCGGCGACAACAATGCAGCGCCT
>NW_009647830.1:6596925-6597284 GCF_000708025.1 Charadrius vociferus | reverse complement strand
TCCCGCTGCCGGCCAGCCCGGAGTCAGCCGCGGGAACGCGGGGCTGCTCCCGTGATGGAGACAGCCCTCCTCTTCCCCCCTCCGCCCCTGAAACCAGGCGCTAGGCGTACATGGAAGGTGCTTTACGCAACACGCGGGAGATGAATGAAATGCCCATCACTCGTGGTAGGGGAAAGGATGTAAAATCCCCGCGCCCCCCCATAATCGTAATAATAATAAATTACTAAAACAGCCCCGTACATCCTTATAACCTACCGCTGAGTTAAAACACATGGGCGGCTTCCAGCGGGCTATTGTCTCCCGAGGGGCCGGCTCTCCCCCTGCGAGCGAGGGGCTGGCGCCGGGGCGAAGGCAGCCTC
>NW_009647830.1:6564640-6596119 GCF_000708025.1 Charadrius vociferus | reverse complement strand
CACCTGCGGGCTGTGGGGCGGGAGGCAGCCGAGGGGAGAGGGGGCGAGGGATGGAGACCTGGCAGGGGCCAGCCTGGAGGCTGAAGGGCTGGAGGGAGAGGGTGAGGAGAATGGAAGGCACCAAGCGGTGCCCGTGGGGATGGTGCACAAGCCTGGTAGCCCAGACTACACAACAGCCTGAAGATGATGTTTCACTTTAACACCCCCAGAGACACACACACAAACTTTCTGTCGTCCACTGCCCTTCTACCCGTTGTCTTTTTTTCTTTCATTTTTTCTTTATTAAAAACAACAAAAAAAATCTATTCTGGTTAGAAAGGAAGGCTTGAGGGAAAGCTGAGAAAGTACACTGGGCAAAGATGCGGCACTCGGATGGGAAAGGCACGTTGGCGTTGGTGACGGTGGGCAGGATGGACTGGCGAGTGAACTGGTTTCAGAGTTCACTCTGCGAGTCATTATTGCAACCACTTCAATGTTAACACATGCTGAATAAAAATACCTAACTTTGTTATGCGGCGTGAGTCAAGGAGAGATTTTTATTTGAACAGATACGAAGTTAGTCTACCTAGCTGATTTGTGTTTCCTTCACGTTTTACTGAGAAAGCTGTGATGCAAGCTTATTTTCGTATTTCTACTTGATTATCAAAAGCAATTTGTCATAGTATTGCACATTTCTCATAATTGTTGCTGGTACACTTCACTAATAATTTCCACAATGTATTTCAATTATGTGTAAAAATGGTCCTGTAAAAATCGATTTTGTACCCAGTGAATGAATATTATTTGTAACTCAGTAAAAATGAACTTACCTTGAGTAAGTTTCTAATTGTGAACTAAACTTCTTTTATACTAAGTACTGATGAGAGGAAGGATTTACACTTTCTATTCCCAGATCATGAGTGATGCCTTTATTTAGTAAATTAACTAATAATGTTATCACATGACTGCGTACTTAATTGAAACAGGAAAAAAAAGTCATTCCTGGATCCCTTTGAATTCTGTGTGCAGTTAATGATGAGCTTAGATCTGTAATCATGTTCTCAATTATTTGATGCCTCTAATTTTACCATAGGAAAGGTATCCTTCAACTTTTAATGTCCACCAAACATATCATCAGATATTTACAGCTTTTTGCAATTCCTCAAATACCGTGTCAAATACCACCTTGGTAACCATTCAGGAGCAATCTTTTCCTCTTCTCTTCAGCCTTCCTGCAAACTAGCAATCTACGTTCACAGTAGATGGAGTAGGGTATTTTTACTGCAGCTCTTTTAAACGGGGTATTTTTTACTCCGGTGCTTGTAATCACCTCTGTAATCTTTTTTTATTAGGTTTATTGGAACTTAAACGAACTGTCTTTAGATTCCACATTGGTTTAATCTTCAAAGTGCAGATATTTCAAAACTGTAGAAGCAGTTCCAGTGTAGGAGAATTTCCACTTTTGCTCCTGGGTGCAAGAAACACAAAAAAATGATACAAGAAAGGCTTACTAATTTTTGCCATTTTTTTTTTAAACAAACACAAGAAACCACTGGTGGGCACAGGGTTTGCAATTTAGCTGTTGTAAGACTGAGCTACACTGGAGGGGAGCTTATCATTCTCCTAGCTGTTACGGGCCAGGGAAAGCCTCCTTTGCTGGTCAGACTCGCAGTGCGTCTGTGCTTGTGGCTCGAGAGGTTTGAGGACAAAGAGAAACAATCGAAATGGAAAGCAAGAAATGCCGGCATGAGAAAGAAACATTATCCTAAAGCAAAGCTGAGATGCTGGTGTACAAAACCCCCACTATGTCAAAACTTTAGATTAAAAAAAAAGTCAGTTACGTTGTCAATAGCAAGTCCAGAGTTTTGTGGTTACGCAGCCAGATGGTTGTTCTATGGATCATGTTCAGCCTGAATTTTGATCCTGTGTTAGCTTCGTACTCTGTTACAAGTTGAACAAGAAAATATGCTCGACTTTGTTAATATAATTTGTCAATGCCAACTTCAGTTTTAGACAGCATCACTTAATAGTAATGTCAGTAGACAAAATAGAAAATATTTAAGATTTTCCACCTTGGGTTGGCATTTTTATTTTTCGGATCAGCATTTAACTTAGTGCAAATTAACCACCAACTTAAAATTTTAAACACCTCTCCCCATTCACTCTTCAAACCTGCTCATAATTTTATCTGTCTGTATGTGCGCCTCAGGTTTGCAATTATCATCAGACAGGAATTCTTAAGTAGTTTTGAAACTCCAGTTCTGGACACTTGAATAGCTTTTCAGCTTATTAAAATATGTTAGAACAATTGTGATTCCATTTCTGAGTGCATTAATGGGAACTGCTGCATGGAAGACAGTGAACAATCTTGGATTTTTTTTCATCCTTATCCTTCAAAACTGAGAAAATTTCAGGCAGGATGACATTTCAGTCTGCCCCTACAGTGCTTCTCACTGTAGAACCTGATGACACAAGCAGACTTCCTTGGGCAAGCAAAAAGCACAATAGTTGTATTCCGAAGTGTTCTTCCCAAATCTACAAAAAATATTGTAGACTTCAATGTGGTTCTTTGATGAATGACGAACTACGAACAACATGTCAGCATATCTTGGATCAGGTGAGAAGCCACTGTGATTTAAGAAATACCAGTCAAGGGTTATGTAGCAAGTGATCTGTTGAGATATTTCCAGCTACTGTGAGCAGCTGTAAGTCACAGTCATTGTTTCTACATGTTGCAGTAGTGATGGAGTCCTTAAAGTCTGGCTATACTTCTTCAGTTTCTTACATTTTCATCTCGAAATCTTTTCTAAAATATTAACAGATATAGGAGACTTGCTACTCTTTGCTGGCTTTATCAAAGGACATGTCTGTTTCCATGTTGTCAAAACTGTGGATTGTCTGTTACTCTGCGTATAACTTCATTGCAACATTTATGAGTCTGTTGAGAAGATGACTGAAACATTTTTTTCAATTGCACACAGAAATTGCTAACATCTAGGCCACATAAGATGAAAAATCCTCAGAGTGTACCAGTGGCACATTCAACCATAGTGGCAGGGCCAGGGGGTATCGAGGATGAGCTACTAAACTCATATTCTCACCCTCACGTTCACTGGTTTTGGACGGGAGGTGCGTGAAGGTCTCAGTGCATAGGACTTCTGTAACTCTGCAAGGGCACTGCAGGAAGAAGTGGTTGTAGTAATTGTCTGTTGCTTAGAATTGCAATATGTTAATAATCTCTCAGCTGTGGTCTTGTGTGGCTTTGCCACATGAGTATGAGAGCAAGACAGTGGCTGATGTCATTCCTGCCATCACTGCTGTGTGTATCATGCTGAGAGAGGAACGTCCTATAAGATAAATCTTGCCTTCAGGCTTTGTCTCTTAAATAGACATATTTAGGCAACTCTGGCAGCTAATTTAGGAAGTTGCAGTGTACTTCCTTCTAGTAGGGAAGAACATGAGAAATGAAGCCCTGAAAGCTGTGAACTATTGTAGAAATTTGGCCGGAATAAATGTGTCCTTCTGTCACCTACGGAAGAAAAAAACTATCACTGATACTGCCAAATGTGAAACAATGGCATTGCATTGAGTGATAACACAGAACGTGTGAAGGGTATGCAAATCACAGATGCTCAGAGCACCACATGGTTCATTACAGGAAAAACATATATTAAGTTAGCATCCAAACCAAGCAGAAGACTTATATATAAAGTTGTATTTTAGCAGTTAGTATCTAAAATAGATAATTATACTGGTTGTGAAAATGTGGAAAATGAAGATATAATTCTGATAATGGACCCATTTTCATCTTTGACAATTTAGAAATCACCAAAATTAGGTTGATGACAGCAATGCAGAAAGCTAGCACCCACCCAGCTACATCTTATTTTCTTGAATATAAAAACCCTGATGTAATAACTATCAGAATTTATGTCTATTCAATTCACATTTCAAGACACCAAACTTTCAAAAATAATATGGTTGAGTGGGTTGAGTGTGAGGCTAAGGCTAAGGAGCTAAGAAAGCCCCCAGCAAATGCGCAGCAAGTAGAAAAATAAAATAGGCTATGCAAACATTAGCCACAACTGCAATACACTGGAAGAGAGCCTGGACAAAGCTGAAATGTGAAGTCTTTAGCATATTATACATCGGAGTCTCAACTACAGTTTTCAAGAAGCTACCATTCCTATTTTTTCTGTTTGGCTTGTTTGTTTTTTGTTTGTTTGTTTGTTTGTTTTTTCCAAAAAGCCTTATGAGCCAATAATTCTAAATCACAACCATTTTCAACTTAAAGTTTTTGTTTTAAATGTAGCCTGTTTGGTTAACAACTTTAGTGGCCTATTCATGGAATTAAAAATACGCTTTGTCTCCAACAATAGCAGGATTACCAAAAAAAAAAAAAAAAGACTAAAAATGTTTTAGGCAAGTTGCCTCTTTTCACTGATTTTGTGATAATGAACATGGTGAGGAACTCCAGCTGAATGGCACAGAATCACTGAGAAGTCACCATTACTTCTTATTGCAGCATCGTGCCGGCTGCTCTTAGGAGGTGGCGTCGGGTCAGGATTCTGAAGGAGATCTTTCCTTATTGTTTGGGACATGAATTATAAGTCCCTTTGGACACAGTGAGCAGGGATTTGCTGACTGCGCACCTGGTTTTGTGTTCTGGAGACATTTCGGAAGGCACCTTATTCTCCCCAGTCTGGGGTAAATCAAAGTGCATTGCAAGACTTGGACGTGTATAGAGATTAAAATATTCTGTTCCAGGAACACTGTAAGTTGAAGATTTGGCTAGTTAGTTTTTGAAATGCTTATTTAAAATTTAGATTTCACTAAATTGAAGGTTTAGGTATAATTAGTGGAATGATACGTTGACTATCGTTTCTTCAGCAGAATAAATTAAATAAGTACCTTATATTATCCAGAGAAGAAAGAAATAGCATTTAAAATATTATTCATATAGATGCAAAGTGTAAGTGTGTGAATTTTGTTTTTTAAAATAATACAGGACATACTGCTTACTAAGGAATGATTCCATGTGTTATGTTCATCTATATAAGACATTATGAGAATCTTAGAAATATATTCTTCATTTAAATTCAGAAGATGAATATGCTTGCCATAAAACCAGAAAATCATACCAATAAAATATCCAGGGGAAGTACTTTCTGATTCCCAAAACTCACTGAGACGAGAAGAAAAAGGTTGTAGCAGCTCAAAACTGTGCATGAGTTAAAAATAGTTTGGTCTCAGGATTTGTTGGATCCGAGATGACACATTTTCCAGAAAATTGTTGGGGATATATTTTTTAAATAAACTAATACTTTTATGATAGAGTGCAACAAGTAGGGACTATTATTTCAATTACTGCAATTCAGAATACCATGTAAATAATTGAATGTAATATTCAGACAAAAGAAGGGGGATTATTTTCAGAAATCCCCAAAAGACTCTTTTACAGATGAAATCAATGATAAATTAATTTTTGTGACAGCAAGGGATAAATAGCATAGGATGTTCAATTGCAAGCCATCCACAAGAGGTTTTTAAATGCATTTAGGCAAGTAAATGCACATTTGTACAGAGTGTTCTACATGGCCATCCAAGATGTGGGGAAAAAAAACAAATCCTCTGCTCAGGCAAACAGAAGAAGAAAGATGTCGCAGTCATGAGTGTCATTGCTAGGGCTGGGCAAAGACAATAACTACGTTGAAAATGAAGAGGCCAGAAGTTTATTGAGTTATTTTCTTTACACCAGAAATCTGAGCAGATTTGTGTCGCAACACAGCATTCAAAAAATTAAATGTTTAAATAAAAGTCTAATGCTTTCACCTTGTCATACTCAGCTTTAGCACATTTAAAATTAAGTTAATATAAACCTTTATTATTATCTTTTAGGCTACACACACATAAACATCACGAAATAGTCCAATATGCAGCTGAGCACAGTGATCTGTTCATGGGTGTACTATGTCTCAAATGAAGTGATAAAATGATAAAATGGCAGGAAGGTTGTTCATTTTTTTTTAAAGCTTGCAGAATAGCCCTGTAAAGAAAATTATTTTTGCTTGTAGAACCACACTATGTACCACATTTTGAGTATTTGAGGACTCAATTCTGAATGTTATTTTTGTTCAGTTCTTGCCTGAAACTGCACATGATACTCAGAATTGTTCCTTACATTCGAGCTAGGTAGACTATTTTAAATATGTACTTTTGCTAGGCTTTGGTGGGTTTTATTATCTCCTAGTGAGATGAGCCAGAACAAAATCCTAGCCTCACCAAAATGTATTCTAAAATTCATGAATCTAGGATAACATGGGCTAAATCTATGTTAATCTGCACGTTGCATAAAGAAAACTGTGGTTTAAAGAAAAGTTGTGAAATATCTGTGGCTGTGTTGGGTTGTCTCAGTGAGATTTCAAAGCAAAGCTGTTTGACAATATATTTCAACATACGATTTCAGATCACAGGTTTCTGGGCTGATAAAGTCCAAACATGTTTCTTAATCTCAGGACTGGCAAGGGCAAACTTAAGGCTCCACACACATCTGTAATCCTGTTGGTCATTGCTGCCCACAGAAGCTATCATTCTCTACTTGCAGCATAATAACTGGGTTATTTCATAGTAATATGAAATCCATGTTAGATTTTTCCCATGTCTTACACATGCTCTTTCATACTTAGTTATTGATGGACAAGGGTGGAAATTACTTTTTTACTCCTGCATGGAATTTTCTCAAAAATCTGTGCAACAAGGGACTCATGTATTCCATATGCCTCAAGATGAATACCTTATGAATCAACCACCACTTGATCCTCCCCTCAAAAGATGCAAGCAATTCATTTGAAATAATTTCATTTTAATACATTACAATCATAAAGCAAATCTGAGGAAATGTAAGCTTATAGGATATTAACAGAACTGTAATTTAATTGTTGGCCTTCAATTAAAGTCATAGAGTGAGGACCAAGATGTGTGTTTCATTCACAGGAGTAAGAGTCTGGAGGGGACAACTTGCATTAGCAAATCCAGTTCCATGATATCCTGGTCAACCTACCAGTATAAACTCACCCCTAAATTTATCATGTTCAGTCTTAAAACTGCTTACATTTTGCCACTGCATCTTGTTCAAAAGTTTCTCCAGAACGTCTCTCCTGTGATGGCTAGAGACCTTCTTTGAACATCCAGTCACAGGCTATTCATCATCATTTGTTCTTGTGCCAAAAAGTTCTTAAACTGTTTTCTGTCTTTGGATTTTATGTATCATCATGTATTTATGGAGAGTAACGCTATCCCTTTCTCCCTTTGTTTTGGCGGAGTGTATAAAACTGAGGTCTTTTAGAACAATGAAAGATAATATAAAACTATCCTCATAGTGTCTTCAATACAACACAGATGTAGCACATGTTGTTTCCAGTTATATATAGGACCAGAGCAAAGGTCCACCTGAACGGTATTAGTCACCACATTAGTAAACGGTAGATGTTTACAGAAACGTGTTAAGAAGAGTGCAGGTATGATTTCCCATATTGTAACAAATGCTTAATAAATTTCAGACAAAATTTCCTAGAGTTAAAATCAAGTACTAGTTTATCGAAGAAAAATATGAAGCTAATATGCATGAAGTATCCTTAGTAAACCCATACAGAACTTACTGATTTTTATTTCATTCTTTGACTACCTGTTCTTTGAAAGTTCATTGAAAAATCTGTATATGATTGAAGTCAAACCAGTAGTCTCACTGTTTATCCTTAAATATATTTATTTCCAGACATATTTGAAATCCTTGACTTTAATTTAGTAATTTACAAAAATTGCTAAGAAAATTCTTAAAAACATGTATTAAAACATATCAGGTGTAGTACTTTTGATATTCTGGGATGGAAGTAATGTGGCTTTTTCCTCCCTCAACTGTCTCCAGCTACACAGAAATGGAAGTTTTGTTCTTGAGATTTGCTCCATTTTAATCATTCTCATTAGCAAAGCTCCCTTTCCCACCAAGAGTTACACCACCAATTTTGCTGAAGACTTAAGCAAGCTCTTATAATTTTTGCATATTTTACTTAAGGATATTCTGTACTTCCTCATTGTGTAAGTCGGCAAACTTCCCTAGTAAGTTTCCTAGCTTCTTACTATTGGCTCCTCTAAAACCAAAAATCTCAGTCACAGAATTACTCAACCGTTCTGTTTATGCAGTTGAACTAGCCAGTGATCCTTCAACTCTTCCTTTAACTGATTTTTTTTCCCTTGACTTCACTGTTCCTCAAAACAAGTTAATATTAACCTATTTTTTGCTTCATTAATTATTTGTAGAAAAAGAAAAATGCATTTTATGCCCTGCTCAGAAATAGTTGCTATTGATAGTAATATTTCCTCTCCAAACTGTCTATACTTTCTATCTGTTATGACACATGCTTCAGTAGTATTTATCTTCTTCATATTAGTGTCCTGTTCTGAGGGTTTATAGTAGACCTATGCCATTATTACAAAACAAAACCAAAAATAAAACCTTCCACCACCACCCTAAAAATTATTTTAACCAAAATGTATTTTATTCATGCTCAATTCTGATTTGATCAAACCTTGCAGCAGCAGCTTCCAGTATACTACACATCATCTTTAACTTTGTCTCTTTTCCATATCTTACACCAGCGGTTCCAAGCATTTCATTTTACTTTCAGAACTCTTTGCATTAGTGTAAAGATATATGAGTTATTTTCTCTTGAGTTCCTCCAATTTCCTAGCTGAATTAAGCAATCTTTCTCTGTGTTATATCCCTGACTTCTGCTCGTCAGTCTCATCACTGTTCATATGTTCTTTCTCCTAGAATACTATTCTTCATTTTCTGTATCTTTTACCACTCCATTTATCATCTTTTCTCTTCTTCTTCTTTACTAAATATAAGTAGACTGATTATCTGAGAGTCTCAGATTTAAAAAAAAATAATAATCTGAGGGACCAGCTTTGATCTTAGATACCTGGGCTTACTTGCGTGCTTAGAATCGACTCCATCTGTTGAGAAGAGTCCTCTTCCTGCAAATACCTCCCAGAAGTTGGACATTTCCCTTAATTCTTCTGTTTATCCTTGTTATCTAGATCTGGATTTCCAAAAAACTGCTGCCTGCAGGCTCCACTTCTGAAAGGTTTATAACCCCAAATACCAATTTAAATAATCAAAGTGAGTCTTTTCTGTCTCACTTAAAAGTCCTAAAACTCCATTTGTGGTCATATTCCTGCTGGGGAAAACACTGAACCAGCAGCACTCTTGTGTTCACTGACACTTTTATGAATTTTGCCCATGTCTGCTATTTATTCATGGTTTTCTGTGGAAATCAGGAAGTCATTTGGCCAAATATGAAAAGCAGTCAATGGTTTCTCTGTGTTTGAATCCTTTTCAGTCCACAGTCAGTATCTTAAATCTTTATTATGTCTGAATCTGCTCAATGGGCCGGCCTCTTTATTCTTAATTTCTAACCACAAAACCCCGACTTTTTTGATGTTATAGTGAATATCAGACTCTCTCCCATCTGTTCTGTTCCTGTCTAAGGATCATTCTGCCTTGTAGACGTTGTCATGTTTCCTATGCATCATCCTGTCTTTGCTTTTCGGCTGGTTCCCAATTGTCTCTCCTCTTCTTTAAATTTTACTACTGAGACAAGCTTCCCTCCTCCTGTCTATGCCACCCTCTCTTATTTTGGCAGAAATGAGGATACATTGCTGCTACTGATCTGCAAAGCTACTTTGCAGGTTCCGGCAAATTCCCAGTCCTTCTAACCTCTTGAATGGTACTACTTAACACAAAAAAAAAGTCCTTTACCCCCCTTTTTTATTACTATTGGCTTAATCACTTTTCTCTGTATCTTTTGAACAAGTATTTTAACTTTTTTGTCTTTCAGTTTCCCTGTGTTTCATATAATGATAATCACACTGGCTGTTGTAAAATCACAACTTATAAAGTACTGATTTACATTATGCTAATTAATCAAAGATTTTTGGGGTAAATCATGTCAAAACCATTTTATTTATCCAAAAGTTGGTTTTGATCATTTTGCTTTTATTTCATTATTCCCATTGGCCCATGCTGGAAGTAAATTTTTGATTGAGACAACGCTATTTTTCTCTAAACTGCTGGAAAACTTCAAGTAGAGTTAAATACACAGACAAAGGATCTGGATTTTGCATTTTATCTATTTGTTTTAACTATTTTGTTAGCAAGAAGTTACTCTCTAAAGACTAAAAAGTAGTACACTGATAAATTTACAAGGGGTTTTTAGTGGGGAAAACCATAAAACTACTCAATCGCTCATTTTTTCCATGAAGAAAGGTTGTTGATCCAGCTACACACAAGCTAAGGCTGTTTTCATATGGTTTTAAAGGCCTATTTTATGCTTTATTCCTTTATGGGATAGTACTTTATTTCTTTTAAAAAAAGGTTAACACTATGCTATTGCAAGGGAAAACAGAATTGGTAACATATTGGAAAATTATGTTTCATAGTAAATAGATGCATTTTTTCTAACTACTAACGTGAGTACAAGCGTACCATTGGAATAATTGATGTCTTCTTAAAAATTGTTGATTTTAGTAGTTATTTTTTCAGCTTTGTGAATTACAATGAATCATATCCAGTATTTTTTTCTTAAATTATGTATCTTGCTTATTGTTCATTGTAATTTGTGAATTTTCAACCAAATTCTAGTTTGCAATGGTGCCTTTAAGATCTAGTTTGGACTAGAGAAATCACTAATTCCTTCAAACATCAAACACTAGCCCACTTCTGAAAATCAGATGCTTTCTTCAGTTTTGGTTGTGGGTTTTTTTGTTATAGGAAATGCAATATATATTGGTATATCACAATTACTTCAAAGGCAGGATTTGTCTAGCACAGTGTCAACCATCCCAACATTATTGTTACTTACATTCCTCTGGTGGGATGGGATAAATTGCCCCGTGGATACCTGTTCTGTCCAACAGCTGAAAAGAAGACAAAAGTTTAGCTTAATCCAGACACCTAACTTTAAAGCAGCTGAAAAAATTCCATCCCTCACCCACACATCTTACATAGGTGCAGCTTTGAGATGCCATTTACTGCTAGACTATGTAAAAATGCTGGTTTAAAAAATAACAGCCTGTAGACAAATTGGCTGTGTAGGTTACTTTGGATTCTACATGTTACTTTGCATTATATGTATTATATTAATATGGATATTATGTAAAGACTACTGTGGTTACAAAACTTCCTCAAATTACATTTTTCCCAATATGTGTTTACAAATGATAGAAATCATTTACTAGTATTTGCTTGAAAGTACAGTAAACACCATTTTCTGTATACAGAAATCAAAATACGCAATATTTACACTAATATTCTTATAGGATGATTTCTTTGTAGAGCACTTTAATTTGGTTCCCCTTTACTGCTAGGCAAATGATATTATCAAGGAATTTATATTACTTCGGTGAGACTTCTCTATGAAATTATACCTAGACTTTCAACAGTCATTCTAAAAAATGCAGTTTCAAGTTTCAAAACAAGAGACAGTCAGCTATACAGGGCTTGTAACTCAAAAGCAAACCTTAAATGCAATTTGCAGAGGTGCTAGCAGAATTTGTAGGTGCTGGTATGACCAGGGTTTGGAGTTTGAGGGGGTCTTGTTTGCTTGGTTCTTTTTCCTAGAGCTGGTGATTCAGCCTGGATGCTACTGTATACCTGAGAGTGGTATGGGTAACTGAAATCATTAACTAATGAGCAGACTGTGAGTTTAATTCTCTGTAAATGTTCTTTTCTTATGATATTGCCTGTCTTACACGGTTCGGGGCTACGACAGCAGGGATTGATCCTGTGCTTAGTGAAGTCAATAGCAAAATTTCCATGGTTAGTAACAATTAGAGTCTCCCCATCCTTGACAATATGTAAGCACACGTGAACAAAAGCTTTACTTTGCTGCAGGTATGAACTAGCAAGAAATAACTCCCCAGCGTAAGAGATGAAGGCAGGAATGTGCACCGCAGCGCTGTGTGCCTCGGGGCAGACAGTCATGGTAACTGTGAGCGCTGCGCCGGCGTGTCAGACTTGCTTTGAGCTGAAATCTCTTAAGGAAGTCGGTACACAGAATCAGCATTTCGAGCTGCAGGATCCGGCAACTCGGTTGCAGGTTGAGAAAGTTTGGCAAGCTTGATATCTTTGTTCAGGTGAAGTATACGATTAAACAAACAGAAAGCCTCCTGACAAAGGCACGTTTTGTTCACAAAAATAGCGTGTCCGAAGTAATGAATCTATAGTGAATATATACAAAGAGACAATTAATGCTGGTTTCACATGAAAGCGTCAATTAGGAAGCTGATTTTCCTGGTCTCTTATCTTTAAAATGCAATGGTCTAATATGGACATGACAAATGGGGACCACAAGACCCTGCAAAACAAGCCCTGTCTACTTTGTTAGTGCTGATACCATTGTTTAATCAATTAAAAGGATAGATTTTGGTTTGGTTTTTTTTTTTAAAAAAAGTATATTCTTGATTTCCTAAGGGATCCTAGTGAAAAATCATGCAAATAATATTATTCTCTTTTACCTGTAAAAGTAAACAGTTTATGCACAGTCAAACTTTAGTCTTTAGTTATGGGAAATGCTTATTCAGATGCACGGCAGAGTTACAGCCATGTTTATCCAATAGAACTGATAAATGCTACTAAATTAACCTGAGTATTTTTCCAGCTGTTTTACAGAGAATTATGTATTTCCAAAAGCTTTTCAAAAATTTGTCAAAAGCTGGAAAAAAATGAATAGAGAACAGAGCTTCTTGCTAAACAAATAATCTCATTAATATGCTGAGGGGGGGGAGGGTGGGGATCGCTCCATACTTCATGATGGCAACTTGAGTGTTGTGTCATTTTGGTGGCCAGATTCATATTTGCATAACGAGTATAGCACTCACTGAAGGATTGGCACAAATGATGGGTATGGAGAAGCAGCAGCACGCAGGGCTCAGAGGAAGAGCCAAGAGTGGACTATGCTGAAGAAGGTGGTTTAGTTGAGCAAGTCTAGTTCTTCAAATATATGTGTACACTTATTCACACTGCTGTATAAGTGTAAGGTCTTGTGTTTCAGTTTTTATTCATCAGTAGAAATTATGTGCTCATTTGGGGGTTCTCACAACCTGAGAGAATCTTCCAGCCATTGGAATTTCTCTAATTATTTTCCTTATCTCCTTACTTTGATAATGACAGCACTGCTTTAAGTAACAAGATTACAGACGTTTAATACATAAAAAAGACAATTGTTGAAAACAAAAATTTAAAGACAAAGCTTTAAAAATATTAGATAATTTGAATCTCTCTCATTATTTTAGCCTAATTACTTTCTGTACGAGTAGAATATGTATGTCTTTAAGAATTCAATCTTGTATTTAGAAGAGCAAATTATCTGTTGTATAAATTCACTAGGCCAGCTCCTTAGTTCATGCAATTTGAATTTGATTAAAGTTACAGTACAGCACATACTTGAGGGCTTGGCCTTTTCAGTTAAAAACTAAAATGGGGTTAGAGGAGGGAAAGGTGATTTCAGTCATTTTAGCTTTGCTTATTTAGAAAGTTTATGAAAAAAAAAAAGCAACCCAGATGTTCTTATTTTCTCTTTGCAGTGGTTTAGCAGATTTTTCATTTGGTTTCTTCTTAGAATTTTCCCTCTTCTATCTGAGCTAAACCACTGTAATCTTTTCTGTGTCATCTCCTTTGATGTGAGAAATAGAAGGATTATAAATCAGAGAATTCCTGCAAACAGAATCTATTAAGTCCCTCGGAAAAAATGTGTAAATGAATTTGGATGCACCACTGTGAAACCCCAACTAAAACAGCTTGTGTTCTAAGAAGAAAAAAGAGAGAGCACTTACTATCTCACACCAGCCAAAGGATGATAGCTGTTACGTGCAGAATGCCTAATGTGAAAGATTTAGCTGTAGTTTTTACACAGATTAGCAGGTAAAAGAAAAAATAAAAGGAGACTTAACAGATGTGAATTCATAATGTGAGGGGCTGGTGAAAAAATCCTGAGAGTGCTTACAAAAGAAAGGTTATCATCATTCTACAGATGCAATTAAAAATGTAATATCTTTGAAAATTATGAACTGTATGTCATGAAATTAAGTCTTTAAATAAATGAATATTGTTATGAAATGCTTATGCGTAAAATAAACCACCTGTGGCCCAAATTCAAGTTCATTGAAAACAAATGGGTTAGTAATCTAGCGTGTAGTGTTTTAATTTAGCAAACGGACTTTGTTTGTTTTATGATGGGTAAAAGAGAGAGGATGACTGTACATTTGGGATACTTAAATGGATAGTGATTGTATTACTCATCATCATACTACTTGCTTCTTACTCTTAATTGCAAGTCTGGCAGTGATCAGATCTATTATCCTACAAACGATGGACTAACATGAAAACAGCTTCAAAAGTTAACTCTTGTTGGGTGGCAGGTGTTCTTATCAGATAATATGTATAAAATTATATCTATTTTTATTGGAGCTCACATATATTCTCTCTCTATATAATAATACATAAGTAAACTGTTCATATATGTGTACGCCTATATATACATTTGCATATGTATATATGGATATCTCTGTGTGTGTATATACATATGTACACTCACTTATAGATATATTATATATGACATACAGAGACAGAGAGAGAGAGAGATGCATATCCATCTGTCAGGTCCACCAACACTCACAACTCTTTGAATTGCTCGTCTGTGAAGACTGGGACTGACAAGGTGCCATCGCTAAGCACAAGACGGACTTGCCACAGGGATCGGGTGGTGACATTCAATGGTCAGGAGATCAGTCAGGGCTAATAGCGCGGTCAATGGAGAGAGTTAGTTCAAGGGTGGCATCGAATTTGGAACCCCGTGTCTTCCTCTGGACAAGCATCTTTCTACCTGTAACTACAGGGATCCTGGAGAGACTGTGCCTCCTAAAAAGGGCGTCAGAATAAAGCAGTGCCTTGCTCTTTCTGCATGGTAGAAATGCTGCACGCTTTCAGTGTCTGTGTGAGCGCATTTTTGTATGACTTAAAAACAGGTCAAAGTAGAGCGATGGTAAAACAGCATGAGGAAAATCTGCTTAATTGATATATTTGCTCCTCTTATTTGCCTGGCTTAATTGAGCAGCTAGTGCCAGTTTCTAGGGCATACGTTGCATGACATTATATCTGAGAATGATATCCTGCCAGCTTCCCAGTTGTGAGCCGTAAATGTTGTCCTCTGGCTACACAAAGATCAAATTTAAAATGTTGTCATAACTTGCAAATATGCAGAAATGATTTACTTTCTGCATCTTGTTAGACTAAGTATAAACTTTACCATTTATTGTTTTATTATTCACTTATTTCTTTTCCTGTGGAGTAGAAGAAAGTCTTCCTGAAAGCTATTGGGGGTGAGGATCAGTGCCAAATGAAATCTGAAATAAAATTGTCCGAAACAAGCAGCAAAGTTATACATTTCTCTGGCATGTTTTGGTGTATAGATTATAATCATTTCCCTTAGGATATAATCCTATTCTCCTGACAATAGGTATTTGCTTCTGGCTATGATTTTCAAAAGCATGTAAGTTACTTCAAAGAACGATTTTTATCAGTTTGAAATGGAGCCGTGCCTCTGAATTATGGAGATACTTTAAAATTGCTTTCCTTTCACTTCAGTAAAGTGCACTCAGATTCTCTAATATATGAACATAGATTACTTTTTATCTTTGAACCATTTCTACATATGAGAAAATATATCCATTTATGATACTACACATTCCTTGCTTTATTATTGGAGAAACAAATTTTTTGGCTCATATATCATGTTAAGATGATAGCATAGAGAACACTCCTACTCTTCTCCCATAGGGGAAAATATACTTTTTGTGACATCTCGGATAAAACAGTGATGATAGCAAAATGAAAATATTACTCAACCACTTGTTTAAATGAATGACTTGTCCAATAAGCTAAAAGCAGATGCATATATTATTTAAAACAGGCGTAGGTTTCTGACCACAGAAATTTCTGAACTTGCTTTTATTACGAAGATTAATTTCAATGAAAAATTCAGCATTCAGGGTGTGGGGAGCAGGACATGTTTTATATATCAACTTAAATATACTATATTTGCCTAATATATAATTCAGTCATTTTTTTCTTCTCTTATTTGTAAGATGACCATTGAGTGGAAAAAACTACTGCCACTACTGTCTATGCTGAAAAAATGGACAACGAGGGACTGTCTCAGAGCTAAAATTCTGTGGGATGGAGCAAGGCAATCCACAACAGGATGGGCAGACCTCAGAAGCATGGACACAGGGCAAAGGAGGTTGTCTGCCTGTTACTCTTCAATGAACCAGATGCTATTCAGAGCCCGATCTTATTCTCTTTTTTGAGTGACAATATTGGAGGAGTAGAAAAGCGCCAACAAATTGGATACATCACCCTTCAGTTGTAAGATAACCAGGTGGGAGGTCCAGAATTTCATTTTCAGCTGCCAGGTTCAAGATCCTGGACAAGGGCTCTGGCAGGGTACACCCATTCTGCGGTGCCACAATCAAAAGTACAAGGTCCTCTTCCTGATACCAAGGAAGGTAGTCAGCTTCCTCACCTGAGTCATGTAACAGCGGTTCAGTGATCAGTTTAGGGAGAGAAAATTCACAAGTGGTTTGGTCATAGCCTAGATAAGTAAGCAATTTCTGTGTTTCTATAAAGTTCAAATCTTTGGCACCCCAGTCATTACCAGACTGACAGCTATTCAGGATCTTTCTTTCCTCTGCCTTCTTTTCCAAAAATAGTCTGCTACTTCTGCTCTAGATATGGCTCTACAGCTCATTCAAAAGCAAAGGAGGTAAAATGATATATATATAAAAAAAAAATTAGTCTTTAGTGAAAATCAGCTTCCAATTTAACAAACTTTTGAATTCTACATTTCTTTTTGTAGCTATAAATCGTAAGCCAATATATATGTGTGAATGTTATATTTAACTATTGAGTCTAAAACTCAGAAACTCATCCCTCACTCAATTTTTAAGACTGCAAATCATTTGGGACAAGGGCATCTATTTGGTTATGCAATGTGGAACACAATGGATTTTCTATACTCCCAAGTCATTTAAACATGATACATTTACTTAAAATAGAACCTAGCTTTAGGCTTATTCTCTTGCATTGCAAAATATGGGAAATAAATTTGAATGCTGGAACTTTTTTCATATCAAAAGTTCAGAAAATTTCAGTTGTGCTAATACAGAAAAAAAAAAACCAAACAAAGTTTGAAACCTTGAAAGTTACTGTGAAAAAGAATTTCTGTCCTGTGCACTCCGGAAAGGAACTGATTCTGGGCTTAGGTGATTTCAAACATGCAGCTGTATTTCCTTATGCCAAGGACAACTGCAGGCAAAAGAGATGCACTAAAAAAATGGTTTGGAAATTCTAGCTATTCGGAAATTTTCAGAAAACAATGTTTCTTTAAATAATATCAGTCCACAAGCAGAAAAGTTAAATCCATCAATTTCAAAGTGCACTGTAGGATCAGGGAAGCTCACACTTCAATAGCAAATACAAATTGTTTTGTATCAGGACTAATGAAGCCTGAAAACAGAATGAAAAACATTAATCAGAAAGTGTTTGTTGGCCAAAAGGTAGTCAAAATTTAAGCCAGAGTATGTATATTCTTTCCCTCCAAACCCCACTGATACTCAAACACATGCAGAGGCAGAGAAATGCCCCTATGTCATGGCTGTGCATGCAGATAACCATGAGAAGTGGAGATAATTGTATCCATTACCAGATGATCACTGCTGTAATGGAGGTGGCAAAATACAAGACATTTTCAGATATTAATGAGCACAGAGAGAAAGAGGGTCTTCTAAAGATGGAGAAAAACCATCAGCAAAAGATAAAAGCAGTAATGTGGGCTCAATATTTATTCACTGAAATTTGTCAGCGAAAACATATATTTCATTAAAGCTATAGTTTAGTGAAATACTTCACATAAAGTCCAGCAATTTTAAAGTTTTGTGAAAAAAAACTCAGAGTGCATCTAAATGAATATTTCATTTAGCTTTGAATTATTTTTTTTTTTCTGCTTGAACATCCTGTTAGGAATATTTCATTATGTTCAAAGTTCAAGGCAACATCACATGTTCCTCTGCATGTCTTAGCCTGGCTGAAAGAGCTTTTTGTCTTTACATTTTTTTTCCCCTGCCAACTGATTCATTCAGTTTAGCCATTTGCTCCTCCTTTCCATAACTGAAGGTCTGTTTATGTTTGGCTGATGCTGTGCATTTTGGTAGCTAGAGTAAACTGGTTTCTGATACAGCTCCATTAGTACTGGCAGAAAACCAGATGGATGCCTATTCCTCCTCTCATCCTCCTCTCTTTCATTCTCCTTTCTCTGCTTATTGGACTTTTTTTTTTTTTCAAAGGCCTATCCTGATGTTCAACCTCCTCGCTAACTTGGTCTGAGAAATTTAGTAAAAGTTCAAATCAAAACAGTTGCTTACAGCATTTTCTGCTAACTGCAGGATGCTAAATGCGTGTTGAGAAACAATGTCCAAAATGTTATTATAATTAAATTTGCAGGTTTACTGGCGTTAAAGAGAGAGAGAGAGAGATGAAAAAAATAGGGATAGAAAAAAAATATGATGCCATCCTGAAGTTTTGACACTGGTTTAACAGTACAGTAGTTCTATTTTATAGCTTTCGCTTTTAAGAAATATATTAAGATACTAAAGATACTAACCAGCTATACAGTTACTACATACACACCACACAGGTATAGGGTACTACAACGTTTTCCATTAGTTACAGAATTTTGGTCTCAAGAAATGTATTCTTTAGACATTTGCTTCAAACTATTTAAAGCACTGAAGAGCAATCGAAAGCAAATTATGAATATGCTGTCCTCCTCCTTCTTGTTATTACTGCTGCGACTTAGCAGAATTTCATGAATTGTGAAGGTCATTGAAGGGAGAAGGATATATCATGTGAAAATACAGATAAAGTTGATCTTGCAGTAGAGAACTTACAATAACCTAAACGCTTACCTTTTACCTGTACAAAGTATGCATCCTTGGATCAGAGAAGCCGCACGCTTTTCTTCCTCATGACTTTAGGCTGATTTGCATATTGCACCATGATTCACGGCAGCGCGGCGGTCTGTGTGCACATCAGCATGCCCACAGTTACCCACGGCACCATACCCGCAGGCGGTCGTACCCAGAGCGAGTGGAGCAATTGTAGCGACTCCCCTGCCTCCAGCAGTGAGTCTGCTGTTGTGGTCTGTTTGTTTACACACGTGTTCGTAGACACACGCACGCCCGCACCCCTTTTCTTACTCGGAGAGATTTTCCTACCGAGATGATGATAGTAAATATGAAAAACAAACATCAATATGCAACCTAATGTGTGCCACTTCTAGCCCATTTACAACATGCCAGTACTCACTCTGAGGAGTTTCGCTTAGCCGTCAAGGGAAACAATTGAAGAGAAACCTCAAAGGATAATTAAGAAGTAGCATAGGCTTTTTCTTTAGTTTTCCTTAACATATTTTCTTCACAAGTCTCCATTCAAATTTAATTAAGTTTTGCTTTGAGCTCCTGAACCTGGAACAGTGGATTCTTTTTTTTCCTCTTAATACAAACTTTACCTTGCAGATTGAAAAAAAAAAAAAGAAGTCATAGAGCTATAATCAACAGACTGTAGAATGAAAGGATTATGAATTTTATACTGGCTAAAAAAAAATCTCTGAATTTATGATCTTTTTATGAGTTTCACATATATGTGAAATATCAAATTAATAGGGCCTTATTCCATTCATATTTAGTGTAAGAGGAGTCTTAAGTGAGCAAATGTAACTCATGCTCAATTTAAGAGCTCTTCAACCGAGCTCTTCAGCCGAGCTCAAGATGTTGCATAGTGATCAAGGACTAGGCCCAGAAAGCTTCACCAGCCTTAATAGTTTTAATTAATGTAAGCCATAGGTTTGGAGGGTTTAACATATACCTGAATAAGAATAAAATTCTACATCAAACAAAACACCCTTTTGCACTGAAATGTATTGTCTTCAAGTTAATCTATATATCTATATATATAATTTCTATATATATAATCTCTATATCTATATATGTGGGATTACAAAGCCAATACTGTTGCTCATTATAGACTTCTGTGCCAGAGATGCCATAGGAACAAGTGAAGAAATCAGTCAAGGGCAGAAGCAGTTATGGCTCTGAAGGATCAACGAGCAGGTAAAATAAGTAATAAGGGACACACTTTCTTGTATATTAAACAGGCAAATCATTCCCATTTATGCTACATATGTATGCCTGTCAAGCATTTTAAAGAAAATTTAGACAATGGTTAAATACATTGTTAAGCATTTCTACAGCGTTTTATGGTTTTGAGTCACGACAAATTCAGAACTTCTTATTTCATTGTTCCCACAAAGCAAATGTGAGTTGCCAACAATCACAGAGCAATTCAGTCTAGGTATGAGAATTAGAGCCAAAGGTTTCATTGTCCAAAGCATAATCTGTTCCACATACCTCTGCTGAAAATGTAAAGAAGGGACTATTTCTCTGTACATGGTCAGAAACTCAAACTGATTTTATAGTTTCTGTATTCCAGGTATTACAGATGGCTTTTCCATGTAATTTCTAGAACACTTAGTGTCCCAGTAGCATCCTATTACTAAAACAAAGAAACATGAACAGATATTGAGCATGCCAAAAAATACAAAGCCAAACTACTAAATAGTTACTTGAAGGGGTGCAGAAATGTGTAAGTCAACACTGATTTCAGAGAATAGCCCAACACATTCCAAAGAATCTATTTTTCATTTCTGCAGCTGAGACTTATACCATATGCCCTAATAGCTACAGTAAGAAACTCAGAATTTGAGATCAACTCATTTTTGAACTGTGCTCTGAAAGGTAAAAACTGATGAGAGAAAGGAATGAACATAACCCAAACATGTTTATAGATGGTATTACCACTTCAATATCATTTTGATTTAATGTTGAAAAACCTAGGTCTGAGACAGCAATTTTGTCAGAAACAGAAATGGTAACTTAACTTCATGCCCTTGCGGTCTGTCGCTCATGAACTTAGCTTCAGCCCTCAGCATGCAAATTTCTCTTTCAGTGCAGGAGCTTGCAACAGCTTCCTGTTTAAGAGAAAGGTATTGCCACACTATCGTAACAAAACCTTTTTAACTTAGACCAGGGCTTGTGGAACAACTTAAGTGGTTGGAAAAAAATGGCGAGTTCACAGGAACTGAGGAAACCCTCAATAAATCAGTGTTTTATCTGATCAGCCAGATAGAGGTTTCAGAATCTTGCTGACAGATTATTTTAATATGCATATATGACTACAGGCTATTTTTTGAACCGTTAAAACTATTTTATAGTGGAATTCAGCTGAATATTCAGCTGTCACTATTTAATATTTTTTCCTCTGTGAAGTTCAGTGAGTATGCTGGTGCTACCTCTGTTTAAGAGTTAAAGTCATCCTCCTCTTCATTCAGTCCTCCAATCTTGTTCAGGTTCCTTATGTGACTGTCAAAACTTGCTCTGACCTGAACATTAGAATAAGCCTAGAGTAAGCCACATTTTGAGTCAGGGAAGGGTATTGTTTTGATCAGTACACGACAATGATGCTTTTATGTACTTTTCTTCAGTTTCTATTTTGTTATTTGAGTATTGTCCTTTTTAAAGAAAATTTAGAATCCACAGTTTTCAGACTTTTTTGGAAGATATTTGCCTTCTAATTACAATCTGCAGACACATCACGTTAGACTGAGGGAAAAATAAGCCACTTTCCATCAATATGACTAAAACCCTAGTTAGCACACCTCTTTTTACAAAGTAATTTCCTTTCCAAATAACAAAAGCCAGCAACATTTCTTGCCACATTATCTCAACATTTAAATCCCAAACAAACATCAGGATGTAATAAATCAGCACTTTTTAATGCAAATTTCTTCATCATAGCCCATACCCCTTGACTTTCCTCTTTACTAAATCATGAGGCGCACATTGCTATATGCTGTTTCGTTTGGTGAGGGGACCATGTGCAGTTGGGAAGCCACCAACATAGCTCCAAACACCTCCTTGCCCTCCTTCAGAATGTTACAGATCAGGTCCATCTGGCTAGCGGATCACAGGAGTGCAAAAAGCAGTTGTGTCTGGAACAGGAGAAAGGCTGCACGTGAGGAGGCAATAAATTTGTTTGACTATGGAGCTTGACACTTCAGAGGCCTGAAGTCTGGGCCAGAAAATCTTATCTTACATGGGAGTAGCCGAATCCTTTATTAGAATCTGACTCTAACTAAACTCAGCTGTAGCTACAGGAGACATTCCTATTCAGAGATTTGGGAAGTCCTGGTGGGAAACAGACCTATAAAGGTTGTCACCCAGGAGGTCTTTTCTCAGATTGGATTTAGCATAACTTGTGAGATTTCTTTGCAGGGCAGTTGCTAGGATTTCAGTTCTTTTCATTCAGGCATGTTTACTAATATTTCCCATTATTTACGTGCTATGGTGGCCATTTCTGAGCTGTTCTATGATGTATGACCTTCTATGATCTTCTGGAAGATATGCAGTAAAGGAACGCTAAGCCATTTCTGAATGTAAAAGAAACCATAAATAACGTAATTATAATGCAAATTTTATTACATGCCATCTTGTAGAAAATGCTGTGAGACGCTATTGAATAGAAATAATGGAAGTTTTAAAACTGCTGGAGTCTATGGAATAAGTAGCAACACAGCCATATATTTGAAAAATATATGAAATTTGAAAAAACAGATTCCTTTTCTTTTCGGCTGCTTTGTAAGTGCAAATGCTGCAAGAAAATACACGTACCTAAGAACAGAACTTAATTTCTCTACGGCTCAAAGCAGTTTATGTAAGTAATCTGTAAGTAATCTTACAGATACCTAATTTTTAAAAGGCCACAGAAAAATTGCTACTTTGCCTATCATTGCAAATCAAATTTCCAGCACTAGGTGCTTATTAGCAATGGGGGGAAGAGGGGGATTAGAAAGAGTGGGAAGTAAAACATCAGAGCTCATGGTGTTCATATACTTGATAAAGAGCAGGGTGTAAGACTCTAGATTTGGATAAAAAGAAACTTTTGCTTAAATAGTTCACAGTATAGTGAAAGGAAGTGTGATTCTCTGTAAGAAGGCACTGGGTTTAAAGAGATCTGGTTCTGCTCTTGGCTCACATTCTCCTATCACATGGGCTTCAGCAAAAACCCATTTTTCACTGACTCCCTTCCCATCATTTGCAGGTTCTGATTATTTAAATTGAAGACCTCAGGGAAAAAAAAACAACAACAAATAAACAGTTTCTTATTGTTATATTCACTCTATTAAAAAACAAATTTATTGTAGCTAAAATAATGCAGATAATAATAATGTTATATTTACATTTCTGCTCATCACATGACTGAAGTGTGGAGTATAATGCATGCATATAGAGGCACTGAGATATGACTGCCTAGGAAACAAACCTTTATATAGAGGAAGCTAGAGCAAAAAGAGGGGTGTGAGAGGTATAGTGACTCTGGAAGATTCTGTGTTGATCTTTTTTTTTCACCTTTTCCATTTAGCAGAAGTACCAGAACTGCAGGGGACAGGTTTGTTTCAGTGCTACACTGCCACAGAGGTTTTGCGGGTTGCACAGGCATAGATGGTCTTGGCTTCTCACTAAGAGCAAAAAGAAATAGATTTGTACCACATTTCTTATGCAAGAATATCACCTCCCGACCCTCCAAAATTAGATTTCAGTCCACAGAAATCCAGTAGGAGTTCACTAGCTGCATAATATTCAATTCTTAATTCAGAGTTTCCTGATTTATAGAATGGCCCTCTGTTTTTAACAGGAATGTGCAAGTACTATTCACAGTATCACACAGACAGCCTGGGGAAATACTTTTTCAGTCCACTTAGTTTTCCTCCTTCCCATATACAGGAAAACCATGCCTGGTGCCAGTATCAGATAACTATATCAAGTTCATTCTGAAGTTCTGAGAACACCTTGATTTCTCACCTTTTATATCTGAGAAAGAAAAGGCATAGACTGCAACTTGTATTGCTAAAGCTGTGCTGTAAGAAAAGAGGAGAGAATGACTATATTTATTTCATGTGCATCTATTTACCCATCCTTACCACTTAGCTCAGTGTGTTTTTCCAGCTCCTCCCTCTCTGTCTGGCTCTGTTTTCACCTGATGAGCTCCTGGGTGAAAAGCACTGAATCTCACAAATTCCAGGCCAATATCCGTGTCAGCATCTGAGGAAGACCAAGCTCTGTTTCCCCTTCTTCCTTCGTAGCCACCACCGCGAAGGGCGAACAACACAATCCACACGTTTGCTCAAGTAAACCTACTATCCTTTTAGGAAAGTGCTTTTCAGTTCACTGCTTCTTCTCAAACATGCTGCAAAGGTGGTGTGTGCGCAAAGTGAGAATGGAAATTCAGAAGTGCGTGGTGATGAAAGGACTGTGGTAAAGCAGTGTGCTCTTCCACAAAACAGCATAAGCACAAACTGTTGGTCGTTTTATAAAATGGCAGCAGATGTTTATCTTGACTGCACAGCATAAGGGTGTTTTTTTTCCCCATGCCATATAAAATTAATATTAATCATCAGAATGTGACATCAAACAGTACAAATTAATAGGACTTTCTATACAGAGATGAAGAAAAGGCACTGTCTTTTAAAATGTGCATTCAGGCAAAGAGAAGATGGCTTATTTTACTAACAGTCTCATGCAGGTTCTTGTCCTTTTAAAATATTTTTATTATTACTAATTACTTATGTTCCAAGTCAAGGGGGAAACAATGGTTTCTCTGTTCATTTTTAGACCATTTCATACTGCCAGAGTGCACATGAGCAAGCTTGTATTTCTTCAGCAGTGCAAGTGCAAGCTACAGCCTTGATGATATTTAAGGTACAAGACAGAGTGCAGATTTGACCAGATCTATGTGTTTTTGAAGGTTCTGGTTTTCCTTGTAAGAAATTTGTCCTACAACATTTGACCTCCTGTTATTTATACACTTCACATAGTCCTGGTAACAGATTCATGTTCTTTTATACATTTCCCAGTGGGCTAATAAAGCTTGATTTAGAGGTGCTTAGATTTCTCCAGAAGGACCTAAAGACTTTTTAAATCAAAGTTTTATTTGGCTAAAGTGAGGATGAAAATTCCATTCTGAAACTAGACATGCATCATTGAAATAGAGAAAATTGAAATTGGGGAAGAAAACAAAAGCCACAAGGTTTGTACAGCCCTGTCCTTCTGCCAGCTGTGTTCTTGAAGGCTGGTCCTCACGCTCAGTCCCTCGGTGACTTTCTGAGGGACGCAACCTCTGCTCTGATCCCTAAGAGGCACCTTCTGGCAAGGCTGAGGTCTGTCAGTTCCTTGCTGCCCACTGTGGTTTCTTTAGTCTCTATGTGAGACTAAGCAGCTCTCGTCGTTGCCTTTTCCCCTCTGTAGCTCCCATAGGAAAGACGCAACCTCCCTCCAGACAGCCCACCAGATCTCATCTTGTCAAGTACAAGGAAGCCCTTTCCAAACCAAGAAAAAGCAGCAAATACTTTGCCTCAAAGCAGGTCAAGATATTCCCTCACTTCTTTTGGAGGCAGATGACAGTGGTCTCTGTCCAAACAGGCAGGTTGTGAGCCAGATTCCCAGCTACGTGGCTTCCATGTCAGTGCAGGCTTGCATCCGACTCGCTCCGAGTCAGGCAATGTACATTCATGTTGGTTTGCGAAAGATCATGGAGATATACTCAAAAATAAATGCCAAGCATGTCAGCAGACATATCAAAAAACGAACACAGGGCTAATTTAGAGCTCACTCAAGTTTCACTTGTATACATGCATGCATGTTAGGACAGCCTGTAGTCACTACTGCTAAATTATTATTATCTGTATTTACCATTAATTTTTATTTTGTTACCACTTAAAAACAAGCCTGGGTCTCATTGTGCTAGACACTGCATGAACATAATTGATGAGAAAGTCTGTGTCCCTAAAAGCTTTTAGTCTGAAGGATAAGACATAAATACCAGATGAAACAATCAAATCAACTGGATGAACTTGGGGGAAAACATGCTCAAAAAAAAATAATCCACAGTTTAATATGTTCTGCATCACAGTCACAATTTTTCCATCTGTTTCTGGCTGATAACAGACTGAGAGGTACCACTTTCCCTGTTACTGCTTTATTTAGTAAAATATTACGTAAAAAAAAAAATAATGTTGCCTCTCTGTGGGGCATTAGTGGAATGAGTACAAGTGAATACAACTCTTTAGAGGTTTTGGCCTTCCAATTGCATCCAGAGGAAGATAAATGCAGTGAGCATCAAAGTGATTGTTTGCTGTCCTGTATTGTCCATAAAACTGATAGTTCTAATGACAGGCAAGTAAAAGAAATCAAGTATGCCTCAGTCCTTCAACCTTTCTGTGTGTAATCCCACCAAAGTCAACAGTTGTACAGAATTGGATTCAGCCATAAGATGTTGCAAATTAAAGTTTCATTTCAGGATATGAATGTGAATAAACCAAACTGAAGTACAGAGAAGAGAGAGGTTTCTCTTTCATTTAACTTGTCAGAGGAAGGGAAAAATCTCCTATACAAAGGTACTACCCAGCAAAAGTAAATCTAAGCAGTTTTGCTTAAAATAGATAAATACATATTATATTCACATCCATTTTATCAATCTTTTTATGTACTCCTGTAATATTTTCATTGGTGGAAGCCAGCAACTTATGTCCATTGTAATTATGATTCACAATAATCGTGCTGTTTTAAAGAATTTTGTCACAATTTTCAAAGGATACGAAGCTAATAGAAAAATTAAAGGCATAATTTCTGTATTTATTCGCCCTAGAAAAAAAATGAATTTTAATATAGTCACTTATAAATTGTTATTAACATACATTAAAACACCCTTTAATATCTGATGTACAGAGAAGTATTCTAAAATATTTTTTTTTCTGTATATAGTTCACTTTGCTTCAAGGTGTAGACAAAGCATATTATATCTAATATTTGTCAAGATTCATTTTGCCTTAAAATCTATCCATCTAGCATCATTTTAGTTAATGCATTTTAAGTAAGGATAAAATTTGGTGGTCTAGCCAATTTTCTCTCTAAGATAAATTTTAGGTTTATATCCCAGTATAAAGGGTGGGATGTGGGGACTTGTCTCTTGTTTAGCTTCATAAGCAATATGTAAAGGATCAGCTGTATTTATCAAACTGATTCTTCATTGATTTTTGCTTCTGCCATGTAGCTTATTGATTCATTTGCTCTACTGAAAATTGTTTGTCAGCTGTTCGATTTGACCAGCTGACGTTTCAAAAACATAATCAGGGAGCAAACACTTCATCCTGGGTTACAGATGTGGGAACTTCTGGCAGAGTCAGAGTCACACAGGCCTGAGGCAACTGCCCTTTGTGAGGTGAGTCTGTGTCCGCGACCAATCGCACTGTGCCCCAAGTTGCTGCAGCTGAACTTCTTCCCTTCCTCAACCAGGTCACGCGAAGGCATTTTGAGCTCGTCCGTCTTACACTGCGATCCATAACATCATAGTTATAGTATATTGCACTATATTTAGGTACATATCTCAGAGGACTATGTTGCTTCTGTTGTCTTTTCATAGGTAACATGAAATATGAACACAGGAAAAATGTAATCCCCTCTAGTAATTAATTCAAAAGCTAACATAAGCTTTCTGGCTGCATTTGGAATTGTCTTCACTTTTTCTTTTCTTTCTTTTCTCCAATATGATCAATAGTCTATTTGCCTGTCAGGCCATCTCCTACTTAGCTGTTAACTTAGAAACTTCCTGAAATAGAGGGTTTTACCTTCAATTTTCTGTTTAACACATTCGAAGCAAGACTTCTCAGGTAACACGAAAGATAGTTTCTTTCTCATCACAAGAAAAAAGAAAATTTATATCTATTTTCAAAATTATTTTCAGGGGATGGAAGAGGGCTGCAGTATTTTGACTGGCCTTCTTTCTTTCTTTTTGTTGGTTGGTTTGGGTTTTTTTTTCCTTTTTTTTTTCTGGAAGCCCCAAAACTGATTAAGACACAAGCTGTTGAGACAAAGTAATTTTGAAAAATTATTTTAAAGTCTTATCTTTCCTTAGTATTCTTTAAGCAAGAGACTTAGCTTACCCTATAACATACTGAATAGCATAAGCTACACTGACAAGAGAGATATGAAGAAATTATGCTCTTTGCTTCATCTAGTTTATTTTTGTGTTTGAATACAGGCATAGAGAAGACACAAAGATTTGTGATATTACACATAGTTCATAAATAATCACAATCTTTGGTACTAATTTTTTTCAAGATTTTTCTCCTACTACCAGAAAAAATAGACACAATTTATAGGGTACATAAATATCAGAACATCTGATGCCTATATTATGACAGTATAACATTGTGCCTCATAAATATATTATTTCAATATTTATACAATATTTGATTTTTTAAACTAGCCTTTCCTTCCTTTTTCAGTTGTACTCAAGTGTCACAAGACCATTCTTAGACTTAAAATCTATAGAAATTCAAAGACAAAAACTTTCTGTTTTTCCACTAAAGTACAGCTAAAACAAGAAATGTTTGTTAGCATTTTATGAGAAAAGACATAACAATATATGTAAAAGGAATAGAAGGAAAAGAAACATAGGAACTATAAAAGTGAGCTAAAACACTAAGAGAAGAAAAAATGATACAAGAATAGACTTGTGTGTAATTTCTCCTCACTCTTGGCTTACATTTTTGAGGCAGACAGAGACTGATTTTATTATTCTTCAATATATAATCATTTCTACATTTCAGATAACGGTCTCAACAGAAAGTAACATTATCATATACCATTTCACACATCAAAAACTCATTTCCAATTCAATATAGACCTTAAAGTTTTGAGTGGTTCACTAATCTTAAAAGATCTTCAGTAGATGGTCACATTTAAGCATACATTTAAATCCCATTTCTTTTTTTCTTTTACAGATGCTACTGCTCTATCCTTACTTTTTAGAAGATTTAATTGGGTTACTAAATATCTTTTATTTCATTGGTAAAACATATAAGCACCCATATATTAGTTTTCGATATGTACATTTTAATGTACAATTTGTTGAGAGATGGTCAACATTTACATTTACACTTCTGCTATATCTTTTTTGTGCTATATGCTTATACGGAACTTGTTTACTGTAATAGTTCAGAAGTCATTTATGTCTATAAAAGACATCATACTTTAAAGACAACAAAAGGAGAAAAGGAAGTTATACATTTTACCCAAAATGTAAGTAAAGGGAAGTCTGATGTGTTGTTTTAAACATTTTACATTTTCTTTCAAGGCGAAGGAATGTGAATTTTTTTAAAGTATTAAATTATTTTATACAACCTTAATGGACTCCTTCTTCCTGCTAGTAATCATAATCCTTTTTAAATTTTATGGCACTGTTGCATACAGTAAATAATGTCCTTTTCACTGCAATGTATACTAAAGCCAATAACAACAATACCTTATTGTGAAGCAAAGTTAATAGCTGTAACTGGCAGCAATATTTCAGCCTCTTGCCAGCTTATAGCTGATAAAATATTAATTCTTATGTCTGTCACAGAGAATTGCAGTTGCAGAGCTACCACACTCACCAGGCATTATCAACTGCTAAATATTTCATCAAAAATGATGTAGCAAATCAGTGCTATTATGCGTTGTTGTGGGGGTTTTTTCAGCTGTCGCATATCTGCATGTCCATGCTGCCCTTGGCTAGCAGCACACTTGCTTCTCCTAAAGAAGCCCCGAAGTTCCACACTAGGGCATGTGCAACCCACAGCACGTTGCCAGTTAACCCTAAACCATGGGTATGGGTGCAGCAGGGTAAGCGGGGCAGAGTCCATCAAGCTCCTTGGGCAGCTGCTTTTGAGTTGCCACTAAAGACAATCTACGTAAAATATTACAGAAAACTGTAATTGATGGTGGTTTACCTTAATACGACAGGCTACAAACTGCTGTGGTTCCTTCATTTTGGAAGCAGCTGAGCAGCCCCAGCAGCTGGCTGGGAACCGACGGCAGCAGGGAAAGGCAGGTAGCACAGACCTAACAGCGGTCAAGCCCAAAGCCTTTGGGGCAGGAGACGAAGACCAGAAGCTGGGAGGATGGCTGGGAATGCCACTCTCTCCTGGGGAAACACGTGTTTCCCGGGTCCTTTCACCCTTCAGTAGATAACGCGCTTTTGGCTACTGTTGGAGGGAGGGCACTGAAATAGATGGCCCTTTGGTCCATGTGGCTCTTCCTAAGTTTCTGTTACCTATTCTTTCGAATACGCCTAGCGATCGCAGTTCAGGAATGTCCAAAGTACTTTGAAAAGATGAAGACCACAGTGCAATTACCCATACTAAAGGTCCAAGTTTCTTAACAGCATCAGGCTGAGACAACAAAACAACCTGCAGATTCTCAGAAGGTCTCGCAGCTACCCTGCACTGCTTTGCACCCCGACTTACTGCGGTATAGAAATACCTTTTATTTGCAGAAGACTTTTCTACCTAATGATAGTTTGTGTGTGTTTACTCTGCTCCTTTTTCTGTACTTGTTTGGTTTTGTTACTTTAGGAGTGTCTTTGCATTTGAGATTTTAGGATTGTCTTTCTCTGGGACTGAATTCAAACACAGCTGCAAGGCTTGGGCACTGCAACAAAACAATACATCTGTTGTGACTAATTACTGCAGACACAGAGTTTACATTAAGCTTGATTCTTACGAACTGAAAAAAGTAGGAAGCGGATATTTTTGTGACCTGAAAACCTTGCTGTTTTAATTACAGTCCTTCTAATTACTGTTCTTCTGACCATAACGTGGGTCACCTGCATCCCTGATCATTCACTGTTTCTTTAAGATTTGATATTCAGTCACTGCTAACTCTGTTCTTCTTCTCTGCACGCTGTCACTTCTGCATGCTAATGTATGTGGTGCCAGTGATTTTCATACACTGATTACCTGAATTAGTTACTGAATGGAGACATCATTTTGCCCTGTTATCTTTCACTTTACTCAAGCCTGCAATCTGCCCAAGACAAAGAAAGGCTGCCGTGTTCAGAGAACCACGCAGATGGCGCACATGGTGGTCCCTGAGAGTGTATTTAAGTACAACCGAATCTTTGAAGAACCTTTAACCTCCTTGTCAATCATGAAATGTCTTTCGGATTAAGGTAGCATGTTGCTGAATTTTTTGAATGATTCTTGTGACATCCTCATTTTCTAAAAGTGACCAGGTTTCTGCAATCCTAGTATTTTCAGTAGTTTATTTTAAAGTATCCTGATTATTAAAAAGTGTTCATCAATTTTATTGTGAAAATCAGGTCCCTTTGAAAATTTAAGTCCATCTGTATTATTTTCTTTCAATAGTTTCACATCTTGAGAAGTCATGGCGGGG
>NW_009647830.1:6551490-6564589 GCF_000708025.1 Charadrius vociferus | reverse complement strand
GATTTCCACTGTTAGGGAGTGCGGGGGGGGGGGGGGAGGGGGGGAAGCATTCCCTGGCAAGCACTGTGTGAAGTAACCATCCTTTTGGCAAAGAGAAGCTTAGGCATGCATAATTTATCTCCTTCCTATCTGTTACAAGTGCCTTTTTTCACATTTAGTCCCCCAATAACTGTAAAGATCACTATGTTGCAGATAGCTGGACAGATCCTTTTAAAGGCTGTACTTGTTTCTTTGGTAATAAACAGTTTGACCCTATAGGGTTTTTTGCAGATGTCTGCCTGCCATTTGATTATTGTAAAAGCACTAATTCTGGCACAGCTACCTTTCTTTTCTCGTTCATTTCGCTGATTAATCATTATGTGTTCAGCAGAGGATATGTCCCTTGACAACCTACGTATGATGCCAAGTGCACGTGATTTTGCTCTTAACTTGAACTAACAAAAAGTTCCACACCTACAGATTTATATCAGTTGGTACTGATATATCTCTCCTCCACAGAAACACCAACATTTCAGCCATACTGAATTCCTAGTACACATATGATTTCCTTTCGCAATACATCACTCACTTTATAATGAAAAATTAAGATAGGGTACTTTAAAGCCATCCTCTTTTTAAAAAAAAAGCGAAACAAACCAAAACGCTTTTATTGAATCAAAAGTGGTTCCCACCTCTAGAAAAATTAGCAGTGCACAAATTCAAATCTCGATTTGCTATATCTATACTGACATGCTGCCCTTTCCTGAAGAAATGTTCTAAGCATTTTACTTCTCTTTTCTGTCAGTTCATGATCTGTCAGTCCTTTAAAAAGCAAGTGCCTTCTCTGTAAAATCCAGAATAATCACATGCACATTAAATGTGGTTTCACAATGTTTTCTAATTGTGGTAGTTTGTGATATTAAAATACTGAAGTGGACATTAAGTCTTTTGTATTACATAGGAGACATCATTTGAAATTATACACAGAAAAGTATTTGAGGTCCATATTTATCACAATGCTCCAACTGCTTATTACTACAGGAATTGATGGGAGGGAGACGGCATGTAATAGTGAATATGATCTTTGATCTCCCTTTCATTCTTTTCTTGTAGTTATTAGGTGAAGGTAAATCATATAAAGCAGATCAGGGATGAACTACTTTGATATAATACAGATTTTTTTTTTTTGAAACAAATGAAATGTCAGAAAATGTATTTAAATATTATTTTTGTTCAAGAGCTGTGATGTGTGCACACACATGTAATTAATTGAGTAATCCAGCAAGCATTTTCTTTGCATATTTTTCAGTAATTTAGATTATATTTTAAATTTTCAAAATACTCTAATTTTGTGTTTGCATTATAAACATTCCTAACAATTGCAGCTGAAATCCAAGCTGTCTTTCATTAGGCTCTGTCAATGTGTATGCCATAGGAAGAGACAGTCCCAGGCATAAGCAGTATATGTTATAACTAGATAAAGTATAAAAAAATTAACAATTTTTATCCCAGTTCTGCGTATAAAAGTCTAGGGTTTATAGAAAATTTAAGTCATGCTCAAAATCCCATATAATTTCTTCCAGCTTTTCTGCTACAGAAAAGCTTGAAAAAATGATCTGTGTGTGCTGGAAGGACCAAAAAAGCTGAAACACAGATATTAAAGTACAAAATGGAATACATACTTTAAAATTAATTGCGTTTTATTGGGTGGGTATTTGTTCATGATTTTCAAACACTTGTTGTTTGTATAATTTTTGTAATGAAAATAATTCTGTATATGGGAGTATAAACAGTCCTGGTTTGTAATTGTTTGGATTGATATACAGAAAAATTACATATATATGCAATGTATATTATGCTTGCATATGTTTTTAACATATTTAACTTAGCATTAACATAAAGACTGTGTTGTATTTAATTTCAAATTTGTTTTTAGTTTTCACACAAGTCCATTTCAAGATGTGACTTGTTTCCACCACCTTCCTGTCGTAAAAAACCTGACCCTAACAGAGCTTTCAGGAGCATGTTCCTCCATTGTAAAACTAAGCAGCTCCTTTTGTGCATCCTTTGGCTAAAATAATACATGAGCTCAAACTAGAGCTTTTACACCTGAAAACAGATAACGATGGAGCTTGGTGACAGCTATGGACCCAAAAGGCAAACACCACTGATGGGGTGCTTCACAGCTGAATTTAGTTGGCGGCAGCACAGACACTGACAGCTGATTTATTCCTTTGTAACCAAATGAGAGAAATGATCAATTTTACAGTGCAAGTCCCTTGACCTCAGGACAAGGTGAACTGTTCCTGTGCTGCCCCAGTTTCTCTCTATTGATTACAAGGTGGGTATGGATGACTAGAGATGTATTGTGTGCATCAGGAGAGATGATTAGCACCCTTGGTGTCTATTAATTTAGGTATTCATCGATGAGAGCTATTACAATACACTATTTCGTAGTCACTGCTCAATGAGCAATGGTCACTGCATGGGTCACTTAAACAACCACCAACAAAAGTGGTGTACGTTAGCAGCTGTCTTTAACTCATCCTGACTCCTCAAAGACCACTGGGTCGCCTTAGGATTGCTGTGCTACAGCTCTGCTACAGCACTGGTCATAGACCACAAGGATCAGTGTATTAATCGGAGACTTCTTCAGACATTTAACCTGGGCACCATCACTCTATGCTACACTGACATATAACTGAGGAAAAATTTTATATATCAGTTATACTTCAACTCCAGTTTCGTTAATTTTGCTTCCAACATCCAAACTTCAATTTCCTGTACAAGATGGCTTTAGGGCACCTTCTATCACCAAAAAAGAATTAAGAAATGTTAGGACTTGCATAAGCTTTTTTGTATGGCTGCCATGTCAAAAAGAGGCCAAGAATGACATTCACTGAACCCCATCTAAATATAAAATACAAAATACTTAAAAACAATTATATTGAAAATATTGGGGGGGGGGGCGGGGAAGAAGCAGCTGAAGATATGAAATTGGTATCTTCAGGGAACAAAAACGCTGTAATTTCATCTTTAATAACTTGTAGCAGAATGTTCATTTTCAAGGAATGAAATAAGCTTAATGATCACTGTACAGAGGCTGAACAGAGAAGCGATTGGGATCTTTTCCTGATCAGCATTATCCTTTAGACTTTTAACTTCTCCTTTGTCTGCTACAAAAATGAATTCTCTATTCCTCATCACACTCCAGTTCTCGCAGACTTCACTGCTATGTAAGTTCATACAAATGGTTTGCTTGTGGTCTGTGTATCACACATTTGCTGAAGTTCTTCTGAGACAGAGGTGCTTATGTATCAAGACAACATTTGTTTCTAATTTAAGAGTGCCTTAGCCTGACTAGGACACATGAAATCATAATCCCAAACAGTTTTACCCAGAAGATTTTAATTACCTTACACTCGTATATGTATGCTAACTATTGTCAATATTCATACTTAGATGCCATTTTAATTTCAACTTACATAAAATAAAAATGCATATGAGTATTTTGAATGAGAACAGAATAAACATTGTCATCATTCATCCGTGAAATGTTTATTCCTTTGTTATGTCTCCATGACTCATGGTGAATTGCATATTACCCCTCGATGTATTCTATGGCAGCCCTTTGGCAACTTGTAGAAGGAAGCAATTTAAAGATACATAAAATGTTTTGAAATATCTGCAGTTCTGATTTTCTTAAAGTTTGTAACAAAACGTATGTCATTTACAAGCTATGAAGTGGAGTGATCTGGCAAGGAATAGGCCAGAATCCACTCTTATTTAGCTCTGTTAATAGATCTTGTGGTGTTTCCAGGGCTTCGTTCATGCATGTATGTACGCAAGTACATGCATGTAATTTTTAAAACTGCCAGGCTCTTCCGTTTTCCCTCTACATGTTTAAAGATCACCTGGGTTTTTCTCTACTCAGCAGGTTGGAATTAATTCACATGCACTTCAGTTTGGTTTGTGTTGAAGAATCCAGAAAATCTAATTAGTTTGTCAAGAAATCCTTCGAACAGAGATTCGTGAGATCTCATCCAAATATTTCTTGCAGAAGTCCTTAGAACCACCAGGAAACTTTTCTTGTAGGTGGACCAAGATTTGTAACAAATTTGACACACGCGAGCCTACTCAGTAAAACTGTCGTTATGGATAACACCACTGAATCGCTACAGGCATTTTATTCAGTTTTAGTTAAAGCTTGGAAAAGGTATGCTGGTGGCTGTTGGTTTAGTGTTTTGGGTTTTGTTTTCATTTTCCATCACTAGTTCGTAGTCCTTTTCAATATTGCTGGGGGGTAGTATTTATATCATGAAGCAGTTCTGCGAGCAAACTATTTTCATATCTACAAGAAAATTGCATATGCAGGCACAGTTGGCTAAGTTGTACAGCAGAGGTATCTGTTTTGCTTCGAGATGAATATCTATTGTATTTCACTTTGCCATTTTTGTCCTCCGTGCCAGTTTCTCAAGGGTTTTTGGTTCTTAGTCTTTTGTCTTTTGGGGCAAGAATATGAACCAAGATAACAGGAATTAGGTTTTTCCAGCCCACTCAGGTATGAAAACTAAGAAGTCCAGGCCAGGGCAATGCTGTCCTGGCATGGAGCAGTACTCCACAAAGTCCACTTTCCAGAATAGTGAGGAACAGCAACACGCAGTAATGACATGTCAGACGCACGTTGCAACAGGCTGTTTGGTGATTTCAGAATCTGGTTTAACTTAACCTGTCTGAATTCTTCCTCATAATCCTGGACTTGTTGAATTGTTTAATTACTGACTCTACAGTAGGAACAGTTGTTCGGTGCCAGCATTTTCACTGTTAGCTGCATTTTCTCTGACTTTGTTACTCTTTCCTTTCAGGAAATGCCCTAAATACAATGCAATATTCATGTGTCACTCACTTTCTGTAGCAAATGTCTACTAAGTGACTTCTCCAAAACTTTTACACAGATCTGTGGCCTAAAGTCTGGATTAAAGTTACAAAAGATAATTGGGATTAATTACAATACATTATTGGTGCATGAAGGTACATGTTCAGGAAAAATTTGCCTGCCAGAATAATTAAATACTTCTACTGTTATGCATTTCTAATTTAATATAATTTTCAGCATCTTAACATGTCTACAGCTCTTGACAAGTTGCAGCTGTACTTGTACTTATAACGTAGAAAAATATTCTACTTTAAAACTAGCTCAGCATTATAGCAGAAATTTTATTCCACTGTTTGATTCCTTGAGGTCAAGATGGCAAGAAGTTGAGCTTCTTTCATTCCTAAATACTCTCAATACCTTAAAAAGAAATCTTTCAGATACATCTCTCTCATCAGGCTTCCTCTTAAAACAAATTAAATCTACCCAAATGTTAAAACCAATTAAATTCAGGAGATAACCTAATCCTCTCATCGCAAACTTAAAAAATAATATTCACTTTGTTGAGCTTGCTGAGAAGAATGCTCAACTTTCAGTGACAGAAAAGTTCTCTATTACACTGACAATCCATCAGCAATGCCCATTCTATTGCACGCTTTCTCTCTGCCTCTGCTCAGAAACTTGATACAAATGGCTTGTGTTGTCTCAAGCTGTGTTTATGACACAAGCTGTGGCAGGAAAGAAAAGTTAGTTGTTATAACTTTTTTTCAGGGAGGGGATGTCTTTCACAAAAATCTTAAAACAGATCCATGAGCGGTCATGGTTTAAACAGGTTTTCAATCGCACAGCTTATTTTCTTTGGGGAACTGTTATAACAATAGCAGAAAAAGCATGGGGTTTTTTTTTGCTGTAGTGTATGCGGAGCTTTGTTGTTGCAGTATAGCTCTCATGTCCGTTCCATACATCAGTGTATTCTAATGCATATGCCAGTATAGAGTGATAAATTTGAGAATATACCTAGAATGCTGTCCCAGTTATGTTGCTTCAGTGAAGCACTGTTTCCCTCACAGTTTCAGCAGCTGGCCTGCTGTTGAACTAGTAGCCTGAACAACTCATGTACACTAGATGAGGAAATATAAACCCTGTGAAGTTCGCTGGAAGCAGGAGTCTTGCTAAGCTGGATGCTCCTCTTTCACCCTGCAGAAACCACTGTTGGTGGTAGGAACCTTTAGCCGCTTGGGATCTCATTTGCCAGGAGAGAAGCAGGATGGAAGGCATGCGGTAACTGTATCTACCTTGTGGCTCAGCAGTCAAGAAGTTAGACCACTTTCTTGGGAAGTGAGAAATCTGGCTTGTAGGCCCCACACAACCTAAGAGTGAGTCAAGCTACACCTTCCACCTGGCAGATAATTGTTCTAATTGGTAGCTCATGAGGGGTATCTTTGGTATGGATGCTCCTGGGCACACATCCTGAAGTTGATGCACTGCGCAGCTGGGGAGTCGAGGGTGATGCTCTCCAACTGAGCAACAACAAGAACAAGTTTCTCAGCACTGAATTGCCATCTTAATTCCCAGATCTTTCCGTTATCATCTGTACAATAAAAAGAAATGGCAAGATACCTCTAATTACTCTCTCTTGTCATTCCAAGTTGTTCAGTCACTACTGAATGGCTAGCTGACTGACTGGGGAAATAAAAACCTATCGCATACTGAAAATCTCCCGAGAAGCAGAATGAATGTCCCACCCACACTGCGCTCAGCTGCAGCATGCTCGCGCTGCCAGCGGTGCCTCAGCCAGCTGGTTTCAACCCGAGACAAGCCACACTTAGAGCGGTGCTCTATGCTGTTTTATTCAAGGTTAGATGGAAATACCTCAGCTGATGTTGTAGCCATGTAAAACCAGGCCTGTCTAGCACTTTGCAGTAGAAATTATAAAACTTTTGGGTTTTTAAGATGGCTTCCCCAAATTTGGTGGTTCTCTCTATGGTTTTGATTCAGTAAGTACACTAAACATCATTTAGAAGACTGCTATCTTTAAGTATTAATACTGTAATTTAATGCCAAAAGTGTGTGCACCTTTAAATAAGATGATGAACTGAGCATGTATTTACAATATATGCTGTGAATTATGCTACCAAATATGTTTATAGTAACTCTGTCTTTTTACGGGACATCTGCAATTCAAAGGTGCTTATTACCTCTTTCCATCACTTGGCATTGTAAGATGAATATAAAATATTTGTTCTCTTCTGAGTATTTTGAGATTAGTATTTCTGTCGTACTGGCGTCTCCTCATATTTTTTCCTTCCTTTTGCCTGCCACACAATGAGTTAATCATTCTCAGACAATACGTCCACAGAAAAATATCATTCTTTAGCAGATTTTTTAAAGTGCACTCCTAAGGTCATCTTAATAATTCTTCATCTGCAGTGTGGACATTCACATGATGTTTAACATTCCTCTGAGAGACCACAATTTAAGCTCTCTTATTTGTTCATCTGTGCCCTTTTGAAGTATTTATCTTGTACAGTCATACAGGAAGGTTGAACATATGTGATATTTTAGTGATCTCAGAAGAATGAATAACATAAAATTCATACTCTGCAGAATTGCATTTGGAAGACACAGAACTAAAACTTTTCAATCAGTATTTTACTGTTTAATCTATGGCAATGCAACTATTTGTATTTAAAGCAAATGTGGAAATGTTTTTATATTCTTGCTGATCTTCATAGCTGAACACCATTCTTCTAAGTTCCTCTGATGCACTCATCATCTAGGGACATAGCCCCGGCAGGGGACCCAACAGACCCAACATAATTGCTCAGCCTAGGAGAAGTCATTGGGGTTATATCCTGGCTTCATACTGTACATGGGAGATAGCCCGCTTCTGCAACTGGTGAACAGTTGCTGTATGGAAAATACATAACAAAGAGATACCCTAAACAGTAACATAGAACTCATGATAAAAATATGCAGTCAGTCTTTGGGGGTTTTTTTAATAATAAAAATTCAGACCTTCTAGGATATTTTAAATTGCCTCTTTTAAGAAGAGATTTTCAGTTAGTGAAAATGAAATCCAATTGTATCACAAGATTTATTCTTAATACTTAGCTAATATAAACTATTTCTGTCAGGTCTCCTTGTACAGCCTGAGCGGCTCAGACGTAACCACAAAAAATCCCTTTTGGAGACTAATTTATAATCTGGTCTGGTGTGTGCATATGCATCTGTCAAAGGATATTTGTCACCTGATTATCAGGTTTCAACTACAGACTAAAAGTCAGATTTTAAGGTCTGTCTTGAAAGCTCCAGAGATATTTATATGTCAACATTATTTTGCTAGAAACTTTGTAAATTATGAAGGAAAAACAAAACAAAACAAACAAAAAACAACAACAAAAACCAACAAGGAAGGGAAGGTCATCAAAAATCAAGTGCTTACTACTTTGGCAGCAGTAACAGATGCTCTTGTTAAACAATCACATAGCAATTTATGAAACGGAGTTGTCTCAAGGCTTTTCAACAGTGTGGGCAAAACAGAATTTCACCACTTCAGAAATGAAGGACCAGGATGAGGATGCTTATGCTATGGTAAGGAGAGGTAAAGGAAACATGGAAGGGCAGGAATAGGAGCAGGCTTGGACATACTGTCCTTAGAAGCATGGGAAAGTTGGAGTGGATGGCAACAGGGAATCCCCCTTCTCAGCTCCAGCAGGTTTCCTCAGCAATTTCCCATTCCACCTCCTCCTTTCTTATCTGAGAGAACCAGTGAAGTAAAAGTAAAGATGGTTTTGTGCCAATTACAGTAAATGTTGGTCATATGAAAAAAAAAAAGTCAAATCCCAAAGGTTATATAAGAAAATAAGTCAGGAAATCTACATTCTGAAGTATTCTGCAGTATTGCGGAATATCTTTTGGTCCTGTCACACTCCCACTGGACTCAAATGACAAAATTCCAACTGCCCTCATGGGAAACAGAACCAGAGCCTATTTTATGAGATGAGTAAGTGTGTTATATTGAAATTTCATGATTTATTTTCAAATGTAACTTCAAAAATTAGTTCTGCTATTTCAGATTTTAAGGTTATAAAAAAACCCAGAAAGTTTATAACAAGGGCTTATAGAAAAGATTTGGATATGTAGAATAAGATAATTTAATGACCACATAATTTTACTCATATGCTCAGGAGAAAACAAATGCATCAGTGTTGTAATTATTAAAAGACACAGGAAGTATCAGATACACCTTGTTAGCATAGCCAGTGTATAATAAAATCTTACTCTTTCTTCTCTCAGTAACAGGATTAGTTAATATCAAACAAAGAATGCCGTCAGAGAACTTTCTAGCAATAGTGACAGGTCATTTGGACTTTATACAATATAGAGAGACCAGAGTCTCACTAATATTTACCTTTTTTTTCCAGAATCTGGTGAAATAATCACCTTCACGTATACAGGCTCCCTATGAAACAGTTTTCTGACAAAATAGCTGCCTTTGCCAAGCCTTAGCCAAGCTCCTGACCTTGGCCTTTGAATGCCAAAGGTTTCAGGCAATAAATGAGAACACCAATGCTGAAGCTTACGTTATCTTACACTTCCCTACCAAAAACTGTGTCTAAGTAATGGCATTCTGTTATGTGTGGTTTAGTTTTCAGAACTTATTTTGAATTCTGAGAAATTCAATTCTTTTTAAAAGCAGACTGAGGGGCTCAAAAACCGGTGTCTATGTCAGCCAAGCAAAGATGAAGTTCCTCCGATTCAGAGGAAAGGAAAAGTAGCTTACATACAGGTATGCATCTTCTTATTCTGAGGGGTTTTTTGACTGTCAAGAGGGAGAAATGTAGGGGGTAAATACATGTGTATTCCTCTTCCTCCTTATTTCTTTGAGGAGAGGAGAGGAGAGGAGAGGAGAGGAGAGGAGAGGAGAGGAGAGGAGAGGAAACAGCTGGTTTTCTCCCCCTTCTTTTGAAGCAAGCCATTTTTTGTCTTCCCTGTCCCTAAAGAAATGCATACCTTCTAATAAAGTGCACAGGCTTACACAAAAATAGCTCAGCATACTGATATCTGTAGGTTGCTGCTAGTTTATGCTGAAAGCAACCATTGAAGGAAACACCTATTTTCCTGTCCCAAAACTCAACTATCAAGTGAATCCACTTGAGTCAACAAGGAATTTTTCCATTGGGACTGTCAGGACTTGGAGCAAACAAGAAAAATGCGATGGAATCTTATGTTCAAAAGGCACTTAAGTTTTACTCTAAAATTTAAACTCTCTGTGTTCAAATGAGTTAGAATTTAGGGAAAAAAAAATGTTATTTCGTTCCCCAGCTATAGGATATTCTTGAGAATCTCTTTGTCTTTCCTATTAAAACATTCATAGACAAACCTAATTTTTCTTCTGTAAGTAGAAATAGCAAAAGTAATGATGAATAATAATCTGATCAGGGTCTACCAGCAAGCCTGGACTGCATGAGCCTTTCATACAGAGATTAGGAGTTTTGACTCTTCCCTTTGATCTCCAATCTTGCCCTTGGCAGTTGAAACATTGCCAAGTGGACCTTGACAACACTTCATGTCCACTCTGTGTTCATATGCTCAGGCTTCTGTGAAACTCTGCCATAATTAAATCTGGCTCTATCAACAATTGTAAGAGATTTTCTTAGGCTGTGGGGCAGGATTAAACATTTCTGGCTTCTGGTCCATTTATATAATGGTATCAGGTTGAAATTAGAAGTCACAAGGATGTACCTTTTTCTTGCTTATACAGAATTTAGATTCACCATAAAATTAAACAGAATACAGCAGATAAGAATCAAAATTAATACAACAGCAACAAATAAAAGGAATATACAGAAAATTAGGGTCAAATCTTAGTTCTGCTAGAGTTAAAAGACAAACATCTGGATATTTCAAAACTGAGCTCATTTTGATTAAGATAGTATGAGTGAAAATACACTTTGTAAATCTGTACCTTTGTAAATTAACTTTTTGTTTTATTGCAGGTGTTTGAGATCATTTTTTCTTGAAATGAACAGCTGAACAAAAGAAAAGATCCAATTAATTCCAGTAGGTGACTATAACCTGAGCTATTAATTGCTATTTTCTGCTACAACTTTTGCTCCATGAAGTGACCACCTCAGGTAGCAGGGTATATCATACATACCCTTTTTCATCTTTATCAGAGACCATAGTTTTCTCATCCTTTTCTCTCTATCTCTTTTTTTTATTTATTTTTTTGTACACAATTTTCTACAAGCTTACAGGAACAGAAAGTTGTCTGAAAGAAACAAGAAATATTGGTAGTGCTGATAGGGTAGGGTATTAGTTTTAATTTAATTATGACTAATGTTTTGCCTGTGTTCAGTTTCCCTGAGTGCTATCAGTCTGCTACTGTTAGTAGTTTATTTTCTTGAACCTGGTTTTGCAAAAAAAAAAGTACTTTTCCACTTTTACTTTATCCTTATACTGTAAGATGGTATATATGTTTATTGCTTCAACTTTGACAATAAAAACTCTTACAGCTAGAGTGAACTCATTACCCTGGAATAGAGTAAGTGTCCAACACAGAAAATTGGGATTTTATGTAATTTGAGTAGAAAATTCTTAATTGGCTTTTCCCATGGACTTTTATTAAGGAGATGACACGCTCATTTGCAAATCTTCATCGCTTCCACATGCTTGTCATCTCCAGGGTGCGTTACCATAAGCCATTATATCTGACTCTAGCTGGGAGCAGGGCAAAGCTCCAGCTGGGTAGAACGGGACAGCCAGCTCCTCAGTTAGGTGAGTCCACTACCTTTTCCTTTAAGCTCTAATTCATCCATCAGCTCGTAATCACTTCCCATTCCCTGTTCAAGAAGTTGCATTGCTCAGCTTCCTGATGAATTCAAGAATGTATCAACACTGTGCCTCCAGCAATAGTATTTCCAGATCTGCAGCACCTTTCAGAATTCCAGAATGGAATAAGACCTACTTTGGGTGAGGATTTTTTTTGGGGGGTTGTGTTATGATGAATAGCAGAGTCTTTCCTTCCTCTCCATTTAATAAGCAATAGTTCTACAATTATCACACTTATCTTGCCTGTGGGGGACAGGGCTTAAAATCCTGTTCTTTCTGATTCAGATTATAAAGTCAGTTCCCAGTTTCTTGGGCTACATACATAATTTGTTTTGAGAGGGATATTGATCATAGGATCCTGAGATCTAAGAAATACAGGTTTGCATCCTCGTTTGAAATCATTAAACCAAGACTTAAACTTGGGACTCCTATTTCATAGTTAAATGCCTTTACTACATGGCTATGAGCTGTAGGGTATGAACATTTAATCAGTTTTTCTTGGTCAAATCTAGACAGGACCTAGGTACATCAATGGCTGTACCTTCCCCTATAATCCATCAAGGCAGGAAGGAAGTGCAGTTAACTACAGTAAACACAAAATACTTGTCACTTGGACAAATTCTTCTTCTATAACTACTTATAACATGTGGGACTTCCACAGCATATTCAAATAACTAAATTCCTTAATAAGTCTTTTGTCCTATGGTTTTCTACTGTGCTTGAAATGATTAACTTAAAATGCTAACTGCATATCCCAGCTTTTTGCAGTCTTGGGAAACCAAAATCCAGGTTCCTTCATGAAGTCCAGCTCCTAATATTTGTTGTGCTAACTGGATGTATCTATGACTACTTAAACACCATCGTGACAGGATCTACAGAAAACCCTACAAGGAAAACATAAGTGAATTCCCTAAGCAAAAACCCTAAAGATTTGATTCTGTGAAGGACATTCAACAGTGTCAGAGGATAAGTCTCAGCTCCTATAGTGTTTTAGGTCTTTCACCGTACATCTTACTCTCCCATGAATTTTACTGCTCATTCCCCCGCAATTGATATTGGCAATATAAGTAAAATTATGTAGAATGAGAATTGAATATCCTAGTGAAGTAAATGCAATTTAGAACCTGCCATCTCGCCTGCCTCACCTGGAGCCTAAGTAATTTCTTTAACTGGGCTATAAAGTTGCATTCCAAGGGCTTTGGAAAATATTAAACACACTTCTTTATCAGCAGAGCATCTTGATAAGGAAATGGAATAACTTCTATAAAATCGAACATGAAAGAACTCTAAAAAAAAAAAAAGCTGGACTTCTGATAATGCAAAGTTCATTGTGGGTGGTTAATTATGGACAGTGGATTTTCTTTCTACATTGTGTTCTCTTTTATGGGAAGCTTGCTGAGTGAATTGTAA